>NC_143512.1:84766599-85077849 GCF_031878675.1 Megascapheus bottae
GCATTTTCTTGACGGAGTTGGAAGAAGCAGGTCAACCATGATTGAGGGGATGGTGTGCCACGTCTGAAACGTGGATCCTTGCAGCCTTCCTGTGGTACAGCACAGCTCTACCTACGCAGCCATTCAAAGCTGTGCAGGCATTGAACGACAGCCAGGATGCAGGGAGCTGGGAAGACTTTAGCATGCTAGCAGAGGAAGTTCTTTGTTGGAAAAACTGTCAGGGGCTCCATTTGTATCAGAGAAACCAGTCTTCGTTAGCCGAACCTGCCAGAATGCCCATCAGTTCCCCTGCCCTGGCCACTGAGTTTCTGGCTGTGTGGAGGAGCATTCCTCAAAATACCTGTTAATAATGATCCCTCGCAACGAAGTCCACAGGCCCCAATGGCCTTGGAAAGGGGCCACACACAACACATCTCCACGTTTCTGTAGGGCACATGGCCCTCTATGGGCCGTGTTACATCTGACTTCTGACTTGGGGTGTGTGGGGTGTTCACTTGGCTAAGACACTTCCCAGGGCTTCTTGTTCCCACTCAACCCCACGGAAACGGAGCTTAAGGAGACAAGGTCTGTGGGTGTCGCCATTTCACAGGGCTCCATCAGATTGAGTGGCAGTCCGTAGCTGTGGCCCTTTGGCCTGCAGCTCAGAGGTTGGGACAGCCATGGTGAGGGAACTGCAGTGTCGAGGGTTTTGCCGCTCTGCTCTCCTGGCTGGGCCTGGGAGAGCCCAGGTCAGGCCAGAGAAGGTCAAGCCACTCAGTCCCAGGACCCCTCTGTAGTGTTTTTTGTTTGTTTGTTTTGTGCCAGTCCTGGGCTTGAACTCAGGGCCTGAGCACTGTCTTTGAGCTTTCTCAAGGCCAGAGCTCTACCACTTGAGCCTGAGGCCTTATTCTAGGAATGTGGTACCGAGGAATCAAACCCGGGTCTTCATACTTGCTAGACAAGCACTCTACCACTAGGCCAAACTCTAGGCATGCCCCCCTCCCCCCCCCCGCTACACCGTTGGTATTTTATATGCTTCTGCTTCCCAAAGCAGAACCAAGAGAACTCTTAGGATTCACAGGCTTGACTATGACATGATTAAACTCATGTTACAGTCCCATCACGTCCTGGAGAATGTAGAAAATGCTTCAAGCCTTCCTTGACCCACTCTGCGGAGCCTGGGAAAGCCACAGGCTAGCATGCCACATACATGACCTCATCGAGGGCCAGCCAGGCCCTCGTGTCCTGGAGACATGGCTGATTTCCCCTCTTCCACTTGTTTAGAAGATGGAGACTGCTTTTCCTCAAACACACTCAGAGCATTTTGCTTACTCTGTGACCAGAAATAATCTGTTGGAGAATAGCTGGAGAGGAAGTCCTACTTTAAGTCAATACAGCTGCTTCTCCTGTGAGCCCGCCAGGTACCGCTGGCACACTGGTCATGTAACGCCTCAGCTCCTCGCAAGGCTGCTGTGTCAGTGCCAAGGCTGTTTCCTGAGGCTTGGCTGCTGTCCTTAGAGAAGAGGCCCAAGTACGCGGACAGCTCCTGGAAGCCAGGATGGCAGGACCTTGATGCCCTGACCAAGTTAAAGAGTAGCGAACCTCAGGATGCCAGCGTCGAGACAGCCTTGGACTGTTCCTCCAGGCTTTCTTGCTTGTAAATGGGAAAAGAAAATAGAATGACTTCTAGTTTTAAATGCATGGACAGAGACATTTTGCTCACATGATTCTATCGTAGCCTCCCTGAGATCATTCTAAAGTTATAGGGTTTGTAATTCACTTTATATTTCTGTTGGGAGTCTAAGTGGAAAAAATTCTTTTAAAGTATCTATTGGATTGTTTTGCGTTGTCATAGGACATGTAAATATACGTAACCCATGGTGATTGTATTCTAAATGGATTGTGGAGGGCTTATCAAGTACAAATACTGCAGGATTGTTTTCACTTCTGAGTCGGTGGAGTCTGCGGAGTGAAGAAGTCTGCAGAGTGAGCTGCGCTAGGGGCTCAGGGTGTGGGGGGCAGGGGTGGGGCACAGAGGTGGGGAGCTGGCAGTGATGCTGGCTCGGGGTACCTCCCTCTCCCACTCCTAATCCTGCTTGGCCACGTGACCCAGATCACCCAGCCAGCCTTGCATGCCTAGGGCGCTGCGCACTCCCTCCCTCCGGGAAGACAGGCCACTGGCGGTCAGAGGTCACCGTCCCCCTCGGTGGAGGGGCAATTCTGCGGGAAGCCCGGGATCTGCCCTGCGGCCAGCTGGGTCCGGGCGCCTGGGAGTGAGTCCAGTCTTCACTCCGCTTGGCTCCTGTGCCTCTCACACACCATTTCTACTCAAGGAGCAAACTTACTTGTCCATCTTACCACACTCTCCCCAGCAGCCCTAGTGTATGTTCTTTTACAGATTTATTTTAGCTGGGTGCTACTGGCTCATGCCTGCAGTCCTAGCTACTCAGGAGGCTAAGATCCAAGAATCCTGGTTGGACTCCAGCTCCAGTAAGAAAGTCCATGAGACTCTTATTCCTAACAAACGATTTCAAAAACAGCCAGAAGTGGAGCTCTGGCTCACGTGGTAGAGTGCTAGCCTTGAGCAAAAGAAGCTCAGGAGCATAAAACAACGGACGGGTTTGTGGGGTCCAGGTGATGTTTTGCTACATGCGTGAACCATAGAAGCTGACATCAGGTTAAACAACCATTTCCTCAAACGCTTGCCATTTCTTTACTTAGAAAACATCCCCAATCCCTCAGAGCTCTTCAAAATGTCTGCTCCCCAACCATCGCCCAGGTCTCAGCTGTGTGCCAAGAGGCCTTGACCAGGGAGCTGCTCCTGTAGAAGAGGGCTGCCTCCCCATGGTGACAGTCGGACAAGACACCAGAGCAAAATGCGTCACCAAGGGCTGCTGCTGCTGTCTCCTCCTCCTCCTCCTCCTCCTCCTCCTCCTCCTCCTCCTCCTCCTCCTCTTCCTCCTCCTCTCCTTCCTCTTCCTCTTCTTCTTTTTCTTCTTCTTCTCCTTCTCCTTCTCCTTCTCCTTCTCCTTCTCCTTCTCCTTCTCCTTCTCCTTCTCCTTCTCCTTCTCCTTCTCCTTCTTCTTCTTCTTCTTCTTCTTCTTCTTCTTCTTCTTCTTCTTCTTCTTCCTCTTTTTCCTCTTCTTCCCCTTCTTCCCCTTAGATGAACAGAGCAGTTCTCATTATGGAAGATAAGAAAGAGAGAGAGAGAAATGGACAGAGAAAGAACCAGGGGGGGGAGGGGGGGAGAGTGATTGAAGGGGGAGGGGGAGAGTAAGGGGATGGGGAGAGTGAGGGAAGGGGGAATGGATGGGGAGAGGGAGAGAAAGGGGAGGGAAGGGAGGGGAAGGGAAGGAGAGGGAAAGTGGGAGGGAGGGGAAAGGGGAAGGGAAGGAGGGATGGGAAAGGGAGGGGGAGAGGGAGGGGAGGGGGGAGAGCCAGTCTGAGCTGCCCAGCTCTCTCCTTTCCCTGTGTTTAGTCCCCCCCCAGCGCCAGCGTGACACAGCACACATTCAGAATGGCCTTCTCGTCCCACCTCATCTGCCAGGTACTCACCAAGCTCGTGCTCAGGACAGCCATCATGCAGCCTGTCTCCTCCTCTCCCCATCCTTCCCCCCACACACTGGGGCGCCATTGTAGTCTCAGCTTCTGCAGTGTCCACACCCAGGGAGGTCCCATGACCCTTGCCTTTCTGTCCTTGGCTTGTGTCACTGGACATGGTCGTGCACTTCCACTCGTGTTGTCACCAGCGGCAGGGTTGAATCCTTCTCCATGGCTGCTGGGAAGGGCCCTGCGCTATGCCCCAGGGCGCTGCCTTTCCTTGGGATAAGTCCTGGCAGCTGGGTGTGAGGGGCCTTTGACAGCGAGCAGTCACTCACCACGTCTGTCCCTTGGGACAGAGTGCCTGTTGTTTCTCTGGGACTAGTTAACTAATGAGTTAATTAAACCTCTCATGTACTCAGCAAGCAATCTACCATGCCACACCAACTCCAAGAGAATTACTGCGTGAGACCCTTTTCCCTCGAGATCAAGAAGAACCAGTGGGAGCCAAGCGGGAATATCACTCAGAGCACGGATCCTTCAGAACGACTAATTGTTCATTCCAAATCAGAAGATATTTTGAAAATGGTTAAGCATTAGACTTCATAGCATAAAATAATGAGTAAAGCAGAAAGAACCCTGAAGAAATGTTTTCAGAGTTCAAGATTTAAGCCTTTCAAATCGCTTTTCTAAAGATAAAATTTCACTTTATGGAAATTGTGAGCCATGTCACTACAAACCCAGCATACCGAACCCCATCACCTTGCCTGAAGGTAAGAAAAGAAAGTTTACTGCTACTGAATTACTCTAAAATATTCATCTGTCAGTACTTTGTCAACCACGGCTTTGATGGCGTTTAAATTGAATTTAATATAAATTTAAAGTTACTTCCATTTGCTGTAATGAATAATGTCTTCTGCAATCCCGCTGGGTTTTAATACCTTCCACTAAGGCTTGGAAGTGACTTGTTAGTATGCACACAAGCATATGTACACACACTTTGTCATTTTCAATTTGCAAATGGTACTGAGGCCAGAGGTGAAACCCAGCTCTAACCCACACCCCACACCCCCCCAGCTCTAACCGCCCCCAGCTCTAACCCACCCCCCAGCTCTAACCCCCACACCCAGCTCTAACCTCCCAGCTATAACCCCCCACCCAGTTCCAACCCCCCACCCAGCTCTAACCCCCCAGCTCTAACCCCCACCCAGCTCTAACCCCCCACCCAGCTCTAGCCCCCACCCAGCTCTAACCCCCCAGCTCTAACCCCCACCCAGCTCTAGCCCCCACCCAGCTCTAACCCCCACCCAGCTCTAGCCCCCTTCCTCTACAGCAGCCACTGGAGCCTTGGCCTCTGGGGCCCTGAGCAGCCTGTGAGCCTGTGCCCAGGGGACAGCGCCCAGGTGGAGTGGCCCTTCTGGAAATGCTTCTTTTAAAGAAGCCTGTGGCATAGCTTAGGCAAGGCCTCCCTTACTTCATACCCACAGCATGCTGGCTTTTTTCCCCCACACGATGCTATTCCTTCCAGTTTTTTAAAAACACAGCGTCTGTTTATGTTCAGGGTGGACTGACCTCATGGTGTCCGCAGCGTGGGGTGGAGGTGGTTTCTGGGGTCACTGTGAAGACGTGTCTGATGCTTTCAAAGGGGAGAGCAGAGGCCAGACTGGAGGTCTGCACCGGTCTTGGACTCACAACTGACACGCTGAGGAGGGCCTGGCGGCTCAGAGCTACTGCTCACCCGGGCTGCCCCCGGGAGGCCAAGAGAGAGCAGGCAGGGAGCGGCGGCATGGACTTGAAGGTGCCCTGTGGACACTGCGGAGGCTGGCGAGAGGGCGCCAGGGCAGTGTCAGGGCAAGCAGCAGGCTCTCCAGCGTGGGACCTGCCCTGGGGACATCGCTGAAGCCCAGATGTCTGAGGATGCCCGGCAGGGGTCAGCAGTTTCTGGAAAAGTCTGTGGTGAATGGGGATGGCTGACAGAAGGACAGACTGAGAGAAGGGTGACTGGTAAAAGAATGAGTGACAGATGGGGTAACTGACAGATGGGATGGTCCTCCCCGGGGTGAGAGGTCTTCCCTGGAGATGATCCTCCCTGAGGATGGATGGTCCTCCCTGGAGATGGTCCTCCCTGGGGGTGGTCCTCCCTGGGGATGGTCCTCCCTGGGGGGTGGTCCTCCCTGGGCATGGTCCTCCCTGGAGATGATCCTCCCTGAGGATGGATGATCCTCCCTGGAGATGGTCCTCCATGGGAATGGTCCTCCCTGGGGGGTGGTCCTCCCTGGGGATGGTCCTCCCTGGGGGGTGGTCCTCCCTGGAGGTGGTCCTCCTGGGGGTGATCCTCCCTGGGGGTGGTCCTCCCTGGAGATGGTCCTCCCTGGAAGTGGTTCTCCCTGGGGGTGGTCCTCCCTGGAGGTGGTCCTCCCTGGGGGTCGTCCTCCCTGGAAGTGGTTCTCCCTGGGGGTGATCCTCCCTGGGGGTGGTCCTCCTGGGGGTGATCCTCCCTGGGGGTGGTCCTCCCTGGGGGTGGTCCTCCCTGGAGGTGATCCTCCCTGGGGATGGTCCTCCTGGGGGTGGTCCTCCCTGGGGATGATCCTCCCTGGGGGTGGTCCTCCCTGGGGGTGGTCCTCCCTGGAGATGGTCCTCCCTGAAGATTGATGGTCCTCCCTGGAATGGATGGTCCTCCCTGGAGGTGGCAGACATGGGGTGCGGGTGTATAAATGCCAGCAAGGAGCCCGGACACACCCACAGACAGACCATGTGTGTGGGCAGTGGGCGGGTGGGAGTCACGCCACAGCTCTCCTGCCCTGTGGGCCAGCTAAGACGGACCCCCACCGCAGGAGAGGGTCAGAGACCCCAGGACCACCCGGTCCCAGCAGGAAGCCAGGCCACACCAGGGCAGCTCCTCTCCCACACGCAGCAGGCTCTGCCTCCAGGGTGGCACCTGGAGGCCAGGAGAGCAAGGCTAGAATCCGAATCCAGCTCCACACAGAGGCCCAGATACCATGCAGGAAATAACCCCAAAATACTTATGGGGGGAGGGAGGGAGGGAGGAAGAGGGGGAAGGACATAGAGAGGGGGAGAAAGAAAGAGGGAGGGAGAGACAGAGACAGAGAGAGTCAGGGGAGGGGGAGAAGGGGAAGAGGAGAGAGAGAGAGAGAGAGAGAGAGAGAGGGGGGGGGGAGGGGGGGAGGGGGAGGGGGAGGGGAGGGGAGAGGGAGAGGGAGAGGGAGAGGGAGAGAGAGAGGGAGAGAGAGAGAGAGAGAGAGAGAGAGAGAGAGAGAGAGAGAGAGAGAGAGAGAGAGAGAGAGAGGACTTGTTTCTGAGAAGCCCAGCTGCCTTTGCACAGGGTTGCTGGCATAGGGAGGAGGAGAACCTAGGTATTGGGGCGGGGCCTGGCCATCCACAGAGGAGATGCAGGACAGGTGGGGACAGCTGTCCATCACTGTGCCCATCTGCACAATGGCAGATCTCTGTGTTGGCGTCCAGGGTGTGTGGCATGATGAGGAGAAGCTCTCACAGCAGGGCCCCACTGAGCCCATGGCAGTGACGGCATTGGGCTGGGGACGGCATTGGGCTGACCTCACAAGGACCAGTGTCCATGTAAGAGGGAGGCAGAGAGAGAAGGGGGCAGCGGGGAGACAAGGACCATGATGGAAGCCACACAGCGCAATCACCAGTGCTCCAAGAGCCACAGAAGCTGGGAAGCCACAGACTCTCTCTCCAGGGGCCATGGCTTGGTTTTCTTGCAGAACTGTGGCCTGCTGCAAGGAAACACCCTCAGATTGCAGCCCCTCACCTCCCGCCCTTCTGCAGGGGACCGCCTGGGGCTGCTCACAGGTCGCTCGCTTGAGAGGAGTTTCCCAGCCGAGTCTTGTGTTTTCAGTGGTTTCTTGTCCCCTGAAATTTATTTGGAGTGTGATGAAACACACCTATAATTCTATCTACTCAGGAGTCAGAGGCAGGATTGTAGCCTCAAGGGCAGCTGTGGCACACACACATGCGTGCACACACATGCATATACACATGCGTGCATGCATGTGTGCATACAGCGTGCATGCATGCACACACATGCATGCGTGCACACACATGCATGCATACACACATGCGTCTAGGGGTGTGGGAGAATGGTTACCTAGCACATGAAATATTCAGAGTACAATCTCCAGGAGAGAAAGGAGAAGGGGGAAGGAAGGAAGGGAAGAGAGGGAACGAGAGAGGGAGAGGGAGCAAGAGAAGTAAGGAGGAAAAGAAAGAAAAAGAGAGAAGGGAGAGAGGGAGGGGGAGGATGGGAGGAAGGGGAGAGGGGAGAGAAGAAGGAGAAACTGTCTTGCCTTGCCGCCATGATGCCAGCGCCTCAGGGCTCCCCACAGGTCTGGGCCCTCCAGGCTCTGTCTGTGACGAAGCTGGCCGCCAACTCCCAGGCACTGCTGGCCCGCGGCTCCCTTCAGCCCCAGGAGCCGGGAGCCCTGTCCTGCGGGGCGTTTGCTGTCTGCCCTCCGGGGTAAGAAAGTCTCAATCGCTGTCCTTGTTCCCTATCAGCGAGGTGAGGCCTTCTTAACACGTTTCACGTGTGATCTTTTAAAGCTGTCAGGCCAGAATGATTTTCAGTCATTTTTCTCCGGAGTGGATTTAAAACCATGTCCCAAAGGTGGTAGATTAATAGATTAAAAAGGCAAAGTATTAATCTAGTGCATCCTCCTGTCTCCTCACCCTGCAGATACAGTAGAGCTGACATCTGGGCCTGGCAGTTCTTCAATGAGGCCTCGGCACAGACTCCGCATGCTGTGCCGCCTGGCCCCGCGGAGACCCAGGGGACGGGCTCTCCCTCCTCCTCAAAGCCCGCCAGGTGCTGGCGCTGTGGTTGGCCAGGACACAGGGTCCCTCGACTTCCCTCCGACTTCGGGGACCACTGCGGTGGCTTGCTGTGTGTCCTGGAAATAGAGGACACACACTCTTCTTCTTCGTTCCCCGTGGAAGGGACTCGGGCCTGGCCCTGCCTCTCAGGCCGAATCACAGTCTGACATCACACCAGCTCGGGAACGTTTCCTGAAAATGGACTTCCGTACGATGCTGCGTGTGAGGAACACGGGGCTTTGGGTCCTTTCCTTCCGTGCTGCACTTGTGTGTCTAATTGCTGGACTATACTGGGGCAACCTGGACAGGGGAGGAGAAGACCACGGTAGTTCCAGGGCCAGGAGAACATGGTGCTTCCTGTCAGAGTAGCGCTGGAGGGCCGAGCCGTCACCCCAGCTGTGTGTGTGCCACCTGGGAGCCTCCTGCCCAACTTGGCCCTGCTCAGCCCTCCTCCCTTCCCTGCAGTCCAGGGCATAGCCCCGCACACCTCAGTAAGTGCTTCATGCTCAGTGGCACGCCTGAGGCACCCGCCAGCTGCACGCTCTGTCAGGGACACAGCCTGCCCTCAGCCTCCGTGACCCCCTCACGCCATGAATTGTTTGGGGGTGTCCTGTCTTGATTTTTCCACTTTACAGAGAAGGCGTGTGATCGGGACCCCCGGCGAAGCACCCTCGGAACAGGCGCCAGCCACACAAAAGCCCGCCGGAACCTTCAGTGCTGGCGGCAAAGGCACAGCTCAAAGACAAATTCTTCTCTTAAATTTCAGAAAGGAAAAAAAAAATGCCTCCAGAAACCCCTCAGCCGTCTCGCCCCTAAATCAAGAGGCTGTCTGAAGTCCTGTGCCACCGAGGCCGTATTTTCTATGGTGTTCTTTCAAAGTGTGTCCCTGGAAAAGTACTTTGGGAGACTGAATCTGAACATCTCAGAAATTATTATTATTTTCATTGCTCTCCGAAGCAATGGGGCAGAACAGCCCTCGCGGCTGAGTGCCAAGAGGGTCCCTGCAGGGCCTCCCGGGGTCTCCTCTGAATGGGGCCCGCGGGCCAGGCCTGCAGATGTCTGGAGGAGAGGTGCCCTAGGTACGCTGGGGCCTCTCTCATTCTGCAGCCAGGCACTATGGAGCGGCCAGGAGACGCTACAGGACACTGATGGCTCTTGACGGAGGCCCATGATGGAGGGGATCCATAAAACCCTGCTGCTGTGGTGTGTCCCTCTGTCGACCTATATGGCTGGCCCAGGCCAGGGGCCGGCCTGCCTGGTGAACAGCCTGCTCCCTGCAGGGACAGCCACAGTCAGGAGGCTGCAGGGACAAAGAAAGAGTGGACTTCTGGAGCCAGCTGGCCACCGCTGGGGATGGCAGGCTGGTCCGCAGGCCCATCACGCCCTGCTTCCTGGGGTTCTGGCTCTGTGGGGAGCTGGTGAGTAGGTCTGAGGTGTGCTCGGAGACATGTACACAGAGGTGTGTGCACACACAGACATGGGCTCTGTAAAGAGACCAGCATGCACCAAGACGGGCTGTGTTCAGAGACACGTGTACCACAGACGTGGGCTCACACAGACGTGGGCTCCATTCGACTGCGGCCTGGGATTGCAGCGCTGAGATGCCCTGCCCACTCAAGCCTCAGTGTTCACGAGAGCCTACTGTGGGCAGCGCCGGCCTCTTCGCTTGTGGAAAGCACGTTCTGAAGCATCTGCTTGTTTGGGAGTCAAGGTTCTGCTCAGTTGTGCATCTCGGTGACTCTGAGGACCTGTCGGCTTCAGTCTCCACGTGGGTCACATGGGTCCTGAACTCGGAGAGGTGCTTGCTTGCCTGTCTCCCCTGAGCATGCGAATGGGAGCTGGCCTGTCGCTCAGCTCAGCCAGGGCCATGGGTGCACTAGGGCAGGAGGGAGGGAGGGAGGGGAAGGGACGTCAGGCAGGCAAGAGGCAGGAGGCAGGAGGCAAGAGGCAGGCTATGTTTATCACCAAGTGGGAAACAGAAACCTTGTGCTTCTTTTCTGAAAGGCTCCTGAGGCCGCCTGCTGCCCCAGAAGCCATGCGGCGCTCGCACAGCGCAGTACCCCGGACCAGGATGCAAGAAGACCTGGGAATGGATTTTTCTTTTGCTGACGTTTTCCATAAAATCCTGTGCTGATTCCTGCGTGGAAGTGGAACGAGGCAGCCCAGAACCACCCTGGCTGTCCACCACAGCAAAGCAGGCTGCTGGCGCAAAATCACCTCAGACCCCAGCACATCACCTCTCAGAATATTCCAGACACTTGCCAGTGGATGTGCCGGGCGGGGGGTGGGGATGGCAGAAGGTGACCGCAGGGTCGGGAACAGGAGCAGGGTGTGAGGGATGTGGGGTGCAGGCAGGGAGGCTGGCCCTGCAGAAGGAGGGAGGAAAGGGGCTAGGGAAGGGGCTGGGGTCTGATGTGGGGACTTGCTGAGGAGAGGCGGGGCAGGGCAGAGGCGCTGCTGGGGAGCAGGGCTCTGCGGGGACCTGAGGGCTGGCGGATGGAAGGTGTGCCCGTGCAGATGTGGAGTGGGCAGTTCAGTGGGTTCAAGTGGAGTCTAGGGAGATGGGAATTTAGGTGAGATGCTCTGAAGCTGGGGAACACAGGGAGACCCCAGGCTGAGCCCCGGGCTCTCCCAGGCCAGGGCAAGAAGATGCAACAAAGACGAGGCAGGGGCTGGCAGAGGGCTGGAGATGAAGCTGTAGCATACAATGTCCTGTGGCCACAGACAGAGCTTACTCCAGCAGAGCACCACAGACCAGTCTACAGAAGGAAGGAGCAAGGTCTTAGGACTCGGCTGAATGGAGGCCCAGGGTCATGTCTCCCAAGAGAGAAAGAACAGCCAGATTTTAAGGAACGTTTTAAATAAACCAACATAAACAGCTTGACATTCTCGTGCATTTCTGGCCCAAGAAGGCAGATCACTCCATTCAGAAGCTTTTCTGGAGTGTGGAAGGTGAACTTGTAAGATTGCACACTGGTCCTGCAGCCTAAGAGAGGTACACAGCATCCCAGGCTCCTTCATTCCACCTCGAGCCCGTGGGGTCTCGGGGCTTCCCGGTGTCAGGGTCAGCCTGTCCTTGTGGGCACCGGTCCGGCAGGTGGGCAGGGTGAGGCCAGCTCCCCTGGCAGAGAGGGCTCTGGAGAGAGGATGAACACAAGAGAGAGCTGGCTCTCCATCCAGGGATGGCTCTTGACTGGAGGGTTAATTATAGATGGGAAGAAAAAGCCTGGGATGGTTTTTCTCCATTTCAGTTGCAGGCACGGTTCCCAGACCTCAAGCGGATTTCAAAGCCATCAAAGCAGAGTGGTGAGCCTGCGCTGAGAGGGGCGAGGTGGAGGGGTGGTGAGGTGGGGGGGTGTCAGGAGGGAGGAAGACACAGATAAGAGCCTGTGAATGGAGACCCATGACAAGGGCCAACTGGAGCCTTGAATGAATTCTTGCTCCCCCCTCCCATGGCTCTCCCTGCTCTTGCACGGATATCTGGAGGAAGAGCCCCTGGAGCCTGAGCTGGATTTGCGCCCACCTAAAAAGCATCAAGAAATCCAGAGGTGGGCTCTATTCTGGTGAATCCCCATGTCTGACACTGTCTGCCCCAGCCATTCTGACTTGGTCCCCAGGCTGTGTAAGGGGTGGGGGTAGGGGGAGATAAGAAGGGGCAGGGCCATCCATTGTCTCTGTGACTTCCTTGGTAGCCATTGATCTGAGCACTAGAATGCTTGAGATTGAGGGCAAAGGGGCACAAGTGCTGTGGGGGTGTCTGGGGACCCCTGCCCTGGTGCTGTGGGGCTGTCTGATGGAGGCAGGTTCCTGACCTCCTGGGCCATGGCACAGGCAACCACAGGTGCCCAGATGATTCTTCCATGAGGTCTGCCTTGATGATGTGGTGGAAAACTAGCAAGACTCAGCTCTGGAGCTACCAGATGTGCCCCCCTCCCCCCCTCCCTCCCTTTCTTCATACTGATATTGGGGCTTGAACCCGGGGCCTTGAGAGCTTGCTTAACTTTTTCCAGTCCAAGCTGGCACTCTACCACATAAGCCACAGCCTTTGGGTGGTTAACTGGAGAACCATCATAATTCGTCCGTCCAGATTGGCATTGAGCCTCAGTTGTCAAATCTCACTTTCTTGAGTAGATAGGGTTACAGGCACGAGCTGTCAGTGCCCAGCTAAAATGTTTGCTTTCCTTGGATGCCCTGTAGGTGGCAGAGAGATGACCAGGAACTGAAGCTGGCAGAGATCTGGAGTGGTGGCAGCCCAGCTCCCAGTCTGTCCTGGCCTTCTCTGCCGTGTCCCCTGCTATGTGCCTCTGGGGAGGGCTGTAACAAAGCAGGGGCCCCTCAGGTCCACACGGGTCCAGGACCGAGGCCCATATGTGGTCAGGAGTCTGATGATAAACCCAGGACTCAAACAGAGGGAGACATGGCCTGGCCAGGCCCCACAGAGAGCTCAGCAGCTTGGTGGGGGCTGGGGTCTTCCACCAGGGACAGACACTGCATCATGACCCACACTGCATCGTGCCAGGTGCTAATTCATGCAGCTCCCTTAAGTAAGGACTCAGTCAGGGCCATGGGGGCAATTGGTGCCAGGTGTCCAGGACGCTGAAGTGGCGTAGGCTCACGAGAGGAACAGCTCTACACGCTGTCTTCCTCCCATGGTCCCCAGGTTCTGGGGTGAGTACGATCTGGCTTCTGAGGCTGAGTGTAACGGCAGATATGGTGGGTGTCTCAGTCCTGGAAGCCCCGCGTCTGCGGTCCAGGCAGGCCGCCTCGCTTCCACGGGCATTCTGAACCATCTTCCCAGGGTCTCTGTGTTGGAAGCAGACACTTTTCCATCTCTGCCTCTAGCACTCTCAGTCCTGCAGGGCGACCTCAGCTTGGCTCTCTTAACTTACCTGGAAACACTCTTAGTGTAAACAAGCCCACACGCCGAGGCTGCAGGCCGATGTGTCTCTGTGGACGACCATAATCCACCAGCCTCAAATCTGCACCCCATGCCCTCCGCTTGTCTGTGGGACCGCCGGGGGTGCAGGCCTGTGGCCTCGGGTGCCCTTCAACTGCTCTCCAGAGGGGACAGTGAGAGCCAAGCAGCAAGGGCTCCTTGCCCTTATACACATTCATTTTGTTCAAACAACGCCTTATAATAAGCTTGTCCATGTGGCTTTCAAGATGAGGAGAGAAAGTCTCTTCACCTATTCAAAAGCAGATATTTTGCTGGAGCTTCCGAATCACCAGAGCCCCACATATGTATTAGCCGTGTGGCAGGGAGGGCTATTCCTGGCCCATACCCGCCCTTTCATTCTCCCACCAATGCTGGGCCCTGACCCGTGCTGTCTTTCTGCCCTTGTCTGTCCTTCTGCTTCTTCTCTCTCAATCATCAAACCTGGAGCTGGGGTTGAGAAGCTGCTGAGCTAGCTGGTGAGGGTTAGGCAGGCCACAGCGGGCACACAGCCACAGAGCTACTAGTGTGGCCATCCGCCCTCAAAGTGCATCTGAGGCTGGCATCTGGAGCCTCCACGGACAGGCTCTGCTTCTCCGGCAGTGTCAGGTCTCTGAAACCCACCTGCCTGCTCCTCCTCCAAGCGTCTCAACACTCACTTCTCTCCCTCCTCAGCAGTGCTGACAAGCAGGGGAAAAGCCGTGTCTGGGGATGTGAGTGACACTCCTGCCCAAACTTTGGGAGGCATCTGAGTAACAAATGTGTTGGCCCACATGCACGGCTTTGGCCTCTAATAATCCTGCAAGACCATGTGGGAAAATTGACTGTCCCACATAAGAAAGTGTCAAAACGAGCGCCAAATCTTGTCTGCTGCAACAGGGACTCTAGTTCTTACTTGTGAGTGGACGGTCCAGGTCAGTCAGCTCTTATTCGTGTAGGAAGAGGGTCCAGCAGCAGGGCTTGGCCCCAGAAAGGGGCAGGGACAGGAGCTGGCCAGACACTTGTGACCTGGGGCTGCCTCTCCCCTCCATGGATGGATGAAGTGTGAGCTCCGGGCAAAGCTCTGGGGTGAGGGAATGTCTCTCTGTGTTATTTTAAATGGCAAAGTCTCTTTTCCCATTAGTAGATTTCTCTCTTTCTTGAGTGATGGCCAGGTAAACGGCTAGAGCCTTGGCCGCCATTTGCTCCAGTGAGCTTGGAGGCCACCCATGCTTCCTTTCCAGTGGAGGCAGGGCACTTGGGGGCTAAGTCCCAGGGTGGCACAGTGAGCGAGTATCCGTGACGGACAGGCAGATCTGAGCTGACAGTGTGGACTGCAGGTGTGGAGTCCACACAGAGGGAAGCAGGATGAGACCATCCAGGAAAGGAGGCAGCCTGAGAGGCAGCGGAAGGGGCGGCCGCCTCGCGGGAAGAGGCGTGGGGTGCAGGCTCGTGGCTCCCTTCCCAGCAGCCATGGGTTGGTAGCTCTCCCCCAGGCCAGGTTCTGCCACCCCTCACTGCCCCTGCATGGGGCTGCCACAGAGCAAGCAGGCCTCTCCATGGCTGCAGACCTTTTCCCCTGTTGGGAGAGTGCAGCCTGCCAGTCTTCAGACTGAAGGGGGCCTTGAACTCATTTTCCCTTCCTCCCTCCCTCCCTCCTTCTCTCCCTGCCTCCCTCCGTCCTTTCCTCCTCCCATGTCTCCATTCCATTCCTCTCTCTCTTTTGACCAGAGCCTGTGCCAGGCTGGCCTGGAACTCTCCACTTTCCTCCTGAGTGCTGGGATCTTGTATTTTGAGTTCACTCATGATACACCTAAGTCCAGGCTCTTACCTGGGCTCACAGATGGGAAACTGAGGCCAGGGAAGAGGACTTACCTGTGATTCAGCCATGGGTCTGCATAGCGATTTTGGGCATGGGGAAATCTGCCAGCTCCCTCCACGGGGTACACCGCCCCTTTCCTCCCACCACTTTGAGGGGTACCCTGGCTGAGCAGGAGCCCCTGATTAGAGCTCTGCCGACAGGAACACACCAGCTGTCCCAGCACAGCGCGGCCTCTGTCACCATGTGAAACGCCTCCTCAAGGAGACAGAAGTGGGCACAGAACAGTGTCTGAGTGTCCATTGTGTCCCACCAGCCCTGGAGTTGCCCGGTGTGCCATGATGTCCGCTGCCAACTGCTCCATCTGACAGCTTCTGGCCGCTCTGCCACAGGCCTACGGGCTGCCACTCGGCACCTGCACCTGCTTGGGCATGGAATGGGTCTCGGAGTCCCCTCTTGGTGAGGAGCTGGGGGTTCTCGAGGCAGGAGAACGGAGGGGCTCTGCTGTCCCCCCCCACTGACTGCAGCAGCAGATGTAATTAATGATTGCCACACACGTTAAATGCCTGCACGACCATTTCCCCCGTAGCAAGAGGGGGTGTGAGTATGTGTGTGCATGTGTGAAAAAAAAAGCATAAACAGATTGTATAACAAAGTATACTCGAGCTGTCAGCAAGAGCTTTGAAAATAAAACACTTCCCTCTCAACTCACAATTGGCTGGCAGTCGACTCATAATGAATAATCGCTTCGGGGACTGCGGAAAGATGTGTGGGAGAACTTTAATTAAAAGCTTGTCAGTGCAATTTTACCTGGGTGGCGTCACCTGCTAGCCTCGCGGCTGCTGGGCCCCCCGTCTGTGGGATCCAGGGGCACACACTTGTTTGGCTGACAGCAAACCATTCAGGGAGGCCTGGCAGAGCTGCCTGTGGGTGGGAGGGAGTGGGAGGGAGCTGCCGGATACCTGGAAAGCCTGTTGTCTGGGGTAGGGAGAGGGGCGGTCTCATTTCTAATTAGCAGCTGGAGTCAGCTCTCCCTATGGGGGTGGGGGGCAGAGTGGCTGGGCAGGAGCCCCGTGCAAAGGGAAGCTGTGCCCTTGCAGTTTCGCCCGGGTCTCAGGGCCTGCCGGCTTGGGCGTGGGGAATGTGCTCTCCTGAGGGTGCTCCCAGACCCGCCTGGTTCTGGGGGAAGTGGGTGGAACAGGGCCGCCCCACCAGAACAAGGCCGGTGAGGCTGGTGGGCTTGGTGTGAGCTCAGTGTGAAAGTGGTGAGCCCTTGCTAACTGGGCTTTGGGCACGTCACCTCTGAGCACTCCAGGGCATCGCCTCTGAGGAAGTCATCAGATGAACACTGAGGGCCCTTCAGCTACTGAGAGGACACAGGAGGTGGAAGCCGCAACTGAGTTAAAATCTCTGTTCCCGTCCAGAGACTCCCAACAGCTGACTGGCCTCGAGCCTCAGGAGGCCAACCTCTAGGCCTAGGGGTCTGGCATAAGGGCCTCCACTCCTCCTTCATTTCCTTTGCTCCTCTCTAATTTGTTACACACTTGCTTTCTAATATTAGGGGATTAATTGCAAGTTGCAACAATTAAATACTAATTAATCCATTTTCTGAACAATGTCTTTCTTTTATCTATAACTGTTTACTTGACGTACAAATATTTTGGTACCAATTAACATCCTGGTGTAACCTGCCACTTTCTAGAGTGTGCTTAGACAGGTAAACAAGCATGTGTGCTGCTTTCCTCACCGCGGCTGGCAACGAGGCTAAAATAATGACCACCTTGCCTGCTGAGCGTGTGGCTCAGGAGATCTCTACTTGCAGATTGCTGCGTTGTGCATTGTCTGGCTTTATCTGGGATGATACATATTCCCCATTAAAATCCACCTCAAGGCTCCAGGCAGACACAGTCCTTGGTCTCCAGGGCCCAGAAGAAGAGGCAAGGGCAGAGACATCCTGAGGAGCGCCAGGAGTCTACACCATCCAGGAGTCCTCTACACTATCCAGATGTCTACACCATTCAGGAATCTACACCACTCAGGAGTCTACACCACCCAGAGGTCTACACCATCCAGGAATCTACACCATCCAGGAATCTACACCATCCAGGAGTCCTCTACACCATCCAGAAATCTACACCACCCAGGAGTCTACACCATCCAGGAGTCCTCTACACCATCCAGAAATCTACACCATCCAGGAATCTACACCATCCCCAGGAATGTAGACCACTGAGGAATCTACACCATCCAGGAGTCTACACCATCCAGGAGTCCTCTACACTATCCAGATGTCTACACCATCCAGGAATCTACACCACTCAGGAGTCTACACCACCCAGAGGTCTACACCATCCAGGAATCTACACCATCCAGGAGTCCTCTACACCATCCAGGAGTCCTCTACACCATCCAGAAATCTACACCATCCAGGAATCTACACCATCCAGGAGTCCTCTACACCATCCAGGAATCTACACCATCCAGGAATCTACACCATCCAGGAGTCCTCTACACCATCCAGAAATCTACACCATCCAGGAATCTACACCATCCAGGAATCTACACCATCCAGGAGTCCTCTACACCATCCAGGAATCTACACCATCCAGGAGTCCTCTACACCATCCAGAAATCTACACCACCCAGGAGTCTACACCATCCAGGAGTCCTCTACACCATCCAGAAATCTACACCATCCAGGAATCTACACCATCCCCAGGAATGTAGACCACTGAGGAATCTACACCATCCAGGAGTCTACACCACCCAGGAGTCCTCTACACCATCCAGATGTCTATACCACTCAGGAGTCTTCTCCACCCAGAGGTCTACACCATCCAGGAATCTACACCACCCAGGAGTCTACACCATCCAGGAGTCTACACCATCCAGGAGTCTACACCATCCAGGAATCTATACCACCCAGGAATCTATACCACCCAGGAGTCTACACCATCCAGGAGTGTACACCACCCAGGACTCTACACCATCCAGAAATCTACACCACCCAGGAGTCTACACCACCCAGGAGTCTATACCACCCAGGAATCTACACCATCCAGGGGTCTACAACATCCAGGGGTCTACACCATCTAGGAGTCTACACCATCAACAAATGTACACCATTCAGGGGTCTACACCATCCATGGGTCTACACCATCTAGGAGTCTATACCAACCAGAAGTCCACACCATCCAGGAGCCTACACCACCCAGGAATCTACACCATCCAGGAGTCTACACTACCCAGAGGTCTACACCATCCAGGAGTCCTCTACACCATCCAGAAATCTACACCATCCAGGAATCTACACCATCCCAGGAATGTAGACCACTGAGGAATCTACACCATCCAGGAATGTACACCACCCAGGAGTGTACACCATCAAGGAATCTACACCATTCAGAGATCTACACCATCCATGTTTCTACACCATCCACAAATCTACACCATTCAGGGGTCTACACCATCCAGGAGTCTACACTAGAAGTGCAGCCCACTGCCAAGCCAGGAATGCTGTGGACTGCATGCCAGCACCATGGCTCACACTGAAGGATCTCTAGAGAAGTAACAGTTCTGACCACCATGAACCATAAATAGTGTCGACACGGACACTATGCCACTATTACCAAATACAAAATAGGCTGGATACTTGAATATAAAGGAGTTACTTGATTTATGGTTCTGGAATTCAGGGGAGGTGGCAACAGCATCTTCTTAGCTTTGGAGTGGGCCTGGGGTAACGTCGTGTGTGTCTCTGGGCAGAGCCTGGGGTGACGTTGTGGGGGCTCAGGGCAGAGCCTGGGGTGACGTCGTGGGTGTCTCTGGGCTGAACCTGGGGTGACATAGTGGGTATTTCTGAGGAGAGCCTGTGGTGATGTCATCATCGGGGCAAGAGTGTGTCCAGAAGATGGTGAATGTGAGGAGCGGGAGTAGAGGACAGCCTGGAAAGAAGCCCACGCCCTGGCAGCCACCCAACCCTGCAGGAGCCACAATAGGATCCTCCAGGCGAGGTCACCAAAGACCTGAACTACTACTCTGTGCCAAACCCCACACTGCGACTCTGGGGACAAAGGCCATCTCTTCCTTTTCAGGACCTTACAGAGCTTTGCTTTTGACAAATGTAGCAGTCTTCCTCTTGATGACGGAGCCTGTCCAGGTCTGTAGCGGGGTCTCAGGTGTGTCGGCCTTCCCCATTGGGGAGGATGGCTGGCGTGTGGTCCCGTGTGTTCTGATGGTGTGTGATGCTGCAGTGTGGTCCCGTGTGTTCTGATGGTGCGTGATGCTGCAGTGTGGTCCCGTGTGTTCTGATGGTGCGTGATGCTGCAGTGTGGTCCCGTGTGTTCTGATGGTGCGTGATGCTGCAGTGTGGTCCCGTGTGTTCTGATGGTGTGTGATGCTGTAGTGTGGTCCCGTGTGTTCTGATGGTATGTTCTGATGCTGCAGTGTGGTCCCGTGTGCTCTGATGCTGGCAGGCAGTCCTGTGGATTTTGATGGTTCATGATGCTGGATTCTGGATGGAGAGACTAGTCAGGAAGAGAGAGCTGAGGCTCCAACCCAGATTCTGAGATGCGCAGAGTGCCAGCAGCCTCTCTGTAGCCCTCAGTCGAGAGGAGACACATGGATTTTCAGCAGGGCCGGGTTGTGGCGTCATGGTTACTCAAGGCCTGCTGAGAACAGGGCTAATGAAGCCCTGGATTCTTGGCTCACCATCCTCTGCAGTGCATACTCCTTTGCTCAGGGTATGTTGAGTATTTCGTTCACTACTTGCTCCTAACAAGTAGAAGGAGAAGAAATCTAAATGTAAATCTGAAAGCCTATTCATTTCAGAGCATAACATAAAATCTAATTATAAAACAAGTAATGACCCTGGTTATTTGTGAGAGTTTAGAAATGTCTTTTAAATACAATCCTAATAGGAATTAAGAAAAATGTTCAGAAATATTTGAGGTAATAGTTGACTCTTAGGAGCTTGCATGGAAACAAATACCTGTAGACTGCAGCTGTGGGTTGTTCTCAGCTGTTGTATGCAAGCCCAGTGATTTACATGAGCAAGGTCTTTTATTCCCTCTTGGCAAAGACAATTATTGTATAAACAAAATTAGTCTCCTTTCATATCAAAGGGTATGCTGAGTAAAAAGAGGCTTCATGGAATGGGAGAGGACATTTATTATACAAGTATCTGATGTGGGGTTAAAAAGAATATGCAAAGAATTCTAACTAAACAAAGAAACATCAGGAATTTTTAAATGGGCAAAGGATTTGAACAAACATTCCTCTAAGGAAAACATGCAGGTAAGTGCATGGAGAGACACACAGCATCTCTAACCATAAGAAATTGCAAAGGAAAATCACACTGAGATGGTACCTCACACCACTGGCATGACCCCGACCAGGACACAGCAGGGATGCAGAGTAGAACAGCCATAGTGCGACGCAGTATGGAGATTCCTCAGGTATGAAAAGCAGATGAACACGTGATCTGGGAGGGTGCTTCTCGACTGGAGGCCAGTGAAATCCGTCCACTGCTCAGGCATGCAGGGCCTCGGTCTGGTATCCGATTCCCTGGGGGTGGGAATGAAGCCCTGTTTTCCTGCTGGATAGAGAAAGTAGTGACAATCCCCAGGCCATTGCTGCTTCTCCTGTTTATCTGGAAAATAGAGTTAGATTTTTTTTTTTTGGTCAGACATGGGGCTTGAACTCTGGGCCTGGGCGCTGTCCCTGAGCTCGTCAGCCCAGGGCACTCTACCACTTGGAGTTAGAAATTTGATTGGTCCTAAAAACCTTTTGCTCAAATTATAACTTTGTAAAACCTTAGCTGGAAATTGCGTGTGAGTAGACATTTAGGCTGCTCTGTTCAAGGCCACCGAGGCCTCCAGGTCACCGTCCATTTCCACTCCTGGCATTGCTCTCGGCGGCGAGGCCTGGAGGACCTCTGGGGCCACTGCCCTGGTCGGAGGGAAGGCCTGCTCTGTGGCGCATGCTGTCAGTAGCTGTAAGGCCTGCCAGGCTGGTGCTGTCAGCATTGTGAAGGGTTTCCAAGCTCGCTCCAGGACACCTCTGGGGCCACTGCCCTGGTCGGAGGGAAGGCCTGCTCTGTGGCGCATGCTGTCAGTAGCTGTAAGGCCTGCCAGGCTGGTGCTGTCAGCATTGTGAAGGGTTTCCAAGCTCGCTCCAGGACACCTCTGGGGCCACTGCCCTGGTCGGAGGGAAGGCCTGCTCTGTGGCGCATGCTGTCAGTAGCTGTAAGGCCTGCCAGGCTGGTGCTGTCAGCATTGTGAAGGGTTTCCAAGCTCGCTCCAGGACACCTCTGGGGCCACTGCCCTGGTCGGAGGGAAGGCCTGCTCTGTGGCGCATGCTGTCAGTAGCTGTAAGGCCTGCCAGGCTGGTGCTGTCAGCATTGTGAAGGGTTTCCAAGCTCGCTCCAGGACACCTCTGGGGCCACTGCCCTGGTCGGAGGGAAGGCCTGCTCTGTGGCGCATGCTGTCAGTAGCTGTAAGGCCTGCCAGGCTGGTGCTGTCAGCATTGTGAAGGGTTTCCAAGCTCGCTCCAGGACACCTCTGGGGCCACTGCCCTGGTCGGAGGGAAGGCCTGCTCTGTGGCGCATGCTGTCAGTAGCTGTAAGGCCTGCCAGGCTGGTGCTGTCAGCATTGTGAAGGGTTTCCAAGCTCGCTCCAGGACACCTCTGATGACGAGTCAGGAGCACGCCGCTGCACGGATGGAGATCCCTTCCTGCTGCCCAGCGTGGGCAACGGTCTCACTTATCCCTACCTTGTGGTGACCCGCTCACAGGCCAGCACCGGCCAGCACCTCCCAGCATCCGGGAGCCTTTGAACAGCAGTGTCAAGGCCACGATCAGCCTCGGGACCTGTGGAGGTGTGCGGTGTGCGCTCTGGGGAACCGGCCAGCTTCGGGTTGTCTGGAAGCCCTCAGGGCTGCCTGTTTATAAAGAAGACACATGGCAGGGCAGCGGCACAGCAGACTGCGGGACAGGTGGATGTGTTCTGAAGCCCTGCTCTGGTCTTCACCATCTGCACCATCAAACTGCAGAGAAGCCATGCCTCCCAAATGTGTCGAGTCCATTGCAGAACGAGACGTTGCCCAAATCGGAGCTCTGTGTTCATGGGCTGCCCAGGAAAAAGCTGCCTGGCAAGAGGGCGGCCCTGAGTGGTGGATTCCGTCTGCGGTCCTGTGAGGTGTGGGGATTGTCCTCGCCAAGGGCTTCAGTGAGCCTTCTCACATCTGGCTGGACGCCGGAGGCCAAACAGGTCAAAGCTAAGCTGCCCAGCTCTGAGCTATAGCAGGTCAGCTGCATCTCCCAGCCCCGTGCCACTCCCTGCGGGCCGCCTGGCCACCATCTTCCAGCCGTGCCTGTCCCCCCGCGGCCGCTCCGGCCCAGGCCTCGCCTGGTGAGGGGCCAGAGTCTCCCCTCAGCCCACAGTGCAGGACTCTACTCCACCTGGCAGGACACCCAGGCTGCACAGGTGACTTCTGCCCCCATCGCAACACCCATGCAGATGACAGCACACCTGGGTTAGATTTGGAATGAAATTAGAGACAGTGCTTTCAGGCAGCCTTCAATAATAATGGACTTAAAAGGAGTCAGATCATGAAGGAAATATTTATGAGTGCATCGCCAGTCCTCTCATTTCTCACACAGTCGCTGAAATGTGAGAGGTGCCGAGGGCCCTGAGTGTGGAATCGTGGCTTAGTTCCAGTGGATATTAGAATTCTTTCCTAACCGTCTCCATTTTCTCTGGCTTAGGTTTTGTCAAATTATGCTAATAGCTTGGCTGGTCAAAGAGTATGAAAGTGGGCGCCTGTCCGTGTCCTCCCTCGTCCGTAGGGAGGTCAGGGTTGGGGCGACTGTCCCTCTGTGTCCACTCGGGGTCCACCTGAGGCCTCAGTGGCAGAGCTGGTAGATCCACCAGTGAGGAGACCCGGCCATCTCCTCCTGAGCGCAGCTTGTGGATGTGTGCGAGCTGGGGCAGGCAACCGCAGGCTGTGGAAGGATTCCCCGGACTCGGCCGCTCCTGCTGTGAACGGGGCTCAGGGCATCGGTGACCAGAGCAGAGGACTAAAGACACTTCTTCACACACATAGTCCTGTGCCTGCCACCAAACAACCTCCTGTGTCCAGAACTTGTGGATGGCTCTGTGGCAGTGTGCTCCCTGTAGTCGTGCGCTCAGGCCATGGCGAGCTGCTGGCCACAGAAGGACGCTTCAAGAGGGCCTCTCCCTGGATGGGCCCTCCGGGGGCTCTGGGCAGTGTGTCACTCAGCGTCCTCCCTTGTGCTCAGAGCTCTTTCTATGGTGGCAGTCGGGAGTGGGGGCAAGTGAAGATGGCCGCTCACAGCTCTCCTGTCTGCCACAAGGCCTTCAGAGCATCACTGCTCTTCTCAGTTAGCACGTACCAGGAAGATGGAGTACCCATGGGCTTGATGGATGGGCTTCCCCTGGACCACCAGGCCACGTGTGCGGGGGCAGAGGCAGGTATCCACCTGGAGGCCCTCCAGGTACCATCACATGCCACCATATGAACAGGCAGCTTGGGGCAGGGGTGCGTGCTGCCTCGTGAGCTGCCCCACTGCCCCCCGCCCCGGCTGAGGACATTTCTGCTCCCCTGCTGGGTGGAAGTGCTCACCTCCGCATGCCAGGGAACAGCCTTCCAGGACTCCAGACCAGCTCTGAAGGCCGTCCTGATGGCCTTTCCAAGATGCGGGCACTCGGCTGCTCGGGGCCGGGGATGACTGCAGGTAGATGCCGTCTCCACACCGCCTGGGCAGCACCCCCTCCAGAGACCCTCCCCAGCCCCAGCTGTCTTTGAGGTTCATGATACTGCATTGTTTGGGGATTTTCAGCCATCATCAGAAAGTTTATCCGAAAGGTGGAGTCACCCAGGTTGTGATTGTCCCCTACGTCTTGCTTTCCCTTGTGACGCTAAGACCTTCAGTGCCATGTGGGGAGGGAGGAGCAGATCTGAGCGCAGCTCCCATCCCAGGAAGCCCCACGCCTTAGGGCTGTGCTGTGAGGCCAGCCTTCCGGGCGCAGTGATTCTGTCCTCACCTGAGGGGTCCAGCTCCACGGGCTCTGGCACCACACAGGGCCGGCCGTTGGCTCCTCCCTAGTCACAGAAAGCGGGCCTTCAGCGACTGGAGAGCAGGGGCCTTCTGACTGCAGCACGTGTGGCTGAGTCTGAAGAGCTGTGGAGCTCGGCCTGGTGAAATCCTGCAGGCATTTCTACCACTGCTGTCTCAGGCTCTGGAATGATGCTTCATCTTCCGTGCATTTCCTCAGCCCACGCTGGGAAACTCTCCAAGTCTCACTTATTCAACAGGTTTTTAACCTCCTTCTCAGGACTGAATTATGTTTTCTTATTTCTTCTCTCAGTAAAAGAGAAACACCATTAACGTCATTCATGGCTGGCCCAGCAAATGATCGCAGGTTAGCCAACAGTTGTAAAAATAAAGAAAATGCATTACAAAGTAACAACAGCTGAAATATTACTTGGAGTAGATGGGGCAGACTATGATTTGTCTTCGATGACTTCCATGAGCTGCTTTCACAGACAGAAGTGATGATAGGGGACGGGGACATTCCCCGCTCTTCTGTCGGCCCCGAGCACAGCCCCACTGGCTGGCTACATCTTGCTTAGCCAGAGCAAAGCTGGCGCTTGCTGGGAGGAAGCCAGGCTCAGCGGATCCACCCATTCTTCCACTCCAGACACAGGAGGCTGACTGCGGGAGGAAAGAGTCCAAATCAGACTTGGAAGGAAATGAAATTTAAGGACTCAGTAACATTCCTCAAGGAAAACACACGGAGCCTAGGTCTGCACGGGGCACCTGGAGAGAGCTCACCAGCTTTAGAAGGCAGACGTTGGCTTGGCTTTGTCTTCTTGTTCTGGGGCAGAAGGGTTTAAAGCTACACAGTTCAGCTCCCATCCTCCGACGTCCTGGGGTCGCAGCCTGCCTCTTGGCACCCGAGCCTTCGTCCTCTGCGGTGTTCTTATTCTGGCCCTGTGTCCATCTCAGCAGCTTTCTGATGTGTGTGCTCTCCCTCTTTCCACTAAGCCCACATGAGCATCAGGCAAAGCGTGGTGAATAGTAGTTCAACTAAGGCTCGTCCATTTTCTTTTACTGGCGTTCTTTCTCTTTCTGTCTCTCTTCCTTATTTTCACCCTTCTTCCCTCCCTCCTCTTTCTCACTACTTCTCTCTTCCTTTTTCTCACTCCATCTCTCTCCACTATCCCTGTCTTTCCTTTCCCCCTCATTAAATGTCAGATGGAAATGAGTCACAAGCACACCGGGAAGCTTCTCCTGGCTGTCGGTGTGGATATCTGTAAACCAAGTGAGAGCACCTCACAGCCTTGCCCACTGTGGCTGCCAGTGGAAGATGAGTTTATTTGCTGAGAAGACACTCCATGGCCAAAGACTCTAAGAAGTAGGAGGCTCAGACACACAGGTCAGGAGTTCTACAGGATTATTCGAGGATACAAGTTAAGTGAGACATTGAACAATTGTTCTGAGTTTAGAACATCTTAATTCGCATAGTCAAAGATTTCCTAGGAGCTCAGTCACTTGATTCATTAGCTAATTAGGTATTACTGGGGTTGGAGCTTGAGGCTTTGGGCTTTCTGGGAACTCCACTCCTAAGCCATGCCCCTAGCACCCCCTTTCTTATGTTAGTTCTTTTTGAGTAGATTCCCCCCCCCCCCCCCCCCCGTAGCTAGCAGGAGCCTGCACCGGCCTGCAACTCAAGTCTGCTATTTACAGTTTCTACATTGGTGGAGAAGGAGTTTTGTAATCTTTTGGCCTGAGCTGGCCTGGAACCACAATCTTGTTGGTCTCAGGCTCCTGCATAGCTGGGATAATGGGTGGGACTGCCGGGCCCAGTATCCCAGTCATTTTCAGCAGGAATAAGCTGAAGTAACAAAAGAAACTGGAAGATACTCCAAAAGCTGTGTGTTTCTTCAGTTACCAACTCAAAGGCCACAGCTGAGCTGTCCTCACTTGCCACTGAGGTTTTCATAACAGAACACCAGTCCAAGGGCCTTTTGCCTGTGTGTGGATATGTGGCACGGGTCCTGCAGCCCAGCCCCTTCTGAGACACAGCCTGGGGAAGCATGAGCCTGGGTTTTCATCCACGTGGGGTTGGGGCTGGCTGGGTTAGCCATGATTGCTGGTCACCAGCCAATGATAAGACGTCTGTGCACGCCTGCACCACTAAAACATGTTGAGAGGCAATCTGACTTTGCTATGTGTCTGAATGATCTGTTTTTAATGTAAATATTTTGGCTGTATGAAAAGTTCTCAAGTGAGAGGTTCTGCCGTTCTTCTGCTCTGGAGAGTCTTGGCTGCAACTCTGCCATGTGCAGGTGAGCGATGCGGAGGACTGGGGACCCATGGTCTTCTGGGGAAAGATTCTGTGTGGCTGTGTTTGACCTGCAGATGCTGCAGACATCGCAGGCATGTGAGAGCGAATCCTCCAGGCCAGCGGGTGACCCAGGAGGGCCTGTCAAGTCCAAGCCCAAAGAAGAGGAGGAGGGCAGCCAAGACAGAAACTGAGGCAGAAAGTTCTTAGGGCAGGAGTGAGTGAATTGGGCGGCTAGGTGCAGGTGGGCATTGCGCAGACAGGCCCATCCTCAGCGGGAGGTTTTAGGTTAGATCCCGCCTGCCTCCATTGATAAGGATGTTTACACTTGACTTCCCTGGTTAGGATGTGGACAGGGGTGTAGCAACAAGAGTGGACTCCTACACAGTGAATGAAGCCCAGGCCCGAGCTGGGGCCTGGGGGCAGCGATTGAGGGGCCACGTGGCTGGGGAGCCCATGCTGACCACCAGTTCCAGGGAGACTCGGCCGCATCCTGGGTGCCAGGTCCCTGGGGAAGGAGAGGGCAGGGTCAGAATCGCTCCTGGGCCTGAGGCTCAGGTAGATGATGGGGGACGGGGTGGAGTGCACTGCAGAGGCCACCTTGTCTTCCGGAGACCAGTGCCACCCAGAGACCCCTGGACCCAGCGTTACTCATAACACAGTCTGGCCTTTTTGTCCCGTGTGTGGGCTCTGTCTCCCTCCGTCCTGCTTCCTCCCTAGGAAACATGTCTGCCGATTCTTCTCCTTTGTTCTTGCTCTTGAGTGCCTGCTGGGTTTCGTGGGCTTGGTGGGATTGTGAGACCAGGACAACCCTGCTCCCAACAGTAGCCGTGAAGCATCCTGGCCGAGAGAGGCTGTGAAGTAAGATGGGAGCCCTGAGGAGTGGGGACCAGCCGACACCGCAGCTCCACCCGAACTCCACCTGAACTCCACCTGAACCCCACGTGGGGGAGGGCGGGGGGGAGGGCCAGGGCGGCCTTCCTCCCAGGTGGCCAAGTCAAACAGAGGGGATGACTGTGCCTCTGGCCAACGCCAGCACTGGTCCTGTGCCTGTCTCCTCCCTGATGTGGAGCTGGGCTCTGCAAAGAGGCGGCCACCACCGGCCCGTGTGCTGCCCCAGCGCCAGGCGTCCACCAGGCCTGGTGGGATGAGAAGCTTTGGGCTGAGTGGCACGGGATGTGCCCTCCACCCCCGGCTCACACAAGGACCACTGGTGTTCGTCCACTTGTCCGCTTGCACTCACCTCTGCCCCGAGGAGCCTCGCAGTTCCTGGCACTTTTCTCCGCTGACACGTGTTGATTGAACTTGTTTTCGTAGTACTGGAGTCGAGACTGCAGAAGCTTTTCTCTTTTTCCACAACTTGCATTAGCATCAATGAGTTGCTCCAGGGGTTTTCGTTGGGCACGGGCCCTGGCCAAACTCTGCCTCTCCGTCACTCTGCACCCCTCCCTCTCTCTTCCAATCCAGTCTCCACAAGCTCCCGGCTCCATCTGCACACGTGTGGCCTTCCTCCCCCTCTGATGGCCCTCTGCCCCCCACTGGGCCTCACTCCTGGACAGGCCTGGCTTACATTCCTGTATGGTAATTGTTCCAGTTCCACGGGCTCTCACACATGCACACACAGTGCTTTAGTTGGGCCCACCCTCCCTGCCCCCTCCCTCTCTCAAATCCTTCCTCCATTCGCCCACAGCTCTCAGGAGTTCCCTTCTGCTATTCACACATGCACTGTGTTTCTGCAATGTTTGCCTTCTTTCTTCTCCTCTCCTCCTGTCCCCTCCCTTCTCCTTCCCCCCTCCCCTCTCCTCTCCTCTCTTCTCCTCCCCTCCCCCTCTCTCCTCTCCTCACCTCTTTTTCTAGTCCCCTCAGGTTCACAACTATGCCTGTTTTACACTCAGCCCCGTGTGTCTTTACGTCTAGTACGCACGTAAGAGGAGCATGTGCCTTTCTCCAGCTTCATGCACTTTTCTGGAAACGATCACTTATTCTCCAATCTTGAATACGGTCTGGTTCTTTACACCTCGCCAATGTGGACCTGATCCTTCTATTCCAAGCTTCCCCACACATCGCCACAGCCAGTTTTCCTTTGGCTGAGGTGAAATGTCTGGAACATTTTGTCCGGAGTGGCCTTGAACCATCAAGTTCCTGCTCTCAGCCTCCCACATAGCTAGGAGTGCAGTCACTGATGGATTTTTAAAATTTTTACTTTTGGATAGGAGGATCATACAGGCCTTATTTCATCAGCGTGTAATACAGCCACCAGCGGCTTTAGTGACCTCTCCTTCTAACTACCCAGAATTGACCTACGGAATTAATGAGAGCAGTGGTGCCATGTTTTGTCATTCTTTTCCGGTTCGTTCAGCCGGCCCTCTTGCATCATTCGGCACCATGTTGACTTTGTTAAGAAGGCCAGCATGTGCAGAGAGTGCCGTTAAAGCATGGGGGACCTTTAATGGCAACCTTGTGCACAAAATGAACTCACCTGGAGACCTATGATGAAGAGACAGTGTCAGGGGCCAAAGTGAAGGACAGCCTGGGAGCCAGGGAGTCCATGGATGAGGACCCAGGCTGGAGAGCTGCTCTGCGCCCTGCCTGGGGCCCTGTGCCCGGGGACCGGAGCTTGACCAAGTGCAGAGGCGCCCGCCACCTTAAACTGGCAGCTATTTGCTCCCAAACTGACAAATGCTAAACCGGCAAAGCAATTTAGCTGAACAGTGAATGAAATCTGACATGACTGATTTCTGCCCATTGCTGCTTCAGGATTTATTTATATTGGTGTTATTCATAGTTTCTGACTCCCATCATCAAAGACACCGTCATTTTAATCATTTTTTATGGAAGCCTGAAAGTCACGCATAATACTATTTTCATAAGAAAAAAAATCTCCAAGCAAAGGCAGCTAAAATGAGGTTACAGAAATACAAAGGCAAAAATGCAAGTGTTATTATCATCTTTAATTTTTTCAGGTGGGGGCTCTGGCCCCCTTCTAGGTCAAGAGCTATATCTTGGATGGTATTAGAATAGGACTCTTTACCCAGGCAAATGCTAATTTTCCAATGAGGGCAAAAATTAGACCCTCTCTTGTGGTTCTCTATTTTCTTTTTGTGAAGCCAATGGAAATGCAAATGGCTGAGTGCTTTTGTGTGAGAATTCTCCCCAGCTTTATCGGCCTCCTGCACCCTGGCCCTGGAATCCAATTACATTACCCACGGTCCACAAGCAGGGCCCAGGGCTGAGCTGGAGCATGTGTGTGTGTGTGTGTGTGTGTGTGTGTGTGTGTGTGTGTGTGTGTGTGTGTGTCCACGCATGCTCCTGCCTGCATGGGGGGGGTGTGGTGGAAAATGAGATGAGAAGTCATAAGTTAAGTTCTTTTCTCTGCTTTCAGGCTGTGACCATGAGAAAGTGTAACTTCCTTTTACATCGTGCAAAAGAATTATGAGCCTTAAACTTGAAGAGGGATAGATTTACGCTCTTGGAGAAGTGAACACCTCCTCTGAGCAGGAGTGCCTGAGCGACTCAGTTGTTTCTGCAGGTTGCTCCCTGGATGGCCTCCCGAGAGCTCGCCCCTGGAGTACAGGAATGTGAGATTCCACTGCAGCTACTTGGGTTTCTGATTTCAGAGTGTATGTTTGATGTTTCTCCACCCTGGAATCTGGTCGGATTCCAGCACCTGCTGCCACGTAAAGAGAGTCACCCCTCCATGGTGGCTGGGGTGCTCAGTGCAGGAGGCAGAGAACAAGATCCAGGGGGCTTCCCCTCTGACACCCTGAGAGTGCTCAGGGCAGGCTGGGAGCTGGGCGTGTTTACAGATGGTTATCAGTAGCAACTCTTGTGGCACAAACCATCAATTAGCTCTCCACTTGCAAAATCACACCTGGGAAATCTTCTTCCACAAACTTGTTTAACCTTTTCTCCACCCTCCCTCCAGTGACAGGAGGAGATTTATGGTCTTTAAAGACTTACAACACCTGGACTGATGTTATCACTGATGCCGAATGCCTGGCAGGGGTGGTGGGGGTGGTGGGGAGCGAGCAGAGCAGTTCATTTTGAGGGACCAGCTTGGGTTCCACTGACAACTCCTCAGACCCTGGAGGAGGCTTAGCAGGCAGTGGGGAGCTGTCTTGATGTCACTCAACAACCAAAATCCCCTCCTGCTGCCCCCAGCCTGCTGCCCAATCTCAGGAGCATAGACACAAAAGCGATTTAGTTCCTAGCGGTTTGATGTTTCCAGGAGAGAGACAGGCCGGCCTCACTTGTCGTTCCAGATCGCTCACCGGCTGCTGTTTGTGTTTCTCGGCCTATAAAGTCCGCGGACAATTGAGTACAGATGAAGCAGTTCTCAGCTCTGGCCTGTGTGTGTCTAACACTGCTGGGAAAGCCCCACACCTCCTCATTAGACCAGTGATTAGAGGGGCCGGGTTTCGCCTTGTGTGGTGGTTTGGCAACGAAGTGGGGCTTAGTGGAAAGATGTAATCTGCTGTCCCCATGCGTGAGGTGTGGCGTGTGCGTGCTGTGTGTGTGCCCGCTACATCGCTCACACTCCAGATAGCCATCACGGCAGTTGAATGGGCTGCCTGCTCTTTTCTTTCATCATTCAGATGTGCCTATGACTGCAAGAAGCTGGGCTTAAGTAGACGATGACTAAATTTGGAAGCCTGGACTCAGTCCAGTGGCAGCAGCAGCGGCACTGTTTCCAGGCTGGTGAACTCACTGCCCCTCCATGTATCGGGGCCACGGTGGTCCCCAGCCCAGCCTGGGGCTTGCAGGGTGTGGAGGGGAGAGAGCTGGGGGCCCACACGCAGTCTTACCAGGACCTGATTCCACTCTGAAGGAGCTGTGTGTGTGTGTGTGTTAATAGTCTATTTAAGAGCTTTCCATAATTCTAACAAGTGAAAAATCAATGAGGCAAAGGAAAAATGGAATTTGAGCCCAATAAATCAGTTGATTTGGTTTTCTCCCATCTGTCTTCCACGTGGGAAAGTCTGTGTTAAGAAAGAGCATGGAGGCTGGGATGAGGGGAAGGAATGTGGAGGCCCCCAGGGTGACACCTTTTTGTTTCCAGTCCTGGGTCTTGAACTCAGGGCCTAGACACTGTCCCTGAGCTTCTTTTGCACTCTACCACTTGAGCCACAGCACCACCTCAGACTTTTGCCGTGTATGTGGCACCGAGGAATCCAGGGCTTCATGCATGCTAGGTGAACACTCTACCATTAGGCCACACTCCGGGGCAAGGGCAACATCTTTGTCACGGACTGGATGGGTCACCTGGCCCTAGGGGACCTAGATAAGTGCCATGATCAGAGAACTCTAGACCAGAGTCCAGTTGGAGCCCAGATGGAAGCCAAAGGCAGCCTGCACCCTGTTGAAGAGAGCTTGGGCGGCCTCATACCCCAGTAGGAAAGCACCCTGCCCTACAGAACCATCTGGCATGGGATGAGACGTTCTCTAGGGACCATCTGGCACCCAGAGTCTGCTTTACTGCCTTCTCAGAGTGGTGGAAGGAGCGTTGCCAAAACCTGTGCCATCTCTTGGCCCTCTCTCCCATGGAGACCAGCGGCCGTGTTTGTACTGACCAGCCAGAACCCTGGGCAGAGGTCACAGGGTAGGCTTGCTGGAGCCCAGGCAGCTGAGATAACTTGATGCTCATGGATGAAGGTGATTTCTAAACCGATAGCTCTCAACAACACCTGCTTGTGTACGGCCAGTCTTTCGTGAGGAAGGGCTTGCTTCTCAATTGGGTGGGCTTCAGGGCGGGGCCTCCAGATGCCTCCCTCAGCTTGGTAGGGCAGGGAAGGGAGGCTGGTCCACCCTACCTGGCTCTGTGACACACTCTTCTCTGCCTGCACACTGCACCTAAGCCTGGGCTCCATGAACCCAGGTCCCCAGGCTGGCATGTGGGTGGATGGGAGATGCCAGCACCAGCCTGTGTCCAGGCCACACGCCCCAGCAGGCCACCTTCAGGAGGGTGACATCCAACAGGCTCACCTATCAAAGCTGAGCGGGGTCCAGTCCTGAGAGCTCCACTCCTTTCAGACACCTGGGCCTTTGCTGGATTTTCTGTCTGGCTAGATGGATTTCCCTGGTGAAGAGGGGTCCCTGTGAGGGAGTTAGACCTCCTGGTTTAAAAAGGTAGACAACCTGAGGCAGGTAACGTGGTTCATCGTGGCAGCCTTATTCCCATAATGCCCTGGGTGCCTGCTCAACCAATCAGAAGAGCCCGGGGGCACATGCACAGGCCAGCCAGCCAGCACGAGGCCCAGGGGAGGAGGTGGGGAAGAGCTCCCGTCCTGTCCTTGTCCTCCCGGGACTCAGGCCTCTGGACTCCACTGTCTCCGCCAGTCATTGTCACCTGCACTGCACTCTGCTCACTGCCTCTGGATTCTTCCCCTGCAGGGAAAATGGAGCCAAATGCCACCGCGGCTTCAGCTGACTCCAGGTCTGCACTGGGTTCAACTTAAAGAGCAGGTGCCGTCCTGCTCTCGAGGAACTCAGGAAGCCACTTTGCTCCGTGGCAACAAGCGGATGAGCCTGTGAGACGCGTGCTGGGGCCAGGGGTCTGGTTGTGAGCCCCTCTCCGGGGACAGGAAGTTTCCAGTCAATTCTTACTGCTGTGAACGGAAGAGGAGCTTCAAGACCGGAAGTGAGTCAGAGACTCACTGGGCTGGGAAAGTTCCCGGAGGCTGCTCAGAGCCTTGGGAGGGCTGAGGGGGTGAGGAGAGCTGTGGGCACGGGCTTTGCCAACACGGCGTTGGCAAGGGATGGTGTGCGTGGGTTCCCGTCTGTAGAGCTATGATGTGGGAAAGCCATGGCAGGCTCAGATGAAGCAAGTCCACTAGAGAGCCCCACACCTCGGCCATCAAAGCTGCTTGTGTTGCTCGTGGCCTCTGCCGCCTGGGAAGGCTGTGAGGTGGGCTCTGTGTGAGTGAGGCAGTGGAAAAGGGAAGGCGGTCACTGACGCCGCCAGAGGAAGGAATGAAGGACAGGTCAGAACTCTCCCCTGGCCTCCTGTGCCCGTTGGCTCCCAGCTTCTAGGGAGATCAGAGCAGAAGGCTCAACCCCCAGGCTCACACCCAGGGCCCAGGTCGCCTCCCAGGCTCACACCCAGGGCCCAGGTCGCCTCCCAGGCTCACACCCAGGGCCCAGGTCGCCTCCCAGGCTCACACCCAGGGCCTAGGTCTCCTCCCAGGCTCACACCCAGGGCCCAGGGCCCAGGTCACCTCCCAGGCTCACACCCAGGGCCCAGGGCCCAGGGCCCACCCCAGGCTCACACCCAGGGCCCAGGTCCCACCCCAGGCTCACACCCAGGGCCCAGGTCCCCTCCCAGGCTCACACCCAGGGCCCAGGTCCCACCCCAGGCTCACACCCAGGGCCCAGGTCAGGCCTGCCCAAACCCCCGCCCCTTCCAGGCCTCAGCTTGGGTCCAGTTGCTGCCCTAGGCATCTGGGGCTGAGGCTCTGCCTTTCCTGGCTCTGCCTCAGGGGTGATGGGATCCCTCTTGTACCATCTTGGCCAAAGGCTGTTTTTTTCTCTGCCTCTGTCCAGAACCTGGAAGCCAAGTTGCAGAAGAAACATTGTGGTTAAGCAAAGCAGAGGCACCCCTGAAGGGAGATCCTTCCGCCACTGGGCTTAACCTGTTCAACAGAGGAAACGCCTCTCCATGTCACAGTCCATGCAGGGTAGTTCTACTTTTCAGAAATTGCCCGGAGTGAATGAGAGGGGCCCAGGCTCGGAAGCAGCAGCGGTGGGCTCTGAAACAGAGAGCCACTCGTTCCATGAGTGCGCCTTGTTTTCTGTAAAACACGCAGCCACGGTCTGTGATACAGCTCACCTCTGAGGGCGTCTTTCCAGGGCCTCAGCCCCAGCATCATTTGAGGGGTCGGATGTGGGTGCGAGGTGGTAGGTAAAGCCTTGAGAGATGGCATCTCCAAGTCAGACTCTTGGTGTATAGGTGGGAAACATGGTCTACCAATATTTTTTGCCCATAATTGATTTGTCTTAATGCAAAATTGAATAGAATATTAATCTAATCCGATCACAATAGTTGATTCAAATCCTTAAAATGAAGCTGGGCTTTGATGGTTCGTAATTGTAATCCTAGCTACCCAGGAAGCTGATATCCAGCAGATGATGGTTAAAAGCCACTTTGGGCACAAGTCTTTTAGACTACTCTCCCAATTATCTACCTAAAAGTAGGTCTAGAGGTGTGGTTCAGGTCTAGAGGAGTGGTTGAAAAAGGGAGAGTCTTTTAATTCAAACCCCAGAACCACCACCACTACCACCATCACCACCAATGAAGGAATCCTTAAATGAAGCTATAGAGCAAATTGTAGATCATCTTGCACAAATTCAATGCCTGACTCGACAAGCAGGACCGCAGAGCTGGTCGACCATGGGACCACTGAGCTTCTCAGGTGCTTTCCAGAGGGCGGGCATGCCACGTGACCAGAGAGGGCCCCAGGGCCACTGCCTGGGAGCTGGGCCTGGAGGGATGCTTGAACTCTGGGATCTGAGCACGGCCCTTGAGCTTTCTCAAGGTTGGTGCTCTACCACTTGAGCCACAACACTGTTTCTGGCTTTTACTGTGAATGTGGTACTGAGGAATCTAACTCAGAGCTTCGTGTGTGCTAGGCGAGCTCTCAACCACTCGGCCAAGCTCTAGCACTGAGGGAACTTCTTGAAAGTCAAATTTTGTGAAAGAGATTGCCATAAACTTTAATAAATCACAAGGACCTGTGTAAACGCTGGAAAGCAAAGACTGTTACCAGGAACTACGGAATCAGTCATGGCAAATTTATCATTATTTTCATGGTTTGGCAGTACTGAAGCTTGAACTCAGGGCCTTGTGCTTGCTACATAGGTGTCTTGAACCATATCTCCAGCCCTTTTTGGCCTTAATCATTTTTCACATGGAGTGGCGAGCTTTATGCCAGGGCAAGATATGACCCCTGATTTACCTACTGATGTTTAGGACAGGGATGGGGCTAAAGAAATTACCATAAAACTAACTTATTTGTTGAGATGGAGCCCCATAAAGATAGCCCTAACTATGATTCTTCCAATCCCTGATACCTAAATAGCTGGGATCTTAGGTGTGTGCATGAGGGTTAACTTCTAATAAAGGTGATACACATATATTGGTTTGAAACTGTTCTTTCAGCCTATTGATTTTTCCTGATAGTGTAAATATTCATTCTTGTTCCTACACATTGGTAAGGTTATTGCCATATCTCCCTTTCTGAGGACAGAGATAAAGGGTGATAGAGACAGACAGATAGATGATAGGTAGATAGATAGATAGATAGATAGATAGATAGATAGATAGATAGATAGATAGATAGATAGATAGGTGATAGGCCTGTGACATGGGGCTCTGGAGCCAGAATGCTCCCACAATGCTCATCCAGGCTAGGACATTGGTGGTCAGAGTCCAGACTCAGCAGGGGATTCTGCTGTCACCTCAGTTCATAATAGCAAAACCAGCTCTTCTCTACAGAGAGGGAAAGGGAGAAAGCACATTCCTTGTTAATACAGACAAAGCCCTTATTGGTTTGTAGGCAAGGAGATGCTAACGAGTTCCTGTCTGGGAGGTGAACTCACCTGACACCTTATGCCAGTGCCCAAGTCCAGAGCAGAACCCCAGAGCCGTGTGAGGTCACTTATCATCAACCAGAGTCATAATGATAGGGCATGCCACAACACCGGTGGCATCAGAAAGTCACAGGCCCACACTGCAGGCTGGAAGCTCTGTGCAAACAAACGGGGGAAGGAGCAATTGTGTGTACATGATGACGGAGGGATTGTGTACATGATGAAGGAGGGATTGTGTGTACATGATGAAGGAGGGATTGTGTACATGATGAAGGAGGGATTGTGTACATGATGAAGGAGGGATTGTGTACATGATGAAGGAGGGATTGTGTACATGATGAAGGAGGGATTGTGTACATGATGAAGAAGGGATTGTGTACATGATGAAGGAGGGATTGTGTGTACATGATGAAGGAGGGATTGTGTACATGATGAAGGAGGGATTGTGTACATGATGAAGGAGGGATTGTGTACATGATGAAGGAGGGATTGTGTACATGATGGAGGAGGGATTGTGTACATGATGGAGGAGGAATTGTGTATATGATGAAGGAGGGATTGTGTACATGATGAAGGAGGGATTGTGTACATGATGAAGAAGGGATTGTGTACATGATGAAGAAGGGATTGTGTACATGATGAAGGAGGGATTGTGTGTACATGATGAAGGAGGGATTGTGTACATGATGAAGGAGGGATTGTGTACATGATGAAGGAGGGACTGTGTGTACATGATGAAGGAGGGATTGTGTACATGATGAAGGAGGAATTGTGTGGACATGATGAAGAAGGGATTGTGTACATGATGAAGGAGGGATTGTGTATATGATGAAGGAGGGATTGTGTACATGATGAAGGAGGGATTGTGTACATGATGAAGGAGGGATTGTGTACATGATGAAGGAGGGATTGTGTACATGATGAAGAAGGGATTGTGTACATGATGAAGGAGGGATTGTGTGTACATGATGAAGGAGGGATTGTGTACATGATGAAGGAGGGATTGTGTACATGATGAAGGAGGGATTGTGTACATGATGAAGGAGGGATTGTGTACATGATGAAGGAGGGATTGTGTACATGATGAAGAAGGGATTGTGTACATGATGAAGGAGGGATTGTGTGTACATGATGAAGGAGGGATTGTGTACATGATGAAGGAGGGATTGTGTACATGATGAAGGAGGGACTGTGTGTACATGATGAAGGAGGGATTGTGTACATGATGAAGGAGGAATTGTGTGGACATGATGAAGAAGGGATTGTGTACATGATGAAGGAGGGATTGTGTATATGATGAAGGAGGGATTGTGTACATGATGAAGGAGGGATTGTGTGTACATGATGAAGGAGGGATTGTGTCCATGATGAAGGAGGGATTGTGTGTACATGATGAAGGAGGGATTGTGTACATGATGAAGAAGGGATTGTGTACATGATGAAGGAGGGATTGTGTACATGATGAAGAAGGGATTGTGTACATGATGAAGGAGGGATTGTGTGTACATGATGAAGGAGGGATTGTGTACATGATGAAGAAGGGATTGTGTACATGATGAAGGAGGGATTGTGTGTACATGATGAAGGAGGGATTGTGTACATGATGAAGAAGGGATTGTGTACATGATGAAGAAGGGATTGTGTACATGATGAAGGAGGGATTGTGTGTACATGATGAAGGAGGGATTGTGTACATGATGAAGGATGGATTGTGTACATGATGAAGGAGGGATTGTGTACATGATGAAGGAGGGATTGTGTGTACATGATGAAGGAGGGATTGTGTACATGATGAAGAAGGGATTGTGTACATGATGAAGGAGGGATTGTGTGTACACGATGAAGGAGGGATTGTGTGTACATGATGAAGAAGGGATTGTGTACATGATGAAGGAGGGATTGTGTACATGATGAAGGAGGGATTGTGTGTACATGATGAAGGAAGGATTGTGTACATGATGAAGGAGGGATTGTGTACATGATGAAGAAGGGATTGTGTACATGATGAAGGAGGGATTGTGTACATGATGAAGAAGGGATTGTGTACATGATGAAGGAGGGATTGTGTGTACATGATGAAGGAGGGATTGTGTACATGATGAAGGAGGGATTGTGTACATGATGAAGGAGGGATTGTGTACATGATGAAGAAGGGATTGTGTACATGATGAAGGAGGGATTGTGTGTACATGATGAAGGAGGGATTGTGTACATGATGAAGGAGGGATTGTGTACATGATGAAGGAGGGATTGTGTACATGATGAAGGAGGGATTGTGTACATGATGGAGGAGGGATTGTGTACATGATGGAGGAGGGATTGTGTGTACATGATGAAGGAGGGATTGTGTGTACATGATGAAGAAGGGATTGGGATTGTGTGTACATAATGAAGGAGGGATTGTGTACATGATGAAGGAGGAATTGTGTGTACATGACGAAGGAGGGATTGTGTACATGATGAAGGAGGGATTGTGTGTACATGATGAAGGAGGGATTGTGTACATGATGAAGGAGGGATTGTGTACATGATGAAGGAGAAATTGTGTGTACATGACGAAGGAGGGATTCTGTACATGATGAAGGAAGGATTGTGTGTACATGATGAAGGAGGGATTGTGTACATGATGAAGGAGGGATTGTGTACATGATGAAGGAGGGATTGTGTGTACATGACGAAGGAGGGATTGTGTACATGATGAAGGAGGGATTGTGTGTACATGATGAAGGAGGTATTGTGTACATGATGAAGGAGGGATTGTGTGTACATGATGAAGAAGGGATTGGGATTGTGTGTACAGGATGAAGGAGGAATTGTGTGTACATGACGAAGGAGGGATTGTGTACATGATGAAGGAGGGATTGTGTGTACATGATGAAGGAGGGAGTGTGTGTACATGATGAAGGAGGGATTGTGTGTACATGATGAAGGAGGGATTGTGTACATGATGAAGGAGGGATTGTGTGTACATGATGAAGGAGGGATTGTGTACATGATGAAAGAGGGATTGTGTGCATGATGAAGGAGGGATTGTGTGTACATGATGAAGGAGGGATTGTGTGTACATGATGAAGGAGGAATTGTGTGTACATGATGAAGGAGGGATTGTGTGCATGATGAAGGAGGGATTGTGTACATGATGAAGGAGGGATTGTGTGTACATGATGAAGGAGGGATTGTGTGTACATGATGAAAGAGGGATTGTGTACATGACGAAGGAGGGATTGTGTACATGATGAAGGAGGGATTGTGTGTACATGATGAAGGAGGGATTGTGTGTACATGATGAAGGAGGGATTGTGTACATGATGAAGGAGGGATTGTGTACATGATGAAGGAGGGATTGTGTGTACATGATGAAGGAGGGATTGTGTACATGATGAAGGAGGGATTGTGTACATGATGACGGAGGGATTGTGTACATGATGAAAGAGGGATTGTGTGTACATGATGAAGGAGGGATTGTGTACATGATGAAGGAGGGATTGTGTACATGATGAAGGAGGGATTGTGTGTACATGATGAAGGAGGGATTGTGTGTACATGATGGAGGGATTGTGTGTACATGATGAAGAAGGAATTGGGATTGTGTGTACATGATGAAGGAGGGATTGTGTACATGATGAAGAAGGGATTGTGTACATGATGAAGGAGGGATTGTGTACATGATGAAGAAGGGATTGTGTACATGATGAAGGAGGGATTGTGTGTACATGATGAAGGAGGGATTGTGTACATGATGAAGAAGGGATTGTGTACATGATGAAGGAGGGATTGTGTGTACATGATGAAGGAGGGATTGTGTACATGATGAAGAAGGGATTGTGTACATGATGAAGAAGGGATTGTGTACATGATGAAGAAGGGATTGTGTACATGATGAAGGAGGGATTGTGTGTACATGATGAAGGAGGGATTGTGTACATGATGAAGGATGGATTGTGTACATGATGAAGGAGGGATTGTGTACATGATGAAGGAGGGATTGTGTGTACATGATGAAGGAGGGATTGTGTACATGATGAAGAAGGGATTGTGTACATGATGAAGGAGGGATTGTGTGTACACGATGAAGGAGGGATTGTGTGTACATGATGAAGAAGGGATTGTGTACATGATGAAGGAGGGATTGTGTACATGATGAAGGAGGGATTGTGTGTACATGATGAAGGAAGGATTGTGTACATGATGAAGGAGGGATTGTGTACATGATGAAGAAGGGATTGTGTACATGATGAAGGAGGGATTGTGTACATGATGAAGAAGGGATTGTGTACATGATGAAGGAGGGATTGTGTGTACATGATGAAGGAGGGATTGTGTACATGATGAAGGAGGGATTGTGTACATGATGAAGGAGGGATTGTGTACATGATGAAGAAGGGATTGTGTACATGATGAAGGAGGGATTGTGTGTACATGATGAAGGAGGGATTGTGTACATGATGAAGGAGGGATTGTGTACATGATGAAGGAGGGATTGTGTACATGATGAAGGAGGGATTGTGTACATGATGGAGGAGGGATTGTGTACATGATGGAGGAGGGATTGTGTGTACATGATGAAGGAGGGATTGTGTGTACATGATGAAGAAGGGATTGGGATTGTGTGTACATGATGAAGGAGGGATTGTGTACATGATGAAGGAGGAATTGTGTGTACATGACGAAGGAGGGATTGTGTACATGATGAAGGAGGGATTGTGTGTACATGATGAAGGAGGGATTGTGTACATGATGAAGGAGGGATTGTGTACATGATGAAGGAGAAATTGTGTGTACATGACGAAGGAGGGATTGTGTACATGATGAAGGAGGGATTGTGTACATGATGAAGGAGGGATTGTGTACATGATGAAGGAGGGATTGTGTACATGATGGAGGAGGGATTGTGTACATGATGGAGGAGGGATTGTGTGTACATGATGAAGGAGGGATTGTGTGTACATGATGAAGAAGGGATTGGGATTGTGTGTACATGATGAAGGAGGGATTGTGTACATGATGAAGGAGGGATTGTGTGTACATGATGAAGGAGGGATTGTGTACATGATGAAGGAGGGATTGTGTACATGATGAAGGAGGGATTGTGTACATGATGAAGCAGGGATTGTGTACATGATGAAGGAGGGATTGTGTGTACATGATGAAGGAGGGATTGTGTACATGATGAAGGAGGGATTGTGTACATGATGAAGGAGGGATTGTGTACATGATGAAGGAGGGATTGTGTACATGATGGAGGAGGGATTGTGTACATGATGGAGGAGGGATTGTGTGTACATGATGAAGGAGGGATTGTGTGTACATGATGAAGAAGGGATTGGGATTGTGTGTACATGATGAAGGAGGGATTGTGTACATGATGAAGGAGGAATTGTGTGTACATGACGAAGGAGGGATTGTGTACATGATGAAGGAGGGATTGTGTGTACATGATGAAGGAGGGATTGTGTACATGATGAAGGAGGGATTGTGTACATGATGAAGGAGAAATTGTGTGTACATGACGAAGGAGGGATTGTGTACATGATGAAGGAAGGATTGTGTGTACATGATGAAGGAGGGATTGTGTACATGATGAAGGAGGGATTGTGTACATGATGAAGGAGGGATTGTGTGTACATGACGAAGGAGGGATTGTGTACATGATGAAGGAGGGATTGTGTGTACATGATGAAGGAGGTATTGTGTACATGATGAAGGAGGGATTGTGTGTACATGATGAAGGAGGGATTGTGTGTACATGATGAAGGAGGGATTGTGTACATGATGAAGGAGGGATTGTGTGTACATGATGAAGGAGGGATTGTGTACATGATGAAAGAGGGATTGTGTGCATGATGAAGGAGGGATTGTGTGTACATGATGAAGGAGGGATTGTGTGTACATGATGAAGGAGGAATTGTGTGTACATGATGAAGGAGGGATTGTGTGCATGATGAAGGAGGGATTGTGTACATGATGAAGGAGGGATTGTGTGTACATGATGAAGGAGGGATTGTGTGTACATGATGAAAGAGGGATTGTGTACATGACGAAGGAGGGATTGTGTACATGATGAAGGAGGGATTGTGTGTACATGATGAAGGAGGGATTGTGTGTACATGATGAAGGAGGGATTGTGTACATGATGAAGGAGGGATTGTGTACATGATGAAGGAGGGATTGTGTGTACATGATGAAGGAGGGATTGTGTACATGATGAAGGAGGGATTGTGTACATGATGACGGAGGGATTGTGTACATGATGAAAGAGGGATTGTGTGTACATGATGAAGGAGGGATTGTGTACATGATGAAGGAGGGATTGTGTACATGATGAAGGAGGGATTGTGTGTACATGATGAAGGAGGGATTGTGTGTACATGATGAAGGAGGGATTGTGTGTACATGATGAAGAAGGAATTGGGATTGTGTGTACATGATGAAGGAGGGATTGTGTACATGATGAAGGAGGAATTGTGTGTACATGACGAAGGAGGGATTGTGTACATGATGAAGGAGGGATTGTGTACATGATGAAGGAGGGATTGTGTACATGATGGAGGAGGGATTGTGTACATGATGGAGGAGGGATTTTGTACATGATGAAGGAGGGATTGTGTACATGATGAAGGAGGGATTGTGTACATGATGAAGGAGGGATTGTGTACATGGTGAAGGGGGGATTGTATGTACATGATGAAGGAGGGATTGTGTACATGATGAAAGAGGGATTGTGTGCATGATGAAGGAGGGATTGTGTGTACATGATGAAGGAGGGATTGTGTGTACATGATGAAGGAGGAATTGTGTGTACATGATGAAGGAGGGATTGTGTGCATGATGAAGGAGGGATTGTGTACATGATGAAGGAGGGATTGTGTGTACATGATGAAGGAGGGATTGTGTGTACATGATGAAAGAGGGATTGTGTACATGACGAAGGAGGGATTGTGTACATGATGAAGGAGGGATTGTGTGTACATGATGAAGGAGGATTGTGTGTAGATGATGAAGGAGGGATTGTGTACATGATGAAGGAGGGATTGTGTACATGATGAAGGAGGGATTGTGTGTACATGATGAAGGAGGGATTGTGTACATGATGAAGGAGGGATTGTGTACATGATGACGGAGGGATTGTGTACATGATGAAAGAGGGATTGTGTGTACATGATGAAGGAGGGATTGTGTACATGATGAAGGAGGGATTGTGTACATGATGAAGGAGGGATTGTGTGTACATGATGAAGGAGGGATTGTGTGTACATGATGAAGAAGGAATTGGGATTGTGTGTACATGATGAAGGAGGGATTGTGTACATGATGAAGGAGGAATTGTGTGTACATGACGAAGGAGGGATTGTGTACATGATGAAGGAGGGATTGTGTACATGATGAAGGAGGAATTGTGTGTACATGACGAAGGAGGGATTGTGTACATGATGAAGGAGGGATTGTGTGTACATGATGAAGGAGGGATTGTGTACATGATGAAGGAGGGATTGTGTACATGATGAAGGAGGGATTGTGTACATGATGAAGGAGGGATTGTGTACATGATGGAGGAGGGATTGTGTACATGATGGAGGAGGGATTGTGTACATGATGAAGGAGGGATTTTGTACATGATGAAGGATGGATTGTGTACATGATGAAGGAGGGATTGTGTACATGATGAAGGAGGGATTGTGTACATGATGGAGGAGGGATTGTGTACATGATGAAGGAGGGATTGTGTACATGATGAAGGAGGGATTGTGTACATGATGAAGGAGGGATTGTGTACATGATGAAGGAGGGATTGTGTACATGGTGAAGGGGGGATTGTATGTACATGATGAAGGAGGGATTGTACACATGATGAAGGAGGGATTGTGTGTACATGATGAAGGAGGGATTGTGTACATGATGAAGGAGGGATTGTGTACATGATGAAGGAGGGATTGTGTACATGATGGAGGAGGGATTGTGTACATGATGAAGGAGGGATTGTGTACATGATGAAGGAGGGATTGTGTACATGATGAAGGATGAATTGTGTACATGATGAAGGAGGGATTGTGTACATGATGAAAGAGGGATTGTGTACATGATGACGGAGGGATTGTGTACATGATGAAGGAGGGATTGTGTACATGGTGAAGGGGGGATTGTATGTACATGATGAAGGAGGGATTGTACACATGATGAAGGAGGGATTGTGTGTACATGGTGAAGGAGGGATTGTGTGCATGATTAAGGAGGGATTGTGTACATGATGAGGGAGGGATTGTGTGTACATGATGAAGGAGGGATTGGGTACATGATGAAGAAGGGATTGTGTGTACATGATGAAGGAGGATTGTTTACATGATGAAGGAGGGATTGTGTACATGATGAAGGAGGGACTGTGTACATGATGAAGAAGGGATTGTGTACATGATGAAGGAGGATTGTTTACATGATGAAGGAGGGATTGTGTACATGATGAAGGAGGGATTGTGTACATGATGAAGGAGGGATTGTGTACATGATGAAGGAGGGATTGTGTGTACATGATGAAGGAGGGATTGTGTACATGATAAAGGAGGGACTGTGTACATGATGTAGGAGGGATTGTGTACATGATGAAGGAGGGATTGTGTACATGATGAAGGAGGGATTGTGTACATGATGAAGGAGGGATTGTGTACATGATGAAGAAGGGATTGTGTACATGATGAAGGAGGGACTGTGTACATGATGAAGGAGGGATTGTGTACATGATGAAGGAGGGATTGTGTGTACATGATGAAGGAGGAATTGTGTACATGATGAAGGAGGGATTGTGTACATGAAGAAGGAGGGATTGTGTGTACATGATGAAGGCGAGATTGTGTACATGATGGAGGGATGGTGTACATGAAGAAGGAGGGATTGTGTACATGATGAAGGAGGGATTGTGTGTACATGATGAAAGAGGGATTGTGTATATGATGAAGGAGGGATTGTGTACATGATGAAGGAGGGATTGTGTGTACATGATGAAGGAGGGATTGTGTGTACATGATGAAGGAGGAATTGTGTACATGATGAAGGAGGGATTGTGTGTACATGATGAAGGAGGGATTGTGTGTACATGATGAAGAACGGATTGTGTGTACATGATGAAGGAGGGATTGTGTACATGATGAAGGAGGGATTGTGTACATGATGAAGGAGGGATTGTGTACATGATGAAGGAGGAATTGTGTGTACATGATGAAGGAGGGATTGTGTACATGATGAAGGAGGGATTGTGTACATGATGGAGGGATTGTGTACATGATGAAGGAGGGATTGTGTGTACATGATGAAGGAGGGATTGTGTACATGATGAAGGAGGGATTGTTTACATGATGAAGGAGGGATTGTGTGCATGATGAAGGAGGGATTGTGTACATGATGAAGGAGGGATTGTGTGCATGATGAAGGAGGGATTGTGTGTACATGATGTAGGAGGGATTGTGTACATGATGAAGGAGGGATTGTGTACATGATGAAGGAGGGATTGTGTACATGATAAAGGAGGGATTGTGTCCATGATGAAGGAGGGATTGTGTGTACATGATGAAGGAGGGATTGTGTACATTATGAAGAAGGGATTGTGTACATGATGAAGGAAGGATTGTGTGCATGATGAAGGAGGGATTGTGTACATGATGAAGGAGGGATTGTGTACATGATGAAGGAGGGATTGTGTACATGATGAAGGAGGGATTGTGTACATGATGAAGGAGGGATTGTGTACATGATGAAGGAGGGATTGTGTACATGATGAAGGAGGGATTGTGTGTACACGATGAAGGAGGGACTGTGTACATGATGAAGGAGGGATTGTGTGTACATGGTGAAGGAGGGATTGTGTGTACACGATGAAGGAGGGATTGTGTACATGATGAAGGAGGGATTGTGTGTACATGATGAAGGAGGGATTGTGTACATGATGAAGGAGGGATTGTGTACATGATGAAGGAGGCATTGTGTACATGATGAAGGAGGGATTGTGTGTAGACGATGAAGGAGGGACTGTGTACATGATGAAGGAGGGACTGTGTGTACATGATGAAGGAGGGATTGTGTACATGATGAAGGAGGGATTGTGTACATTATGAAGGAGCGATTGTGTACATGATAAAGGAGGGATTGTATACATGATAAAGGAGGGATTGTATACATGATGAAGGAGGGATTATGTACATGATGAAGGAGGGATTGTGTACATGATGAAGGAGGGATTGTGTGTACATGATGAAGGAGGGATTGTGTACATGATGAAGGAGGGATTGTGTACATGATGAAGGAGGGATTGTGTGTACATGATGAAGGAGGGATTGTGTGTACATGATGAAGCAGGGATTGTGTGTACATGATGAAGCATGGATTGTGTGTACATGATGAAGGAGGGATTGTGTACATGATGAAGGAGGGATTGTGTGTACATGATGAAGGAGGGATTGTGTACATGATGAAGGAGGGATTGTGTGTACATGATGAAGGAGGGATTGTGTGTAGATGATGAAGGAGGGATTGTGTACATGATGAAGGAGGGATTGTGTACATGATGAAGGAGGGATTGTGTGTACATGATGAAGGAGGGATTGTGTGCATGATGAAGGAGGGATTGTGTACATGATGAAGGAGGGATTGTGTGCATGATGAAGGAGGGATTGTGTGTACATGATGAAGGAGGGATTGTGTACATGATGAAGGAGGGATTGTGTGTACATGATGTAGGAGGGATTGTGTACATGATGAAGGAGGGATTGTGTACATGATGAAGGAGGGATTGTGTACATGATAAAGGAGGGATTGTGTCCATGATGAAGGAGGGATTGTGTGTACATGATGAAGGAGGGATTGTGTACATTATGAAGAAGGGATTGTGTACATGATGAAGGAAGGATTGTGTGCATGATGAAGGAGGGATTGTGTACATGATGAAGGAGGGATTGTGTACATGATGAAGGAGGGATTGTGTACATGATGAAGGAGGGATTGTGTACATGATGAAGGAGGGATTGTGTACATGATGAAGGAGGGATTGTGTGTACACGATGAAGGAGGGATTGTGTGTACACGATGAAGGAGGGACTGTGTACATGATGAAGGAGGGATTGTGTGTACATGGTGAAGGAGGGATTGTGTGTACACGATGAAGGAGGGATTGTGTACATGATGAAGGAGGGATTGTGTGTACATGATGAAGGAGGGATTGTGTACATGATGAAGGAGGGATTGTGTACATGATGAAGGAGGCATTGTGTACATGATGAAGGAGGGATTGTGTGTAGACGATGAAGGAGGGACTGTGTACATGATGAAGGAGGGACTGTGTGTACATGATGAAGGAGGGATTGTGTACATGATGAAGGAGGGATTGTGTACATTATGAAGGAGCGATTGTGTACATGATAAAGGAGGGATTGTATACATGATGAAGGAGGGATTATGTACATGATGAAGGAGGGATTGTGTACATGATGAAGGAGGGATTGTGTACATGATGAAGGAGGGATTGTGTGTACATGATGAAGGAGGGATTGTGTACATGATGAAGGAGGGATTGTGTACATGATGAAGGAGGGATTGTGTGTACATGATGAAGGAGGGATTGTGTGTACATGATGAAGCAGGGATTGTGTGTACATGATGAAGCAGGGATTGTGTGTACATGATGAAGGAGGGATTGTGTACATGATGAAGGAGGGATTGTGTGTACATGATGAAGGAGGGATTGTGTACATGATGAAGGAGGGATTGTGTGTACATGATGAAGGAGGGATTGTGTGTAGATGATGAAGGAGGGATTGTGTACATGATGAAGGAGGGATTGTGTACATGATGAAGGAGGGATTGTGTGTACATGATGAAGGAGGGATTGTGTACATGATGAAGGAGGGATTGTGTACATGATGAAGGAGGGATTGTGTGTACATGATGAAGGAGGGATTGTGTACATGATGAAGGAGGGATTGTGTACATGATGAAGGAGGGATTGTGTACATGATGAAGGAGGGATTGTGTACATGATGAAGGAGGGATTGTGTGTACATGATGAAGGAGGGATTGTGTGTACATGATGAAGGAGGGATTGTGTGTACATTATGAAGGAGGGATTGTGTACATGATAAAGGAGGGATTGTGTACATGAAGAAGGAGGGATTGTGTGTACATGATAAAGGAGGGGTTGTGTCCATGATGAAGGAGGGATTGTGTGTACATGATGGAGGAGGGATTGTGTACATGATGAAGGAGGGATTGTGTACATGATGAAGGAGGGATTGTATACATGATGAAGGAGGGATTGTGTACATGATGAAGGAGGGATTGTGTACATGATGAAGGAGGGATTGTGTACATGATGAAGGAGGGATTGTGTGTACATGATGAAGGAGGGATTGTGTACATGATGAAGGATGGATTGTGTACATGATGAAGGAGGGATTGTGTACATGATGAAGGAGGGATTGTGTGTACATGATGAAGGAGGGATTGTGTACATGATGAAGGAGGGATTGTGTACATGATGGAGGAGGGATTGTGTACATGATGGAGGAGGGATTGTGTACATGATGAAGGAGGAATTGTGTACATGATGAAGGAGGGATTGTGTACATGATGAAGGAGGGATTGTGTACATGATGGAGGAGGGATTGTGTACATGATGAAGGAGGGATTGTGTGTATATGATAAAGGAGGGATTGTGTACATGATGAAGGAGGTATTGTGTACATGATGAAGGAGGGATTGTGTACATGATGAAGGAGGGATTGTGTGCATGATGAAGGAGGGATTGTGTACATGATGAAGGAGGGATTGTGTGTACATGATGAAGGAGGGATTGTGTACATGATAAAGGAGGGATTGTGTACATGATGAAGGAGGGATTGTGAACATGATGAAGGAGGGATTGTGTACATGATGAAGGAGGGATTGTGTACATGATGAAGGAGGGATTGTGTGTACATGATGGAGGAGGGATTGTGTACATGATGAAGGAGGGATTGTGTGTACTTGATGAAGGAGGGATTTTGAACATGATGAAGGAGGGATTGCGTATATGATGAAGGAGGGATTGTGTACATGATGAAGGAGGGATTGTGTGTACATGATGAAGGAGGGATTGTGTACATGATGAAGGAGGGATTGTGTGTACATGAAGAAGGAGGAATTGTGTACATTATGAAGTAGGACTGTGTATATATGATGAAGGGCGATTGTGTGTACATGATGACGGAGGGGATTGTGTGTACTGGGTGGAAGGCCTGGGCTATGTGGTCAGGGTGAAAGCAGGGACCTCCTTTCTCTCTTCAGGGCCCCGGAGATGGTACAGAAGGAACCTTTTGGACTTTGGTGTATTGGCCGATGGTTTGTCTCGTGTTTCTTCTCTTCCCTTGTCTGTGTACACTAGAAGAAATGGCTTGGAAGTTTTCCTGGCTCACTCAGCCTGGCCACGAATAAGTCACTGTGGTATGAATTCCAGGTTGTGGTTCTTGCTCAGGGTTCAGCGATATTCAGGCATATATTGTCCAGATCAATGGCAGGCCCCAGGGATGGATTTGAAGCGCAGCCTGGCGGGTAAATATGGGAAGTGTCATGGCTAATGGAGTGCTCCCGTCCCTTCACCTCTCTGTGTGATACAGCCACTGGGTAGGAGGATGCTGTATTCTAATTCCTGTAGCAATTTCTAATAGAGAGCATGTCTGCATCTTGAGGACACTTCAAGACAGGCAGTGTGCTTCAGGTTGTGTTCAGGCCGTTAGAAATATTAATATCCGTGATTATGATAGTAGAGATATCCCTTGTACCTGAAGAACTCAAGAAAAATTAAATTAGGTTGCCATTTACAGATCTGAACCAAATTCATTTGGTTCTCAGAAAGTAGCATGTGGCCAAAGAGCAGGCCCAGTGTGGAGAAGAAAGAAAAACTATAAACTCGCTCAGGGCTTTCTTCAGGGGAGATGAAGTAAAAACAAAACCAAACTACACCCCTGGATGCAGAGAGTATATTCTAAGAGGCGTGTGCAGATGGTAACCAGAGAAGCCCAAGATGTGTGTTTTCACAAGCTGACACCTTGAGTGGAAATCTCTGTGTGCAACTCCATAAGGTTGAAATCAACCTTAAGTAAAAAAAAAGAAAAGAAAAGGAAAACCAACAAAAGGAAGCAAACATGTAAATCCCTCTAGAAACATATCACTGGATGGACTTTTGTTCAAGATTTCAGTGTATCAGAGAGAAAGCCACTGTAAGCTGACCTTGCTTACAGATTTACCTGTTACACTTGGCATTGACTAAGCAGGGCCCCAAACAACAGCTTTTGGTTAACTCTGAAGAAATGTTAAGAACAATAATGTGAAGGTCCTTGATGGGCTTTGCGGTTCAGGCTTCGATCACCCATGGTTGTGCTGAGGCCCTTCAGAGACTCTCAGCTCTTCATGATATGAAACTTCTCCTCCTCCCTGGAGGCAAGTGGTGGAAGTAGAAGTGCTTTGCTCAAGCAAGGAGGTGGAATTCTTCAGTGTGCCTCAGCTGGCCGTGGTGGTGGGGTGGCATTATCAGAAAGAATCGAGCCTCCACTGTGCAGCATGGAATTGAGTCTTGGTGCTCTCCCCAGAACCCAGGGATCTACAAGTACCGACAGAGTTAGGCTTGAGGGGGTTGGGGTGGAGGGGGAGGCAGGAGGCGGGGAGGGTGTGTTGGCCTTGTGGATCAAGCTAATAGAAAGAGTTCCAGCCTGAGTCAAGAGTCCATCCTCACCGAAGCATGCTCTATGTCATAGCGCATTCTCAGTGCAAAGCCCAGCACACACCACTGCAGAGCTCTTCACTCATGAACACTGCAGGATTTAGAGACAGAAGCCAGACACGACAGTGCCCACTGGTTTCCAAAGCTAAGACCCTGTCTTCTAGATTTAAAAGGATTCTGAGAGGAAAGGTTCTTGCTAACATGAGTACAAATGGTTGTTTTCTTTGTTCCTTGAAGTTCAAGGACTGAAGAGATGTTTCTTTCGTTCCAGATAAGAAAGACATGGGCTGGTTGATGTTGTTCTTGAGTTATGAGCTAAGTCACAAGACCTAGCATCTGTTCTTTGAGAACAGCCTTCTCAAAATGCAGTTTTATTTCTCCATGCATAAGGCTTATCGGAAAAAGTGCATATCTGCCTGTCTATCCAGCCATCCATCTATCCATTTTCTGTGTCTGATGCTAAATCGACGTATCTGTCCGTTGGTTTCTAGGTGTTTTCCTGAACATGGATGGCGGCTCATGTGCCCACTTGGCGTGCTGGTATGCATGTTTTGGAATCGGACGTATACGAAAAGATACTTGGGGTGGAATTGCTATTGGACCACCCAGTACCTCAGTGATAAGAATCCCAGACGGTGTCACAGGTAGAAGTACTGAGATTCCAGCACTTGGCCTAGGTTTCCAGAAGATCCAGACATATACCAACCCAGCAGTCAACGGCTCCATGATCTGGGGTCACTACTGCAGTGGTGATGGGGTTGAGATTATTCTCTGTCCCCTGAGCACAGAACTCGCCTGGAGAGTCAAGTGCTGGCCTTGGGACCCTCCACACAGCGCCTGTCCTGCAGAGGCAGCGCAGGGCTGACAGATGAGTGGAGGTGTGGGAGAGCTCTGTGGGCACTGGGAACCATCGCGCCAGAGAGTCCCGTGACGGACCACACTCTGGGCCACTGGGCGAGCTCCTCCAGAGAGCAGGGGGTCAGCGAGGCCCGGGAGACAAGGCGGGGGCCTGCAATGTGCAGGGACTGCATGTGTGTGTCTGCCGGGACACCGAGGGTGCTGGCTAAGTGCTTTGCCACTGAACTCTCTCCCTAGCGCAGCCAGCGCAACAAGGCATGGGGACTGAGCGAGGCCTCTCCTGAGCTTCTCTCAGGGCATGGCTTCCGTTGTTGTCATGGCACAGTTGAGGAAGGGTGAACGGGGCAGCTCGCATGCATGGGCATCTGTACTGCCTCCTGCGATAACACTGGGTGAACCAAGGCTACAGATGCTACTGGATGCCGCCCTGTTCTTGATCTCGATCCTCATTTTCCCTCTCATAACCCAGGTTTTAAAAATAAAACAAGTGGAAATGAAAAAGAAGGATTTCAGGGGAAAGGGTCCACTCCCAGTCGCTGAGCTTCTCCGGGGTCTGTGCACCGCTCTGCGGCATCCTGCACAACCTATGGCCGTCCTGCTCGGATCTCAAGGGCAGGGCCGCAGGCTTGTGACCAGAGAAGGTCTCTCCACGCCCAACCCCAAACACAACACTGTCCCACTGGTGACAGCTGGGGCCACAGAAGGAGCCGTGCCCCTCTGCCTGGTGAGCAAGCTCCTTGCCAGACTCTGTGCCATCTTCTTGATGTAGCCATACAATCAAACTCCAGCGAGACCAATGTCCTTCTCATGACTGAGCGAGAACAATGTCCTTCTCATGATCGAGCGAAGAGTTCCGAGCTGATTCCAAAATCTCCTGCCTTGCTTCCTTTTAGAGGAAAATGGTGCCATCTCCTGCAACTCAGAGGTGATTTGGAGCAGGAAGAGAGGCAGGGAGCCCCTGCCGGCCAGCCTTATGTCACCAGCAGTGTGGCAGTGTCTCCACCAGGTGTTGGGAGGGGAAGCAGTCAGAATGGACGTGCCGAGGGCAGCCGCAAAGTCAAGTCTCCCGTGTCCAGGCCTCCGCTGGCTCTCCTCTGCTGGCTCTGGCCTGTCGCTCTGAAGAGCCAGGGTTGAGCTCTGGATGCCAGGAGTCAAATGGACAGAGCTGCTCTCACTCCTAGTTCATCTCAGAAACCAAAAGAGCCATTTCTGGGTGAACTCAAGAGCCCAGGCAGGGCAGCCTGTCTCTGCTGGCCTGGGTCAGAGCCCAGCACCTTCTCCAGGATCTGGGGGCACCAGCGCCTGTAGTGTACAGGGGCTCCTGGCTGGGGCTAAGGGGACCCCACAAGGCAGGGATGAGGCCAGCATTTGGTCATCACTGCAATTTTGGCCCCGGTTCCCCTGTTATTCTGCAATGATTGAATTTCACAGGGACTCACCATCTAAGGTCACCTGTGTTGCAGAAACTGAGTCCGAACCTAGCGCTCATACTCTCCAAATCCCATTTTAAAGTTACTTTACAGTCCACTCAGCATGCACTGCTGGAGCAGGGCGTGCTGGGGAGCTCACATGGCGGGCACCGCCGCTCTTCCCGGCTGTCTTGGACTCAGTCTGCGTTCAACACTCAAAATCAAGCCTCTGTCATCACTCTACCCACGTTTCCTTTTCTTCAAGAGACCTAATCTCTGTGCTAGGTGCTGGTGGCTCCGCCTGCTGCCCAGGTCCCTCAGGAGGCTGAGATCTGAGTATCATAGTTCAAAGCCAGCTCTGGAAGGGAAGTCGGAGACTCTCATCTCCAATTAACCACCAAAAAGCCAAAGTAGAGCTGTGGCTCAACTACTGGAACTAATCAGGGTGCTGCTGCATGCTGCTTATTTTTATTTCCCCTCCCTGCCTCTCCTCCCTCCCTCCTTCCTTCCTTCTCTTCTTCCTTCCTTCCTTCGTCTTTTGACGGTGATAAAGGAAGCCTAGCTGGAAACTTGTTACTTTTGTGGAATGGGAAGAGAGGAGAGGAAGGGAGGAGAAGGGAAGGGAGAGGAAAGAAAGGAAGGAAAAAAGAGAAGAGACGAGGGGAAGGTAGAAGGGAAGAGAGGACAGGAGAGGAGAGGAATCTGGGAAGAAGTGATCCCCACCTGGTGACCCTGCCTAGACCCAGGATTGGCCAGGCAAAGGCTGGTCAGGAAGGCGGGAGTCCTGGGCCGCTCAGTTCTTCGGCTGAGGGGGTGTGAATTTGTCCTGCCTCCCGCCTGCCTCCGCACAGACCTGCCCCTGCCATCGCTGGCTGCCCACCACGTCGCACGAGGAAGGGGCTGCCACCGCGCAGAGACGGATGGCATATTTATTAGCTTGTCAAATCCTCCCCTGTTTATGGAAGGCTCACCCAGCTAAACACAACAGTCTGCTCCTCATTGGCTCCTCCGAGGCCCCCGTGGAGAGGCTCAGCAAAGCGCTTGATGAGGCATAAAATGATGATTAATTAATTTACTGCTCAGTTGATCATCACACTGCGAGGTTGATGGTCTCCCAGCGGTCAGCTCTGGCTCTGCCGTGCATGGCCGTGGCTGCCTTTGCTCTGACCTGACGGGGAGACTTCTGGGCGTCGTGGAGTCACTGCAGCCCGCAGGAGTGGGCCGGGTGCGGAGGCAGACGTGCTGCGGCAGCTGGTCATTAATCAAGGCGCACTTGTCCTGGGAACACACCCGGTCCAAGGCGCCACGGTGGCCACGTCCTCGCCGAGCTCAGAGCCGCTTCTCACAGGCCTGCTTCTCCATCTCGGCAGAGCGGCAGCTTGCTGCTCACCATCCCTCATCACCACCGCCGGGAGCAAGGTCGCGCTGGCTGCTCCAGGACGAGGGCCCGCTGCTCCGGAAGGGCCTGGAACCTCCCACCGGCCTTGCCCTCTCCCGCCAGCCGCGCCCTGCGCCAGGCAGCGTTCAGGGTCAAGCACTCCGCCTGCCGCAGCTGAACCCCAAAGTTCAACTAGAGGAGGACCAGGACTGGGGAGTAAGCTTCCCTTCCGTTCCACAGCTTCAGCTACGCCTCGATGACAGCGTGGTTCCATGTGTGGCCTTTGAGGAGTCTGGAAAGGGCCATTCTATGGGAAGCTCCAGTGCTATTTCTCCTGAGAATCGGTGCTCTTCCGCAGGCACAGCGGGCAGCTCAGTGTTGGTGGGCTGCTCACGTGTCACACACAGAGCCCAGGTCCTCAAAGTGATCCCAAGCACAGCCCAGAGAGCAGAGGGGCCTCACCAGAGCCATAGCAGGAAGACGCTTTTCCATAAACAAGGAAGACGGCGAAAAGAAAGAGTGTCTGGGAAGGGTGTGAGAAGACCTAACTGTGGAGTTTGCCCCCCAAAGAGGCATCTGACAGGTGGGGGGAGGGGTGCTGCAGGAGCTGCCTCCTGGACCCCCCTCACACGCGCTCTTCCCTTATCGGGCGGGGTCTTTGTCTCTGGGGATGAAACAGAAAGACAACTTGCCTTTCAATGATCTGATGATGTATGGGTGGATTGTGACTTTGTAGGGACTCCGTGGGCTAATTACTTTGTTGGGAAGAAAGGCTCGTCTGGCTTTCAGTCGGCAGTTTCAATCCCGTCTTGAGTCGTGACTGCTTGCACAGTGAGGCCCGAGGAAACAGGGGGTCAGACAGCCCAGGGTGGGGAGGAACTGTTCACCTCAGGGCTTCTGGGAAGCCAAGGAGGACAGGAAGGGGCTGTGTTCCAACGTCCCTCCACGGACATGCCCCATGACACAGCCCCCTCTTCTCAGGCCTGCCCCAGCTCCTGAGATCCCTCTGTCGCCAGTAGAGTCCTGGGCTCAGGAGACTTCAGACCTAAACCTAAGAGAGGAGCCCGCTCCGCTGGGAGAACGAAACGCAAGTAGCCCAAGGGCATGAGGGCTGTTTGCGTCTTGTCGGGTGGTTCGTGGTCCATGGTTGTAAGGAGCGGGCCTGAGGCAACCCCCTGACCTGGGAGGCAGCGCCCCGCACTCTGCTCACCTGGAGACATGAGGCTGAGTGTCCAGGCCAAGGCCCGCCCTCCTGCCAGCAGCTGGTCTCTCACCGGCCCCTGCTGCCCGGTGCACCGCCCTGCCGACACTTAGCTGCTTCTCCACGGGTCGGGAACAGAGCCCTGCGAGTTCTCACACCTGCGACGCTTTTCCTTTCTAGAAATCAAAGCCGTAGTTGGCCCTCATCTGGGCAACTTAGAGCAGAGCACAAGCCTGGCCACAATTCCATGGCCAAGTCTTGTATCCTCCCGAGAAGGGCAACCTGCACCCCGATGGCTCACCACCGCCTTCCTGTGAGCCAGTCCATGTGTCACACCACGGCCCGGCACGGCACGGCCTGTCACTCTGCCACCGCACAACCCCCTCTGCTCCAAAGGTTTCTGAGGGTTTCCCTCCTCTCGCCTGAAAGCAATATGGTCTGGATGTGTGCGCCAATGAACACTCCATTTCCCCCGGACACAAGTAGCTTAGTTCAGTGATCGGGAGTTGAAAAAACATCCAACTCAAAGTAGTTTTTAAAGATGACTTGTGTCTCCTCTTCCCGAGAAATCCCCAGTTTTGTAATTCAGCATCACAGAAAGAATTCAGTTCGGCATCGTGTCTCATGGTGAATCCTGCTTCCTCAGGCTACCGCCGGGAGGTGTGACGCGCACCCAGTCACGCTGAGCCGTGGAGTGGACCTGCAGATCTCCGCCAAAGGAGCTGAACTTTGATCTGCAGTTTCCCAGAGCGCTGGGCGCCCGCGGAGGCAAAGTCGGGAGGAAGGAAACAAGTCACGGTTTGCAAAGTTGAGGACAAAGAAGAAAGAGAACCCTAAGAGTGAGGTCACCGCTCCAAGAGGGGGGTCACTGTTCCAAGGTGAGGTCACTGCTCCAAAAGTGAGGTCACCCCTCCACCAGTGAGGTCACCACTCCAAAAGAGAGAGGTCACCACTCCAAAAGAGAGGTCACCACTTCAAGAGAGAGGTCACTACTCCATCAGTGAGGTCAGCTGTGAGTGCCCCAGAATGCCCGAGTGTGACGGAAGCTCTGTGGGTGGCAGAGGATGTGGGGTACTCCTCTCTCCCATGAGCCCACAGAGAGGCTTGGCCCCCATGGAGCTGGGGTGCGGCTGCCTCTGGATATTGGAGGATGCTGCCTGCAGGACTGGCATCCTGAGAGAGCTGCCTTCCTGTAACCCAGCTGAACACTAAGGGCTCTGTTTTATGCTTCACGAAGGACATCAGGAACCTGGACAAAGATGCATAACCAAAATGACCATGTGGGCATTTCTTTTTCTTTCTTTTTTTTGTTGGTCGTGAGTCTTGGGCGCTGTCCCTGAGCTCTTCAGCTCAAGGCTACCACCCTACCCTTGAGCCACAGCCCCACTTCCCATTTTCTAGGGATTAATTGGAGGTAGGAGTTTCAGGGTCTTTAGTGCCCAGGCTGGCTTTGAACCTTGCTCCTCAGATTTCATCCTCCTGAGTAGCTAGGATGACGGCGTGAGCACTGTGCCAGGTGCATGTGTGTCTTTCTTAAAGAAAGAAAGCTCTACTGTTCTCGAAAGGCAGCCTCAACTCCAGATTTCATGGGGGCTTCTGGCACCATCCTTAACGTCTAATGAGTGCTTCACTATTCTGGCTGAAAGGATTTTATTTTGCTTACAGGTCGTATAGTAGATATGGGAGAATTTTTCCTTAAAAATAGAAAGAGCACTTTCTTTTCAATGTAACCATAGAACAGAAGGGCAATATTCGACTGCAAAAATCACAATATGCGCAATAAAGGCAGGAGAGGGGCTGACAGGACAGTGACAGGGCAGTGACTGCAGCTCTGTGGCCTCACGCACCCTTCCCTCAGTATCCACTGCATTGGTCATGCTGGGACACACAGCGCCATTTGAAATGGGGCCCCGGCAGCTCCGCTGTGCTTGCGTGGGACGGAGCGGACAATCTATAGAGAATGTGGAAGGATTGGCAGCCTAACCAGGATCTGGCACCAGACGTGGCACCAGAAGTGGCACCTGCTCGCTGCCTCCACCTCTGCAGAGATGGGAGGGGCTCTGCCTGGCAGGAGCAGGCCAACTGGGGATTTGTACGAGGATGGAAACGCAACACCTGGTGTCGAGCACAGGTTTACTCGTGTTGGTGCAGAAGCCTTACTGTATGCTCAAACTAAGGAAAAACAGAAAACACCCAGGTAGGGGAGCAGCTAGACCCACGGTGCCAGCGAATGAGCACTTGCTGACCAGTCACCACAGCCATGTCAAGACAGATTCTTACGTTGTCTGTCCCTGGCTCGACAGGAGAAGAAGGCGACGGTTTACAAGGCTGCCAACACAGTTTACGGTGGTGGTGGACAGGGAAGTGTGTGCACGGTGTGTGCGGGCTGCAGTCACATGATACGGACGCATTTAAGGGCTGTGTGGAGTGCCGACCGTTTCTTATGGAAGTCTCCCTATTTATAAGTGCTGAGGGAATTAGTCAGGGCTCAGCAGCCTGGAGGGGGATTTAAAATGGACATCCCTCCTGCAGAATGATTTCTAAGCTCTACCAGACGTGGCGTGCGTCTCCTCTGCTTAAACTCCGTGGAGTTGAACTCACTGCATGAGAAAACAGAAAAGGGGGCGTGGCCACGCTGAGAAGTATGGACTGGTGAGGTCCCTGGAGGGCCAGCTTTCCGTCTCAACCGCCACAGGAGCCTCAAGAAAGCCTCCGTCCACCAAGCACCTTTTCTTGATGGCAATCATCTCCCACTGACAGCCAGGTCACTGTGCGCCAGGACAGCCGCTGGAACTTCCTTCGTCTTCTACCCATCTTGGGTGTGTTAGGATGTGAAGAAGAAGCGAGGCGCTTCGGGGCTGGTGTGTTGACCCTGGAGATGTGACTGTAGGTGTCTTGTCAAGAGAAGATGTCTTCTACTGAGTGTCTCTATCAGCCTCACCATGAACAATGGAGCCCAGACAGCCTGCTTTGCCCCACAGACCCTCCATTCAGTTGTAATGTAGTGTGTGTGGTGTGTGTGCTCACACATGTGCGTGTAGGGGTGCACACGCCTGCCAGTCCTAAGCTGTACCCCTGAGTCTGGGAACTGCCTCTGAGCCTTTTTTCTCCAGGCTGGCTGCGATGTTTTATTCCCTGACAGGAAATTCAGGCCCACTCGCCATCCCCTGCACTGGTAAGTGAGGCGGGGCAGCTCACCAGGCACCTGCGTTCCTTCAGACTCACTAATGTGTGTTTCCAGCGGGCCCAGCTCCCAAGCCACCGGAACCAGTCAGTCCCCTCCACCTCAACCCCTGCCACAGGGCCAGCTCTCTGTGAGGCGCTTCCGGGTCAGGAGAGAGGGGTGACCCAAGAGGAAGGGACACGTGTTTTGTGGTTTTAATGTCTTCAGTATGGCAGGCACTTACCTGGCTCACCCCTCTAACTGAGGAGTGAGGGACCCCAGGTCATGGAGGAGAGATGAAGGCCCAGTGACGTGACCTCTCCTGAACGGCAGAAACCAGGCACATTTGGACGTTTTTGCATGGAGAGGAGAGGGAGCAGAGAGTCTAAAGTCACTTAGAGGCACAGTTTTTTTTTATTAAAGAATTTATGAACATTGATTTTTACATCATATTTCAAATGATGTGTAACAAATAGGCATTCAGGAAGGGAATCTCTGTATACCATCACTGGCACTTGGATTTTAGAACATAATCAAAATTAGGCTGAGGGTTTGTATGTCATAGATACATAATAATCTATGTAATAAAACATTATGTCTACAGAGTCATAAGTTTTTATGACTATATAGTTGTGTTTATATTTTCAGTACCATGTCCATCGCATTGGGTATGCAACTTTTGAGTCCTCTCTCTTGTACTGTTTGGATCTAATAGCCACATATTAAGGATACCATGTGTAGAGGCACAGTTTTGATCACCTCCACGGGACAGGTCCCCCAGCACGTGGATCCCTGGAAATGAATCTGTTCCCAGCTCTCCCCTGCCTCACCACTAAGCAGGCTTGAGCCAGCCGCTTGCCTGGTACACAGCACAAGCGTGCTTTGAGGAGTTAGCCCTATGCTGTGGAACATTCTAGCATTTTTTTGTTCCAAGGCAGGCACAAGTCAGAGCACATGGCTCTGCCAGCCCCACTATTGGCACAAAGCAACTGCCCACAGCCAGGCACTGGTGGTCACTTGTGGAGGCATGCTGTGTCACTGCCGATCAAAATTCAGTGAAAATCAGACAGCAGGGGCATCACTGGGTTCAGATCCAAACAGGCCGCAGGTGGCCAGCCTGCAGCAGGGAGCCCTGAGCCAAGAAAGTTTCTGGGAGCAGGCAGACCATCACCCACCTGTCCCCAGGGAGATAAAGTATGAGACAAGTGCACTGTGGTTGCTGGTCCTCAGAAGAGACAACAGTGACAACCCAGGGTAAAAACCCATGAACAACAAGAGGAGAAAGGGCTTTGGAAAGAGGAGCCTCCAGCATCTGGGAATTGTGAACCAAAGGACACCCGGGAAGGGGCAAGCATGGAGTGGAGGCTGTGTGCAGGGCTCGATCCATTGCTGTTGAGGGAAAACAATGAGTGCGTGTTGGCCTGAGCTGCGGGCGTCCGGGCCCCAGGACTAACTAGCTTCACTTCTTCTTTCAGTCCTCTGGCAGACCCGCCAGTGTGGCAATGACTGGGAGCTACTCCAGTCAGGAGGGCCACCCATGGTGGAGGTTGGAGCGGCCATGTCTGCCTCTTACCACCCTCCTATCTGTGGTGCGGACAGGGACCGAGGACAGCTGGGGTAAGGATCAGGGATCCGCAGCGCTGTCTACACACAGTCTTCTCTAGGTCTTGTTTGTCCTCTCTGTGTGACTGGGAAATCTCAACAGCATGGACTCCAGGTTAGTATTCTGAAGCTCAAAGGAGACGATACAGGTAAGGACCAGATATGCAGCATAGCACACATTCAACAAGTGCACACCTGCCATCAGTGTGTCCTCAGGCTGGACACTGGACTCCGTCCACCTCATGCACAGCTTCTCCTAAGTGGAGAAACACAAGCTTGGAGGCTGTAGAAGATCAGTGTGTCTGGACAGCGGGTGCTGCCTGGAAGAAAAACTAGTTTTGCACAACTTGTGGAGAGGAAAAGGACTGAGCTCTGTGGGCTCCAGTCTGCACATGATTTTGCAGGGGACGCGGAAGAGCAGGTGTGTCACGGCCCCAGCCCCTCCAGATGCCTTCAGCCAGGTGCAGGCCGGCTCATGGACGCCTTCTACATGTAGGTTCCATACAAGCTGGCGTGAGGCCGACTGGCCAGACAGGGCACCACAGGGAGGCAGGAAGCCTGGCTTCTGAAGCCTTATGGTGAGCTCTGGGTTCCAAAAGATTGATACTCTTGCTCGAAGAGCCAGTTGTGTTTGTGATTATGGCTGCTGGGCGGGCCTCTTGCTAGCAGTTGTCATAGGGAAAGCACCCTGTCTTAGGAAATGACTCCTTCTCACCCTTTGACTGCAAAGCTTGCAGCCCCTCTCAAGAGTTTTATGGTGAGTTTTCAGGAATTCTCATTCTGCTTTAGTAGTGCTCTCATATTTGATTATTTCAAGTTCTGACCCACAGTAGTGTTACAAGTAAATTGTTGAAATAGAGCCCATGAAGGGAGCTAATGGAGAAAACTCACTATCTCACTACCCATCTAATTTCCTGAGACATGTTTCAATTCAGAGCCATGTCCAGTTGTGCCACTCTTCCCAGCACGCAGAGACCTCTGTTTCCTGTCTATAAACATGAAAGAATGCACCATCTAACATGCATGGTGCAGGGCGGTCAGAGGTGGTCCTGTACCCAGCAGAAGGCCGAGTCTGGGGTGCTCGCCGGCTTGTACGTACACTCTGGAGGCCAAGATCTGTTGACAGTTCGATCGCAAAATGGATCTGCTCACTGAAGGCCTGGTGAAGAGCAGGGCTCCGGCAGGAGATTGTCCACGGACATTCAAGGTCTTAGAGTCTCACTTGCCTTGGGCCTCACACAGGCAGAGCTCTGTGGTAGATGAGGAAGGCCCTGGCTTTTCAATTTTAGTAAAAGCACACAATTACTGACTGGATCCAATGGCACCTTCCATCCTCTCCCAGGAGAACGGCTTGGGTCACCCACGGGTCACCCACGGCATGCGTCTCCTGGGGCAGGTCCAACCCAGGGCAGCTTGGGCCTCATTCACTAGAGGAAAGCCTTCTCACCATTCAAGGATGCAGTTCTATCATTAAAGGATGCAGTTCAATTAAGTACCAAATAAATGAGTACACCGTGTTAATATAAAACATTAATGTGAGAGTGGAGTAGGTTTTTGCTTACTTGTTTGTTTTGGGTGCTTTCCTAGAGCTTGAACTCAGGCTGTCACTCACTACTTGAGCTTCATTTCCTCTGTCTCTTTTTGTTTGTTTGTTTGTTTGTTTGTGGGTCATGGGGCTTGAACTCTGGGCCTGGGTGCTGTGCCTAAGCTCTTCAGCTCAAGGCTACCACCCTATCCCTGGAGTCACAGCCCCACTTCCCCTTTTCTAGTGATTAATTGGAGGTAAGAATCTCAAGATCTTTAATGCCCAGGCTGGCTTTGAACCTTGATCTTTAGATCTTTATAGGCATGAACCACTGTGCCCAGCCTTCTTCTTCTTCTTCTCCTCTTCCTCCTCCTTTTTCTAAATGAAATCTAAGTTGTAAAGTTCTTTTGAGACACTACTCAAACAATTTGTATACAACTCTGTAAGATTAAAATAACACGATTAGGTAACTACATCGAGTATACCATTCAATTTCTTGGTGAATTCCTGGATTTTACAAAAACAAAAACAAATCCCTAGAAAGTGAAAAGCTAGACATTGTATGCAGGGAATTTTCAAGCCCGGAGCTGTCTACGATTGTCCTGAGATTCCAGATTGGAATCAATTTTTATTACATCCATTGTATTCCATATAATGGAATATATATAATGGATAATATAATGGAATATATATATAATGGAATATATACATCATGGAATATATTAGGATATACTAGATAATATAATGGAATATAATCCAGGGTCATATGGTCATTTTCCTGGACATTCAATGAGCCTTCCTCACCAGGAGAGGCCAGAAGGCAGAAAGGGCTCTCCCGCAGAGGAACTGGTTTGCACCCAGGGCGCACGGGTCACTGTGTATCCAGATGACCCAGGAATGACAGACGCAAAGTCCCAAAGCTAAAGGTAATTATTTTCCAATATTGTTTGAACAGTACATATCTAATTAGAAAAGGATCCATTTCACTTCACCAATGAAAGAAGTGGGGGAGAGAAAGCTAGGTCAGTGTGAGATCTGTGCAAATCATTAAAAATAATTTCAGTTACTTACATGTGAATGACTTTACCGGCAGACTCTTAAAAAAATGTGAATTCTCCCGGTGCAGAGTCAAAAGCAAAGGGGCTGGAGCACAGGGGCAGAGTGGAACGTGAAGTTTCACATAGAGTTTTGCAGTTTCCTCTCGGTTTATTCCACAGCTATGTGTCACTCATGATTACATTTCATGAGAGGGTAATTACAAGCAGAACTGCCTGCACAAGGCAATCTTAACATGACGTAAAAGTATTTTGGTAGGATACCAAGCTCAGTGCTCTCCAACTTGGTGGGCTTTAGCCTGCTGAGTAGGGTAGATTGAAGAGTGCCCTTCCCAGAGCCCCCACCCCAGCCACACCCCTCCTGCCACAGAGGAGGAGACACAGCTCGGGCTCCTGTATGTCAGCTCCAGCTGGCTAAGGAGCAGCCGACTCCACATGATCTGCCTGGAAGAGCTACAGCCTGTGCAAAGCAGCCCACTGCTGGAGGGGCGTCGCCAGGGGCCTTCTAAGGGAGGAAAAGGACATAGGCAGGACACAGAAGTTTAGCAGTGTCAAGGAAGCAATGCATGAAATAAACGCAGAGATAAAATGCCCTCATGAAAGTCTTTTACATGGACACAATCAAACACGTTCAGACTTGGTGATTTGTTTCCGAGGAATTGAGTTTCCCAGGAGAGTGATGGGTGTGCGGGGCTCCTGAGCTGAAGTCTTGGTCCCCCGGCATGCTGCGTGTTTCCCCTTGCCCAGTGTGGGACAAAGAGCATGGCCCTGTGCGGTAGACAGTCTCCCAGGGCCAAGGCCCCGGCCTGCTATTACCGAGGTACACGAGATTTCTTCACACTTGCACCCCTGACGTGTCACAGGCATGCCTTAGCTACGGGTGCTATTAAGGTCTGGCGTGTGGCTCGTGGAATTATGGAGCTGTCTGCTCAGTCGTTTCCAATGGCACCGACTGCCTGTAAGGAGAAGGAAGGGCGGGGGTGAGGTTGACACTGACGGATCTGTGCTGATCTGTGCAGACTGCCTCCTGTGGGGGCGGGGAGGCCCTGTGTGGAGGCCCCCTGCCTGGGGTTTGAACCTTGTCCTGCACACCCCATCTGGTTGTCAGTCAGATAAATCCTGTTTTCCCTAGCTGTGTCCCATAGGAAGGGCTAGGGTGACACTTGGTGGCTCAATTGCAGAGACGCCCAGGCTTGAGGTTGGATCCTCTCTGGCTGATGGAGCGGGAGCATTTCCAATTCTGCTCTTTACAGGGACTTGCTTTCTAGGTGCCAGGCACAGCACTGCACAGCACTGCACAGCCCTGGCCTCACCCCTGGCCCAGGCCAGCCCCACGCTCCCCTCTTGCAGGTGTCACCTCAAGTCTGCAGCCCACCAGTATCACCTGGCCCTGGCCCCACCCCATCCCCAGGGCCCCCTCAGCTCCCCCGCGCGCAGGCAGGACTGCATTCCCACCGGAGTGGGGAGTCCACATGTGCGTGTTTTCTTCTCCCAGCACGCCATCCTCTAGTCGCTCTCGGTGTGGCTGTGCGCAGGGCCTGTACATGCTGCTCACAGATGAGAGAAAACACGCGCTGTTTCTCTCTCTGGGCCTGGATTACTTCACTTGACATAATTTTTTCTAGATCTATTTCTCTATGAATGACATAATGTTATTTTTTCCTGATTGATGAGTAGAATTCCATTATATACTTATACCACATTTTCTTGATCCAGCATCTGTTGTATCACATCTAGGCTGATTCCATAACTTGGGTGTTGTTTTTGTTGTCTTTTATTTCACAAAACACCCCGTGGTGCAGGCTGCACACAGCAGGGACTCCTGGGTTTTAGGGAAGTTACCTGCAAACCCGCTGCTTCCACATCCCCACTGTGAGCCCACAGAGGTTCTGTGTGGGGCAGGGACCCCTCCTACCAGTCCATGCCGAGCTCCAGAGACGTCTGTGCCAGCCTAGAGACCCAGAGCGGTGACTTTTTGTCACTGGAAGGGCTCAGTAGAAGTTGGCATTCAGGGTTGGAAGGGGCATGCATGTGGCTAGAGAAAGGCACAAGCGAAGGGCTGGGGAGGAGTGGGGAAGCTGGGACACTTCCTCTCTCAGGCGTGGCCCTGGTGCAGGCCTCCTCTCCAAAAAGGGGGCACGTAGGACATTGGTGGTTTGGTTGGGGGCACATGAAAGGAAATAGGCCACTGGTCTGTTAGGAGGAGATGACCAACCTTTAGGGTAGAAGGCCATGTATGTGTATGCACACATGCATACACATTCACATACACATGTACACACACACACACACACACACACGTGCTCACCCCACATGGAATCTGCCAGGGGTCAGAGGAGCAGGGGCCGTGGGTGGAGTTCTCTCCACACGAATGCAGAGCTAGTTGCAGAGTTAACACACCCCGTGTGTACTTGCCAACCTTCTTTATGGACCGTCTGTGTATCTGTCTTCAGGGAAATGGTTTGCTTTGTTATGGCAAGTCTTATGAAATGTTTGATGGCAGTCAAGTGATGTAAGAGATGATAAGAACATCTGATAACACATTCTATCTTACTAATTAATGAGTGTTTCCAAGAAGTTGTAATTGTCATGCATTCCAGCTCCTTTCCCGTCAGAGGCTGCACTGACTAACAAGCAGGAAGACAAGGAGTTCTTGTTCCTCAGTGGCCCTCACAGTTGTTAAAGCCTGGCTGTGCCTGCAAACCCTGCAGGAAATGGGGATGTTGGTCCTGCCTTCCAGAGGCCATGTCACTGGTGTCAGGCCAGCTGTCAGCTACTGCACACTCACCAGGAGTGGTTAGGTGTGGGTCTCAGGGCACCCATTTTAAACCTGTTGCAAATGCCATGGAGTTGACCCCTTTCCGAAGCATTGCTGATGTGACCAAGGGCTGAAAATTGTGTGTGTGTGCGTATGTGTACATGTGTGAGAGTGTGTGCGATTGCCTTTTGCTTTCCCAGGACCTCTGTTGCTCTGGGCGCTGGATCAGTACTCGCATTCATGGAGTGCAGATGGCACGTTTCAGATAAGTGCATTTATCGCGGTGGCTCCGTCACCCCTCTTTGTTCTGGGCTGAGGGACTGAGGCTGTCTGCGGCAGCAGCTGGTGATTAATGAGCTCACATGGCTGAGGTTGAATGTTTCTGTTTTAGAAGGTTTCAGTTTTTAAAGTTTCTGGATCCTTAACAACGTAGCCAACAATCGATCATTTCACCCGCGCAGTGGTAGCGAGGAACTGGCCGCGTGGCTGGGCAGACATTCTTCCGTTCTGTGGTCGCTGACGGTCTGGCATGACGCCCAGTGGATCCCAGCTGCTCAGGAGGCAGAGACCTGAGTATCGCGCTTCCGAGACAGCCTAGGCAGGAAGGTCTATGAGACTCAACCCCAACTAACCACCCCCAAAATGCCGGCAGTGGAGCTGTGGCTCAAGTGGTAAAGCACTAGCCTTGAGCAAAGAAAGCTCAGGGACTGTTCCTAAGCCCTGAGTTCAAGCCCCAGGACTGGTGCATAGATGTACGCATGTGCACGTACACACCCATGTGCGCACACATGCACACACACACAAACACATTGTCGTTGCAGTGGTGGCTGCAACATTTACAATATGTTACTTCATCTTACCATATTTTATTTTCATTTTATTTTATGTATAATGTATAACTTTTTGATTTCATTTTCTTCTTTCGTTGATGCTTTTGCCATACATTGTATTCATGATAAATATATACCACCTATCCTTTTTGTTTGCTTTTACCTTGTTTTTTCATTCAATTTATGAATAGGATAGAAGGAAATATGCACACGCAGATATGAGCCCACACAGAGAAAAAGCTTGAGGAGCCCAAATCCCCAGATCTGCCATCTGGGGAGGCTGGGGTTCCTTTGTGGAGCCCAGAGCCACCCCGCTGCACTCCCGATGCTCTGGCGCTCTTGGTCTTCTGCCGGTCACCTGCTGGTCAGTCAGGAGCACACTCAGTGGTGGCTGGTCCCCCCCACACTCTGTCAGTGTAAGTGTGCATCACAGCTGGCAAGCGCCTCACGGCACAGCCAGACACCACAGCGAGTCACCCCGACCCACGTGGGGACAGTGCGGGCGCCATGCCTCCTGCCCAGTCTAGGACCCTCCTGGTGCTCCACCCGCTGCCATTGCAAGTGGCGGAAGTCGGAAGCTCCCTCACTTCTAGGGGAGGTCTGGGCTCCATCAAGCCTACAGAACAGGTTGTAGGAATTTGAGACCTGCTTGTTAATAGGGTGTATTTAATGGGCTTCCCAGATGTAGCCTAATTGAGTCTAATATTTGCTTTCATTATAACCACATTATGAGGTTAGGGGAATTAGCTCGTTAACCCTCACCCACCTCAAGTTTCCACAATGATCGTTAGCTACCAAAAAGAGCCTGCGCACTGTGTGTGACAAACACGGCGAGGTCTGCAGCAACGCCAGGACTCGGGCGCCGTGGCTGCAGCTGCTCGTCTACCTGGGCGTCTCCAGTCACTTAGCTTTGAGCTGACCGGAGTGCCACAGTGTGCTGAACTGTGGATCTGGGATGGGCGTGAGAAGATGCAGCCCAGTCCTTGAGATGCTGGTTGGACTGGCTTCCTCCCGGAGCTGGGCCGACTCCTCCGCCGGTTCTCTTCAGCTCTGGTTCCTTCATGAGAGCTCAGCCTAAATCAGGTATTTCCAAGTGAGAATCACAAGTTATCTGAACCAAAATAGACTTGCACTGAGTTAAAACCTGAGCTCTGGGTGCAGTCCCTGGGGCTGGCCCTTCCCACGGAGCAGCCAGCCTGCCTAGGGTCCTCACAGCCCACCGCCTGGGCCCAGGCCTATGTGTCGTCCATCCTCTCCCACGGGGCTCTGGGAGCCAGGGGCCCACGGGCACCGTGTGGTCCAGAGAATGCACAGCAGGCTGGACAGCCAGTCCCAAATTCAGGACACAAGATGCAGCTGAGAGGCTACGAGCAGAGCGGTGTGGAGGGCAGCCAGCAGGTCTGGCAGGAGGAGGCACTCAGCCATCGCCACCCAGGCCATGACCAGAGCCATTGTGGAAGCAGCCCCTGGAGCTCTGGCTGGCCTGAGTGACGGTGTGAGAGGTCCTGACTCTGAGCCACACAGCTCTGTGGTTCCCAGGTTCAGGCCTTCCGCAGCTGTGCGAGGTCACAAGTGACTGTTCCTAGCTGTTTGGCTGGGTGGCATTTCTACAGAGAAGCACACAGGGGCTTGGCTGTGGCTTGCTTTCCTTACCAGATGGACACCACTACCCTGCAAAGGGGGCCCTGGGATGTCGACACCATCTATGCATGCTTCAGCACCCACGCTGCTGCAAGGTTGTAGCCTGCCCTGCACACCAGCCAGTGCCAGCTTGTCACTCCTGGTACCTCACACAGGGCTTGGGTGACCTGATCACAGGCCTCCTGGCTCTCCTTTCTGCCATGCCACACTCCTCTCCGCTCCCGCCACCTGGCCTCCTCCCCTCCTGGGCCAAACCCGGCATGTGTTTGGTTTGGAGCTTGCTTTCCTTCTTACTATCTCTGGTCCAGCCTCTGGAGACTGATTGTAAGACCACACACCCAAGGTGGCTCCTCCTCTAGGGCCCCAGCGTCACCCTGAACCATCCCATTCCCTCATCTGTAGAGTCGAGGACTCTGTCCACCTGGCACACACCCCCATGGTACCTCTGGCGTGTGCTGGAGCCTCAGTGTCTTGTAGAAGAGGGGGCAGGCATGATGGCACCCACACTCTAAGCTGAACTCCAGCCCACTACCTACCCTAAATGACTCCTCATGCTCAGAGTGAGCATTAAAACTGGAGATGTGAGACTGCTTTGCATTTTAATGACAATGCTTAACATTGAAGCAGGACACTATGCCCCTGCCTCCATGGGCGTGCCATCTTGGTCTGGCTAAGGACACTGAAGATACCTGGTCTCACTCCCTTTCCCACTCCCAGAGCCTTTGGGGCAGAAGGGCCCCTTCCTCCTTCTGCACAGGCTCTGCAGGCCACACCAGCCACCCAGACGCCATCAGTGCAGGTCAGAGGTCAGCAGCCACTGGCCCAACCACAGGGCCCCTGCGACTGCTTCTGTACCAGGGCAGAGCCGGGCACAGTGCCAGCGACTGTCGGACCATGCAGCCTCAGCCCCTAGGCAAGAGCCTGGGGGAAACCAACACTGTGTGAGTCCACTGAAGAAGAACCACGGCTGGAGGAAGGCCGGGGAGTCAATGCAATCCTCCCCTTCAAAGACAGCACTCGCCATTCTCTGATCCTACTGCTCACGGTCACTCAGTCATTCACGCAGCGAGATATAGGATCACTCTGTCACACTCACAGTCACTCAGCCACACAACCACTCAGCCATACCCACAATCACTCAGGCACACAATCACTCAACCATACCCACAGTCACTCAGTCACACAATCATTCAGCCATACCCACAATCACTCAGTCACACTCACAATCACTCAGCCACACAACCATTCAATCACACTCACACTCAGCCATACAATCACTCAGCCACACAACCACTCAGCCATACCCACAATCACTCAGTCACACTCACAATCACTCAGCCACACAACCACTCTGTCACACTCACAGTCACTCAGCCACACAACCACTCTGTCACACTCACACTCCGCCATACAATCACTCAGTCACACTCACACTCAGCCATATAATCACTCAGCCATACCCACAATCACTCAGTCACACTCACAATCACTCAGTCACACAATCACTCAGCCATACCCACAATCACTCAGTCACACTCACAATCACTCAGCCACACAACCACTCAGTCACACTCACACTCAGCTATGCAATCACTCAGTAACACAATCACTCAACCACACTATCACTCAGCCACATTCACAATCACTCAGTCACATTCATAATCACTCAGCCACACTCACAATCACTCAGTCACACACATGGTCATTCAGCCACACTCAGCATCTCCCAGCCCAGACCCCATTGTGGCATCAGGGAAGCACCCTATGATACAGATAATATGCTGGAAAGGCACGCTAGAAATACACTCAAGAAAGGCAAGCAATAGCTTAGGAAATCCCACACAAAGGAAAAGATTGGGATGACTCTTGTAGAGATTTGTATTTAGTGATTTCATTTTTATTTTTAACATTTAAACATCACATAATTACTATTCGCTTTTAAAACTATGTGTAGACTGGGAAATTTCCCGTGACTGGGTTTCTGTACCAGCTTCACAGAGCTAGTACGCCTGGTCCTCTGGACAGAACTCGCAGGGCAGGGAGCCCCTGCCTCCTTCTCCAGTGAGTGTCTCAGGGAGCCCCTGCCTCCTTCTCCAGTGAGTGTCTTGGGCGGGGCCTTCACCCCGCAGGCCTCCCCGAGTCAGAGGGGGAGACGGCCAGAGTTAGTGGGTGCAGTCATTTATAGAGTTGAAACTGAATTTACACCAGGAATGGGAGCAATGAATATCAAAGGCAAGGCCATTAGACACCATTAAAGACAAAATTATGACCCTGGCTGAGCCCAGGACCTGTGGGCGTGGGAAGGGGGCGAGGTCTCCAGGGCTGGCGGAACCTCTCTGCCAAATGCTTCTAGCCAGGCTGCAACCCCCTGGATCCGTGCAGTGTGCATGGTGTCCCTGCTCCCCGCCCTTGCTCTGAGTGCTGGGCCAGTCCAGCTGAGCCTTCCCAGGAGCCAAGGCCTGCCCTGCTCCCTACCCCACCTCCGCACTGTGTCTCCATGTCTCTTCTGTCTCAGTCATGGAATACATTAGCATCTAATAGCCAAGATCAATATTGTTTTCAAAAGTCACTCAGACTGTGGAAAGATGTTAGTAAAATGTTTGACCATGCTGGGGTTTGAAGTCAGAGCCTCAAGCTTGCTACACGGCACTAACATTGAGCCATGCCCAACTCCTGGCTTCTGTTAGTTTGTGAATACTGCCTCACTATGTCGGGCCAGTTTAGAATCTTCCCATTCATACCTCCTGCACAGGCGGGAAGGCAGACATGTTAGCTGTGGGTCTCAACGAGACTCTGTCAACATTAGGCCTCAAAGACGATCCTCCAACCTCTACCTCAAGCAACTGTGACCACGGGTGAGGGGCTGTGATGTCTCCACAAACTCTGCTCTGCGTGGTCAGGAGAGTGGCCAGGAAGTACTCGCAGCAGACCGAGGGTCCGGGCTCCAGATGCCAGGGCACAGGGCCCGGGCCTGCAGGGAGGGTGGGCACTGGTGTGAGTGAGTACATCCCTCGCTGGTGTGAGTACCAGTACAGTCTCTGGCTGAGGAAAGCAGTGGGTGGGGAGGACCATGACACACAGAGGGGGTGCACACACCCCATGGGCTTCCTGCAGTGACTTCAGCTGAGACCCAAGACGATGGAACAGGAACTCCATTTCAGGAATGTTTTCGTGGCACAGAGACAGTCCCTGCCTGTACATCCTTGTTCTGAAGCACGGGGGTCTCAGGAGGAGGGACAGGAACTCCAGGGCTGGCAGGGGATCCAGGGATGGGGGTGGCAGGCAGGACCCCTGCACGTACAGCAGGACAAATGTGTGCCCGAGGTGGTAAAACGATTGTGCCTTCATGTGCGATGAGTCAGTGTGAGAGGAAGTTCTGTCTGGCACTATTTATTTCTAAGAATACGGGCACAGTGCACTATCACATGGAATAAGTTCTGGTTTGGTTTGGTTTGTGAAAGTCTTTGTTTCGGCACAGCACGCAGTCCATTCCATGCTCCTGCTGGGATGGGCAGACCCTGCCTCTGCCTGGTTTATAGGTTGCGCTGAGCCCAGGTGTAGAGAAACGGAGACAAGGTGCACTCACTTTCCTCCGGGCAAATAGTTTTGTGTGATTGGAATTCTAATCTTGCCCGGTATCATGCTTGTTTTCCCCATAAAGACATATTGTTTCAATTAACGGAGGTTTACACTTGTCTGTACATTAACCATTTCTAAACTCGTTATTAGAAATCTCTCACGAGACCTTGGTGTTTTCGCTGCTTGCTTGGTTAGTGATGGAGTCAGGTGAATCAGGGGATGGAGCCATGGAACAATGGAAGGCAGGGCCAAGAGGCGACACCGCTGGCTCTGGATCAGCAGGCCTGGTGGGGCCTGGGTTTGTTAACGGCTGCTATGTGACAGGCAAGCTAAAGAGCCTCGAGGGCAGCGCCTCTGCACCCCAGCACTCTCTCCAGCCAGCGCAGAGTGGGTGTCACCTGGGTGCCACAGGCAAGCCTGCTTACCACTGCTCTCCCTCACGTGCAGCCACCGTTTAGCTGTCGAGTTGTATATGGCAGCTGTAGTAAGACGAGGAAAAGGAAATGGTTTGTATTACTTCCTGCTGTTTCTGCTGCTGTTTATGAAGACGATGCATGAGATCTCCCCAGAGGGAGCCACCTCAAAGGCACCCCTGCCAGACTTCCAGGCAAGCCCTCGTGAAAGCTCCTCCAGTCAGGGGACAGGCCAGGGGAGATGGCTGTGGAGGAGTGGGTGCCCGGATACAGGCTGGGGCCAGGGAACCCTGGAGGCCCTGTCCACAAGGTCAGGAGCATTTGTGCTCCAACCAACAAGAGGGGCTGCCCTGGTTTACCAGTTTAACCCCAGGGCTCCATCTGAGTGCTGGGACTGTGGTGCTTCCCACAACCCAGAAGGGTGCCCTCCCTCCCCCGCCCATGCACTAGGCCCCAGCCTCCAGTTCCCCTCCCTCCCTGCCCTCCTCACCCCTTCCCAGCCCAAACAGCCTGAGCCTGTCCTTTTATCCAACTATCCTTTTGTGCCCTACTGTCTGGCTATGCACCCCTCTTCTCTATCGCTCTCAGAGACCTGCTTGCCTCACATCGTAGAGGTCAAGAGCTGGGTGCCGGGGGCTCCTGCCTGAGCCCTAGCCACTCAGGAGACCTCTGGGGCAAGCAAGTCTGTGAGGCTCCCATCTTCGGGAAGCTACCAAGAAGACAGTGGAGCTCTGGTTTATGAGATGGAGTGCTAACCTTGAACAAAGGAACTCAGGGCCAGGGCCAGGCTTTAAGTTCAGTTCCCAGGATCCACACACACTCGTGCACACTCAACTGTGGGGGTGCTTGCACATCTTTACCCTGCGTAGGGCTCACTGTAGAGGTGGCTGGCCCACCAGACTCATGCAGCCTGAGGGGATGAGTGGAGAATACAAGTGGTATGCGATCAAGGAAATATCTCCATGGAACATGGAAGCCACTGACTAATGAAGGTCACCTCCAGTTCCATCGTAAAGCCCCTTGTTTGGGCGGAGGACAGCAGAAACAGACTGTGCTGAGCTCCAGGGATGGAGGTTGGGGCAGACATGGCTTCCAGTTCCCAGGACTGCAGTCACCCTGTGTTTCTTGGAGGTTGTTTACAGACACAAGTACTGTGGTGCCCCGAGGGCATGCCCTGGGCTCTGGCAGCCTCTCTTCCTGGGGAGACACCTTAGCTTGGCTGGAAGCACTCAGTGCTGGGCTCACCTGGGGCAGAGTACCAGGCCCTCCCCCATCCCCATGAAAAGGAGCCACCCACCGGGGTTTCCCAGCCAGCCCGTGGGGTTCCTGTTGGCGTGGACCCTTGTAAGGCCCCTCAGTGGGATTTCCCATGATAGCCACGGTGCCACTGTCACATGCAAATGACTGTGTCACTCCCTCCCCAGAGGCCAGGCGGAAGCACAAATGCAGGTCCACCATTTTAAAGTAAAAAGAAGAACGCATAAAATCCCATGTTCGCCACCTAGGAAGGTACTCCCCTGGGTACTGGTCACCAGGCTGTGTGGACCGAGCCGGGTGCCAGTGGGGTGTCACCTCACCCCCTGGGGCACCTTGCCTGCCCACCCTGCGTTTGTAGCCAGCCGACCCCCGTTTCCTCCACAGCCTGAGCTGGGGAGCTGCAGAGGCTGACTGACCACCTTGGGGCAGCAGTGCACAGGAAACCTTCCGAGTCCTCTCCCCATCGCCTTGGAAGTACCGGTTCTGTTCAGGAGGTAAGTTCATAGTCTCTCGCTGTCTCGGCAGGCATTTCTGAACATGTCTGTGCTTCTGGTTCTGCTTCTGTGCAGGAGCGTTATCTCTGCCTGTCTGTGTGATGACACGCCTGTCTTCCCCAGCAAAGCATGAGTTCAGCTTCTTCCTGTTTATTAATTAGGCTTCAATTTGTTCTCAGTGCCAAACGTTTTAAGCCTCCTACGTTCTTACCTACTCTTTTCTCTTTCCACCCATCAGCCATACCCTGGATTTAATTAAGTGCTTATAATAAGTGCAGAACACGGTATAGTGTGCTAGGAGACACAGGTGTGAGAGACACGGGCAACCTCAAAGAGAAAGACGGGGACAGAGCCAGGGAGTCCTCAGTGCGCAGTGAAGCTGGGCTTGTGGCACGTCTGTAGACCCCGACGTTTTCCATGAGCAGGGTATTGATAAAAGTGACAAGGCGGTACACATCTGAAGACAGCATTGGTAAGTTTGCATGGTGAGATGCCTGAAGTCCACAGAAACTTAGCCAAGTTCTGGAGCATCTCCCTGAGGACATGGGGCAAGCTGGAAAGCAGAGACCTCCCCCTCAAGCTCCAGGCCAGCTCAGAAGCCTGATCTTGTCTTTTTGTCCATTGATGTAAGCCAGTTCATGCATTTCACAACCTCAGCCAGGGCGGCGGGTGTGAGTGCCAGCGAGGGCCTGGGGGCAGCCGTTGGCAGCAGCCAGTTAGGACACATCCTGGCTACGGCTGGTTCCCACCCCCGCATGCGTGGACCCCAGGCTTATAGAAGAACTGGGAACACCGAGCCCTGGGCCGTGGGAACACAGGGCAGAGGCCGACACCTGCCTCCCCATCCACACACTGCAGGGTTCTGTACTTCAGGTTTGTGCTGGGCTCTGCCCTGTCCCCGCCCCCCTCCACCTCCAGCTGCTGCTTCCCTCCCAGTAGTGGAGGGAAAACCCACCTCCCACCCTCCCCAGACATGCTCAGCTCAGCATCAGAGAAAGATGGATGCCATCCAAGCGTTCATAGCACTTAAATCCAAGAATGAAGTAAGAGACACTGTGTGTGGATTTAAGGCTGGCCTATGATGTCACTCTCATTACAGAAATAATTTACTCACATCACTACAAAAACTTCCTGTATACCAGGGCCAACTTATTTTCCTGCTTTTATCCCTGTCTCTTTGAACCTTTCCCTAGTCCCAGAACACACACACACACGCACACACACCATACACATGCATGTATAGGTGTTCACGTGTGTGTACACACACTCTCACATATACAAACTCATACTTATTTCCCTGGGAACTGACCTGTCACCTCAATGGCACAGAGGTCAGAGGTCAGGTGTCTTCATGGGCCTGGGAATTGGAAATGGAAGGATGGTTAGGGGTCACAGCCCAGCTGTGAGAGAGAGAGACAGAGAGAGAGAGAGAGAGAGAGAGAGAGAGAGAGAGAGAGAGAGAGAGAGAGAGAGAGACAGAGACAGAGACAGAGACAGAGAGACAGAGAGAGACAGAGCGCTTGCCAGAGTTCAGAGCACATTCCTCGCCCCCCCTCATTGACTGGGTGCTTTGGTTTTTAGTTCTCTTTGTGTCACAGTGTGAGGACGTCTTGAAGGTTTCTCTCATTCTTGAAGCTCGAGGGATTTTAAAATACATGAAGTCAGGAAAACAAACTCATTTCCAACGGGAAGAGACTAGGGAGACACAAAAGAAATGACAGCAGAGATTTCAAGCTTCGCACCAAGTGGCGATCTAGCCATCCATCTCCACACGCGCTCATGGTCGTCAAACCATCCCCATCAGGTAACAAGAGGAAACAGTCATCTCACACAGAACACCTGTGCGTTTATATTTGAACAGCTGCTCAACACAGTGAGCTCTTGGAGTGCCTGTCCTGAGACTCAGATGACCCATCTGGGGCCTAAGCTTGATGCTTGGGAACTTTGAAAGAACATTCCAGAGTCTTTAGCTGGAGAGATTTCCACAGGCACTTTAAGCCTTCCAGAGCCTCTGTGCATCGGCCTGGGGTCAGCGTGGCCTCTGTGGGGGAGTGGACAGAGTTCCAGAAGGATGCGCTTGGTTTTAGTTTCTGCCTAGTGTCACCTCAGAGTGCATCCAGCTCGCCTTCCCTTGTCAGTTGTGCCCGGGTCCAGAGGTGAGAGTGCCATCTACTCCATGGAGACTTCTCTCCCAGCCCTGTGGGCTTCCGTGGCCGAGGCAGGAGCCATGGTGTGGGGAATGGAGGATCAATCACAGCGCCGTCACCACCACAGCTCTGACCACGGTATTCTGCAGCTGTGGCTCTGTCCACAGCTTGCTCGCTCAGGGAGAACCGCAAGCAGCAGAGCCTGGTGACTGGAAAGCTGGGGAGAACTGGAGGATGAGCAAGGGTCCCTCTGGGGGCCCCGAGGAAGAGCCCCTGTCAAAGCACCCCAGGGCACTGGCGACAAGGGGAGCAGCGGTTAAGAGTACAGAGGGACATGTCAAAGGCTGAGGTTGTAGCTCAGCCAGGATGTGTGTGTCTGCGCCAATATATGCTTCTTATGTCCGTGGGGGGGGGGGTCACGGAGACCGTGAAAACCCCTGTCCCTCCACTTGTTGGTGGCACATGGAAGGTAACTGTGACATGCCACTCCGTGGCCCACCACGTGGAGTGGAGATGGCTTTACAGTGCTCTAGAACAGGTGGTAGAGACATTGGCTGGTGCTAACATCAGTGCTCTGTGCCGGTGCCCAGGGCTCTGAGAAGGGCAGGTGGGCAGCTGGTCTGTTTTCTCTTTGCCTGCATGTATGTTCTCACACGGGATCCTCTTTAAGTGGCCACGTGGGTTCCACGCAGCGAGGACCTGGCCGTCACAGTGCTCTGTACAGGTCCTGGCGGCTGCTGATGTCTCAGGAAGGTGACCCTGACCCGCAATGAGCCTCCTGGAGTTCTGGGTTGAGTGGACAGGAGAGACCACTGGCCGGTGGGGAGAGGGGGGACTGACCCAAATCCACCCCAGTCCCAAGCGAGATGAAGGAGGCTGCCCTGCCGTGACCCTCACTTCTTTCCCTCCACCCCCAGAACACAGACTCACCCTGTTTGTCGTCAGGGCCCGGCTGTGCCCCTCAGCTGGCCTGGCCTTCAGAGCAAGGAGCGATGAAGGGGACACTGATGACACTGCCCACAGCCCAGCCTCCTTCACGAGGGACCCTAAGGGCATCCAGTACAGAGCCACCTGGACCAGCCCTGGTGATACATGCAGCTCGTGGTCCCAGGCCACCTGCTCACCATCCACACAGGTAGCTGATCTGCCAGGGAGCTGGGGAGACGGTTCAGTGGTGGATCCTGGCGAGCCAGGCCTAGCAGACAGGCTCCAGCCGAGGCGCCGCGGGTCAGACCAGCAGGAGGCACGGCAGTCCACTCTACATTGCAGTGTGGACAAGCACGTAGTGACTGCACGTGTGTGTGGCGTGTGGCGTGAGGTTTCAGCACACGAAGGCAGCACGCAGTGACCAATGAAGTGATTCACATTTCTGCCCCTTATCACTACTTTAAGCCTCTCTCTTCCAGACCCTTACAAAACCCTAGAGTAGCTTGCAGTGAGCTGCGCTCTTCTCTGGACTGTGCCTTGGCATTCACTCCTCATTCAACCCCCTACCACACCCTGCCTGCCTGCCTGCCTGCCCCCTGTACTCACTAGACTACACTCATGTTGCAAGACCTTCCCCCTGCAAGAAGATATGGCTGTGTATCTCATTTCATATCACACCCCATTTTCCACTTTTATCCATGTTGCTGAAAATGGCCACATTTCATTTTTTTTTAATGTCGGAATAACATTTTGTTTGTCTGCCAACTTCTTTCTCCATTGATCTAGAGATAGGCATCTGGCTAGATTTTGTCTTACCTCTTGTGGGCAGTGTAGCCATACGTGGATGTGTGGGCATCTCTGCGAGGCGGTGCCATCTCCCTGGATCCGCACCCAGGCGTGGAGTACTCCGAGTGTATGACGAACGTGGCCGAGGACCTCCACAGGGTCGTCTGTACCGGTGCTGTTAACTTCCAGTCCCACGAGTAGTGGGCAAGAGTTCTGCTGTCCCTACCCCTTTGCCAGAAGTTGCTTTTTTGATAATAGCACCGATTTTGTCTTTCTGGTGCTAATCCTTCTACATCTCGTGAGGTGTGGATCTCCTTGTGGCTTTATTGTCCATCTCCACACGGTTACATCGGATGTTCTTATTTTTCTGCCGGCCATGTGAATACCTCCATTGAGGATCGTCTGTTCACATCACTGGGTTATTTCGCCTTAGACTCCGGAGCTGTTAGCGTTCCTCTGAACTCCGGATATTTGTCCTTTGTCAGGTGAGTCTTAAATGAGTATTTTCTCCCATTCTCTCAGCTCTTCAGCTTCGTAGTTGTTTCTCCCTCCCTGTGGAAGATTTGCTTTCATAGATTCCCTTTGCCTTTGTTGCCTGTCGTTCCGTGATACCATAAAAAAAACAGCCAGCATTCACGACACCAGTATCTTCAGGGTTTCCCCACAGGCTTCCTTTCAGTGATTTCAGCATTCACATTTCTGGCTTAGAGCTGCTGATCTTTAGAGACTGGAGAGAGATACTGAGTCGGGACCCCTGCCATGCACACCCCGCTGCACCACTTGTTGAACCATTTTGGCTCCTGTGTCAAAAGCCACTTGGCGATGGGTGTGTGAGTTTCTCTCCAGGATTCCTGTTCTGTTTGGGTTTCTATAGCTCTCTCTTAAGCCTTGAAATCAGGCTCTGGGATAATCCGTGCTGCAGCTCACAATCACCTTTAACTACTATGGTCTTTTAGGTTGCTATCATGAAGTGCTGTCCGCGCATGCCCTGGAAATATATCAGGTATTCTGATGGAGAGAACACTGACTCTGTGGATGGCTTTGCGCAGTATAGGCATTTTATTTACTTATTTGTTCATTTTCGTCAGTCATGGGGCTTGAACTCTGGGCCTGGGCTCTGTTCCTGAGCTCTTCAGCTCAAGGCTAATGCCCTACCTCCTGAGCCACATCGCCACTTAAGGCATTCTAATGTCAATTCTTCCAAGCTATGAACGTGAGATCTTTCCATTCTTTGTGTCTTCTTCAGTTGTTTTCATTGTAGGGATATTTTACTTTCTTAGTTAAAGTTATTCTTAGGTGTTTTGTTTTATTTCTATAGCTATTATGAATGAGATTGCTTTCATGATTTCTTTCTCAGAAATTTTTTGTTACTCATGTATAAAAGTATGATGAATTTTTCTAGTTTTTTCTGTCCTATTCTATTTCTTTTTTCTTTTTGCCAAACCTGGGGCTTGAGCTCAGGGCCTGAGCATTGTCCTTGGGCTTTCTCAAGGCTAGAGCTGCAAGTGGTGCTGTGGCTCAAGTGTATGTGATACTGGGGAATGGAACCTAGGTCTTCCTGCATGCTAGATAATCACTCTACCACGAGGCCAAACTCCCGACCCCTGTTCCAGTCTATTCCTATGCTTTATTTTTGTTTTCTAGAATTTTGTCGAAATTCTTATCTGCTTTATTAGCCCTTTGGTGAAGTCTTTATGTCTTTCTATAAACAGAATTATATCATCTGCAAAGGGATATAAGTTGACTTCCTTTCTTATGTGTTTACCTGTTCATTAATTTTGTGTGCCTAATTGGTCTAGCAAAAAGCCCAGTACTGTATTCAGTAATAGTAATGAGAGAAGACATGGTGTCTTATTCGAAATCATCTAGAAAACTCTAAATTTTCCCATTCACTGTGATGCTGGCTGAGTTAGTGTTATACCTAAGTTGCCCAGTGCTCGAAATATCAAGAGACGTTGATGTTTGAATTTTATAAAGCACTTCCCTGCATCCATTGAGATCATTGCCGGACCGTATGCGTCATTCTTTGATCATTTTTATTGATGTGTCTGGGGCCAGTCACCCGTGACCGTAGGAATGATCCCAGTGGATCACATGATCCACCTTTGCGCTGTGCTCAGGATGAGATTTACTAGGGTATGTGTAATTTCATCATCTGTTCTTGTCAAATTGTTATCATCTGTGTAGCTGGATAAAGGAGTCGGCACTTATACAGCAGTTTACAAGTCTAGTGTATTTCCACGGAAGTCGCCCTATCCACATCCCCACCCACCCTCCTGTTCCCGCCCCGTCTTCCACTCCTCTTCGTTTTGTAGGATACACATTGACATTGGTTCTTCATCAATGCTGATTGAGAGGTTACTTTTAAAAATAGTGTCTTTATCAGAGTTTTTTGTTTGTTTGTTTTTGTGCCGGTCTCAGGGCTTGAACTCAGGGCCTGAGCACTGTCCCTGAGCGTTCATACGCAAGGCCAGTGCTCCACCACTTGAGCCACATAGTCACTGCCAGCTTGACGGTGGTAAATGGGAGATGAGCCCCGGCTGCCTAGTCTGGTTTTGATTCACAATGCTCAAATCCCAGCCTGCTGAACAGGTAGAATGACAGGTGTGAGCCATCCATGCCTGACCTTCTTGGGTTTTTGTCACATTCTGAAATCAATTATTTAATAACAAGTATGTTGCATGCTAAAAGAGAAGGAGAGGATGTTTTTGGAATCATGACGTAAGACAACTTTCCCCGGTTTAGGATTGAGAAGGGCAGGCTTGTAATGTGGAGAAAGGATCAGGGCTCCAGTTGGAGAAAGGAGCTTGTTCAGAAGACCTGGGGTTACACAGACAGCACCCATCCTGAGCGTTTGCTTTCATCATTCAAAATGTCCTCTTCCAGCCTTGGTTTCCACACACCAGAATCTGACCTGCTCTTTAGCCTCAGCTCTCAAGCCGATGAGATGGTCTGCAGAAGACTCTGCAAGTTCTGGAAGTTTCCTTACATACCTCCTGTTTCTCAACACTGCTCACACACATATGTGCACACACACTCACGCTCTTCCTCGCAAGTATGCTTACGTATGTACATACAGATAGCATATTTAGGAATAGGAATATCCATTTCCTGTATTTGATACAATTATTTACGTTCCCAGGTTGAAGAAACTTGTCTATATATTTCCTGGCACAAAGCTGAAGCCAGCAGCCTCTAGAGCCTTGGTCACAGGCATGTTGGGTTTTACACAGGCACAGAGGATGGGGAACTTTTAAGCGACCCCTCAGTGTGCATTCGGCGGAATCTGTGTTCTTTTAGTAATTTCATTGGCATGCATTTGCCCTTCACTCATCTTCATCCACTGGGGAAGCCAGCGGACTTCTGGGAGGTTTAGCACACACAGGGCAGGTAGAGATGGAAATTAGAGTTAGTGTTAGGGCTTCCATGGAAGGGTGTGAGGAGCAGAGAGCATCACGGAGAACAAACAGAGGGCTCGAGAGTTTCAGGAACCAGAGTGCTGTGCTGAGAGCTAAGCATTCCAGGGGCAGGGCTGAGTGCGCCTCGGGAGCTCTGGGCTGGCTGCCCCTCCCCGCCTCTCCACGCATGGGGAAGGGCTGTGCCAAGGGCTCCTGCAGGAAACAGCTGCTGGGTGGTCTCGCCTGTTCCGAGGGGCTGGTCACCTTTGGACTACAGGTGCCGATACTCAGTTCTCGAGGCTGGAGGAGCACAGCAAGGCTGCGTGGGTCCCTGCGGCCATCCCCACTGTCTCCACATATTCACGGGGCCCTGAGGGTCCATCCCCACCTCCCGCTGAGGGGAGGGATTCCATGAATCCGGCTGGGCCAGAGCTCCTCTGAAGGACCCATCGCCAAGTCCACTTTTGTCCTGAGGATGAAAACACAGGAGCCTGTGGGACACAACCCAGCCACCACAGCCCAAGAGGCAGCAGAGAAGAGGAAGACAACCGGCTTGTGTCATCCCATTAGCACCAAGGCATGCCCGGGACCCTGGTGATTCCTCCACAAGGAAGGAGAGAGCTTCTTGCATCACCAAACACATATCAGAGTGCCTCTGATGATTGATTGCAAGACTTATGCTGAGTTAAGGCAACATACAACCAAGAATACACCCAAGCGATCACAGACCAGTTCCTTAGCATTTTTCCTTTCCAGATTATTCCACGCATCATTGTTGTACTATCCCCTTCTGCATCAACTCTTCAGCTGAATGGAGGCTCCGACCTGCATTGCATGCATGGGCGGTGCTGAAATAAAGATCATAAGTGGTCAGAACTTAACCGTGGACAAAATACATGCATTGTTTTCAACTTGCCTGAAGCAACCATAGGTTTCAACCCTTCCAGCTCTGAGTCAGAGGCTCAGCAGCCTTTGAAAATAGATGAATCTGCTAAGAGTCAAATAATACAGTGAGTAAATTATTAACTAATAAAACATCATTTCCCTATATTCTGTTGGGTATCTGGAATAACTTAATCACACTGAAGCAAAATCAATGCTTAATAGTGCTGGAAAACAGATGAAAATTCTTGAGACATGTGCAGAAAACTCTATTGGAAATGTCCAGACTATTGAAGATCAAGTGGATGAAAGACAAATTCACGGAGCCTGCCGCCATGTAAGCTGTCTCCACAGCTGGGTGTTCTCAGCTGCCGTTCCCGTGGTGAGGGCTCACTGACCCTGACCGTGTACTAAGCTTGTCTGATGGGGCTTCGTGCTTAGCTGGCAAACAGCAGGTATTTTACAAACTGCCGAGCCTCACCTTCCTGGGGGGAAAGGACTCTGAATGAGCACAGCGGCTTTTATTTTCTCATGAACTGTAGCAAGGCCCTGCAGCCTGCGCTGGTTCAAAGGTCACTGAGGGGCCGGACAGGGCCTCTTAGGCCATGTGGATTGTTTGGACTCACATGAAGCTGGGTCCCGATGGAGGCTTCTGCAACGGCCTCGGCTCAGGGAACCGGCTGGGGTGCCCAACAGAGAGGGGCTGGGAGAAGAGCCACGTTATCAACAGGACAGGTCTCCTCCTGCAGGGAGGCTTGAGGCCGCAGGCCCCAGGCACATGGTTACTTGGCACGCGAGGCAAAGAAGTTTCCGTTTTCCACTTACAACATTCTCTATCACATGTAAGTTTTTGTTGAGAACACTGGGGCGCACGTCACCCTGTTTCCTTAGCCTCCCCTCGCCATGGTGACACTCTGGCTCCTGTGGCATCTCTCCATCCCCTCGGCACCGATGCAGCGCGTCTACTGAGGAATACTTTATAACAATGCCCAGCGTCCCCCCGCCACGCGTGGTTCGCGTGGTTTGGACGCGTGTCTGTGGTTACAGGACGAGAACTATGCTGAGGGGGTCTGTCTCACCCAAACTTCCCTCAGGCCCCGTGTGACTGGCTCAGCTCCCTGGCCCATCCCTGTCATGCCACCGTTGCCTGTTGTAGAATTTCACAAACGCAGAGCCAGTCATCTCATGTGTGGTCTACTGGCCAGCTGCCTCTGGACCTTTTCCCATGTAGATTGCCCTTTTCATGGCTTCAGAAAATTCCTAGCAGCCCCAGATCCCGGGGCTTTCCTCCGGACATGCTTCGACCAGCCTGATAGCTTCCATTTCTCCAGGTAGGCCGGTGAGCAAGAGTCGAGTGAGTTTTCATGCACAGAGGGAAGCAAAGCCTCAAGGCCCTCTGCAGTTTTACATTTACAGACTGGTGTCGAATTCTCTAGCGACATCTCTTTCTCCACTGAATCTTGTTGGCCTCTGCTGTGCCCTCCGCCCTCAGTGTCCCTGAGGTCACCTGCTGAAGGCATGGTCCTCCAGGTGTGCTGATGGGAGTTTGCCAGCCACAGGGTCTGGTCCCTGGAGAAGGCTGGATCTCCCTCCACCCACCCCCCCGCACCTTCTTTCTGCTGCTCTCTGGCCATGTGGCAGGCAGTTTGTTCTACTCCTCCCTAGACGGAGCTGGGTCCATAACATCGTGGACTAGAACCTTTACCTTTTGGGTGGGGGGAGTGGTTCTGGGGCTTGAACTCGGCCTGGGCTCTGTCCCTGAGCTCCTCAGCTCAAGGCTACCACCCTACCCTTGAGCCACAGTGCCACTTTCCGTTTTCTAGAGGTTCATTGGAGATAAGAGTCTCAGGCTCCTTTTTGTACCCAGGCTGGCTTTGAACCTTGATCTTCAGATTCAGCCACCTGAGTCACTAGGATGACAGGCGTGAGCCACTGCGCCCATCTAGAACCTTTAAAACTATCAGCAAAGCCATCTCTCCTCTGTGCTATCTCAAATACTTGTACCAGTGATTGACAGCTGAAAGTTGGTTTACTGCATATGTACAGATCTATGTCTGGAGTGTCTGATGGTACGTGAGCTTTGATAGTATTGGGGTTTTGAACTCACAGCTTGGTAAGCAGGTATTGAACCACTTGAGCCACTCCCTAACCCTCTTGTGGGACAGTGATCTCCAAGACCAGTCTCCCCTTATGCCCTGTCCGGCCTAGAGTGGCTCTTCCTGTGACGAAGAGGAAGGCGATTCTGGCTCTTGACTGAAGAGGTTCCACTCCCGGTGATGTAGCCCCATGGCTCGGCGTCCGTGGTACTTCAGCGTATTATGGCATGAGTCCTTGGCTAGCAGTGTTTGCCTCATAGCAGTCAGGAAGCAGAGAGAGGAAGAGCAGGCTCGAAATTCCAAGATCCTCTTCAAGACACGGGCTCGTGACCTGGCTTCCTCCCACCAGACCCACCATGGAAAGATGTACCCACCCTAATAGCACCTCGGTGGCCACCTAGCTCTGCAGACCTACCTGAGGCAGGTCAGCGTGTCCCCCGTGACCTCCCCTGTGCTGTGTTCTCCCTTCCTTTGGTGAGGCCTCAGCCTTCGAGGACAGCCTTCGAGAACTGAAGTGAATGTTCTGGAAACAGCTCTTCACACGAGATGAGCTGGTTTCTGATGGCTTGAGGTCGCCGTTATATTGCCCAGACACAGTGTGCTCTGAGCCCTCAGGAGAATGCGTGTGTGCACTGCCCGCAGCTCTTCCCTTAGGCTGATCTCAGGCCCTGGCTGCACCCTTTCCATTGCTCATGGTGGCAGATGAGGCAGGATCCCTTTCTGGAGAGATGGCCTCCAGGAGTGGACCATGGGGAGCACTCACTCATTTCCTGACCTAGGTAATGACCTAGGGCTGGGTCCTCAGCATGCATCTAGGGCCCTGCCAGTCCCAAGAGACCCCTCCCTAGTGCATGCTTAGAACAGAGACCCCTCCTCCAGTGCATGCTTAGAACAGAGACCCCTCCTCCAGTGCATGCTTAAAACAGAGACCCCTCCTCCAGTGCATGCTTAGAACAGAGACCCCTCCTCCAGTGCATGCTTAGAAGAGACCCCTCCTCCAGTGCATGCTTAGAACAGAGACCCCTCCTCCAGTGCATGCTTAGAACAGAGACCCCTCCCCCAGTGCATGCTTAGAACAGAGACCCCCTCCTCCAGTGCATGCTTAGAACAGAGACCCCTCCCCCAGTGCATGCTTAGAACAGAGACCCCTCCCCCAGTGCATGCTTAGAACAGAGACCCCTCCCCCAGTGCATGCTTAGAACAGAGACCCCTCCTCCAGTGCATGCTTAAAACAGAGACCCCTCCTCCAGTGCATGCTTAGAACAGAGACCCCTCCTCCAGTGCATGCTTAGAACAGAGACCCCCTCCTCCAGTGCATGCTTAGAACAGAGACCCCTCCCCCAGTGCATGCTTAGAACAGAGACCCCTCCTCCAGTGCATGCTTAGAACAGAGACCCCTCCTCCAGTGCATGCTTAGAAGAGACCCCTCCTCCAGTGCATGCTTAGAACAGAGACCCCTCCTCCAGTGCATGCTTAGAACAGAGACCCCTCCCCCAGTGCATGCTTAGAACAGAGACCCCTCCTCCAGTGCATGCTTAAAACAGAGACCCCTCCTCCAGTGCATGCTTAGAACAGAGACCCCTCCTCCAGTGCATGCTTAGAACAGAGACCCCTCCTCCAGTGCATGCTTAGAACAGAGACCCCTCCTCCAGTGCATGCTTAGAAGAGACCCCTCCTCCAGTGCATGCTTAGAACAGAGACCCCTCCCCCAGTGCATGCTTAGAACAGAGACCCCTCCTCCAGTGCATGCTTAGAACAGAGACCCCTCCCCCAGTGCATGCTTAGAACAAAGACCCCTCCCCGAGTGCAGCCTCATTGGCTTCCATCTGTGGCCAAAGTCTAGAATGTTCTGTTTCTAGAAGTCTCCCCGTGGGTTCTCTGGAAATGAATGTCATTTCTTACTGAAGCCCAATGCACTGGCTTCGGTAAGCACGGAGCACATCCTAAAAGGTGCTTTCATCATTCTGCGGGGTAGCAGGTGCCCTGCTCAGCTCAAGCAGTGTTCAGGGTTGCCACCCCCCACCCCGGGCTACAGGGTTCAAGCAGGAGACAGACCCCTGGACCCCTGTCTATCTTCCTGACCCGCTGCTCTGGCCACTTGCTGGTGGAGGGGGAGTTGGATTGTGCAGAAGGAGGAAGAGTGGGCTATGACTCCTCCTTGTTTTCTGCTTTGGCTAGCACCTTAGTTGTTTTCTTCTGGGGGATATTGCTTCCTGAAAATAGGAATCAGGATTGATGCAGAGAACTGTTGGTGAGCCGCAGTTCGTGTTTGCTTTCTAGGACTTTTTGCAGTCCATGCCTTCTGTGTGTTTCAATAAATATGAATTTTTTAAATTCTGTCTCATTTTTTGTCTGAGTAGCAACCTGGCAGCTGCAGGGCATATGTGATAAGCTGGGCATTGAATAACGATCCTTGTGACCCTGGAGATTTTAGACGCCAGCTCTTAGTTGTTTCTGTGGGGATTTTTTTCCCCTTACAGAAGAAAGGAATCAAGTGATGGTGACACTGTCAGGAGACCTCGTGGGGCTGCTTTTCAGTGGCTCGTGGTCTCCTAATGAAAGGCGTAGCCCAGCGGGACAGTCATACTGGACAGTTTCCCAGCACACACCTGGACCTCTCTTTTCCTCGGGTAGTGTGGCCACTAACAGGGCCCAGGCACAGACATGGCCAGGCAGCTCCAGTTTGCCTAAGATGGTGTTTCGCACGTTTTAGATTACGGGCTTAAATTAGCATGTCTGATAAGAGAAGCTACGTCTTTTCTTGTTAGCAGGGTGGCCTGTGTGTCCACTGCAGCCAGGACAGTGACCTCAGCTCAGGTGGCAGCAGTAAGGCGAGTCCCACTGGAAATTATTTATAACCCCAGCAAGCCATTCTCTTTCAGCTCCGGAGGGCAGTGCATGGAACTGACATAGAAATAATGGCCTATGAACTTTTGATCCAATTAATTGTTAATGGGAGGTCTGATTAGAGAATAAAAAGCCTATTAAGTGAGCTGCTTGTCTTTCTTTTGTAACATCAGAGAGCCACATTTGCCAAGGGAAAGCAGAGGTATTGTTGGTGTTTGTCTTCTTCAGCTAAGTCACTTGTTCCCTTGTGTTAACTAAGGTTAACTATGTAGATTGGCAATCTCTAGAAACTTCCCAATAAACATGCCAATGTGAAGTGTGTTTATTCATGCTTTCTAAAAAAATTCATAATAATTCTTGGGATATTTATGGTGCTTGCACTGTATAAAAATGCAATTTAGAGCTCCAGTGGTCTAATATAATGTGCAGAAAAGTTTGTGGTTATGTCTTATGCAGTGACTTCCCTTCTTTTTTCTCCAAATGAAACAGAAGTTAAATTTTTCTAATGATTAAAGTAATATGTACTCATTGCAATGGGATAAGAGAATTAAGAAGCATCTTTGACAGCGATGATACCCCCACTCAGAGAGTGGTGTCTCCCGGTGTGCACATCTCCAGATGTGTGCATCTCTGGATGTGTGTGTCTCTGGTTATGAGAGCCTCTGAGAATGTGCTCTTTGGGTGTGTGCATCTCTGGATGTGTGTGTCTTTAGGTGTGTGTGTCTCTGGGTGTGCATGTCTCCATGTGTGGGCATCTCTGGGTTTGTGTTTTCCTAAGTGTGTGTATCTCTGGTGTGCGTTTCTCTGGATGTGCTTGTCTCTGTGTGCAGGCGTCTCTGGGTGTGTGCGTCTGCTGTTAATGTGTCATCAGCTGAGTGTCTCCTGGATGTCTAGCTGAGCTCACATGGCCTGGACATGTTATGTGGGTTCTCAATCTCCAAGCTTGGCTTGTGGCTGAGTGTACAAACCCCGCACCCCACGTTATCCCGGGGGGATTGGGAGGGTAGCCAGTTTCAGACTATACAGTGAAACCTTGCTCAAAAGAAGCCAAGAGCTTTTGTTGTTCATAAACTGAATTTTTCACATAATAAAAACGTTAACTATTCCTCCAAAGAGAGACGCCATTCTGTTCTGACACCTCAACAAAGATTATACAGAGAGTTTTTAATTTCTGAATGAGATTCTGTTAGAAAGAATGAAATCTGATGAATGGAACGGGAGGGTATGACATTAAGAGACATAAGTCAGACCCAGCAAGAGAAGTCCTCCATGTTCTCTCTCATGGCAAAGACCCACCGGGGGGGGGTATAATAGGAATCAGAACAGACCATGGAAGGGGAGGGACTGGCTGGAGGAAGGAGAGGGGACAGACTTGAGGGGCGGGGCAGTCATGGGGTAGTAGAGGGGATAGCTGCGGGGGGAGGGGATTACTGGGAGGAGGAAGAGGGGACAGCCATGGCTGGCAAGAGGGGGACAGGGGCCAAGGGATAAGGAAGGATGGCCTGGGGAGTGAAGGCGCATGCTTGCATGGAAACATCACACTGAGCCCCACAGTACACGCTGAGCTCATAGTACTAAAAGAAATGGGAAACAGTGCAAGGCCCTGAGTCTTCTCTATGATGCTGTCAATTGGCATGACAATTGTTTGTTCAATGTGTAAGCCAAGTCACAGTACAGCACAGGAGCCTGGCTCCCCCTGCAACAGGGGAGCTGGAGACAGCAGGTGACTGTCCACCAACCCTTGATGTCACCGGTTATGTGATGTGACTGAGGACACCACAAAAACACCTGCTGAAATGTCACCTCTGCAGCCGTCTGGTGCTGATATGGCATGGAGCGTGGCCAGGCTTTGCATGCTGCCTGTCTAGTTGAGTGTGTGACCTCTGACTGGAAACCTCTCTGAGCCCCAGCCCATCTCCAGATGAGGCAGCAGGGAGGTGTCCTCACCAGTGGCTCTGAGGGGGTCATGGCTGGCGCAGGAGCAGGGGCAGCCTGGCTCTTCTTACAGGATGGCAGTGAGTGCCAGAACCCAATCAGCACCTATGTATGCTCTCATCGCATGGGCCCTTGCCCAGCGATTGAGGTCAGCTGCAGTGGTGATGGAGAGCAGGCTGCAGTGTGAGGTGATAATGATGGAGAAGGGGCTGCAGTGTGCAGTGGTGATGAGAGCCAGAGCGCTGGAGGCCAGAGAGCTGGAGCAGTGGAGGCCAGAGAGCTGGAGCAGTGGAGGCCAGAGAGCTGGAGCAGTAGAGGCCAGAGAGCCAGCAGCACTGGAGGCTGGATAGCCGGAGCACTGGATCCTGGAGAGCCCAGAGCACTGGAGGCTGGAGAGCTGGAGTAATAGAGGCTGGAGAGCCTGGAGTGCTGGAGCCTGGAAGGCCAGAGCAATGGAGACTGGATAAATGGAGCACTGGAGGCGGAGATCCGGTAGCACTAGAGACTGGAGAGCTGGAGTAATAGAGGATGGTTGCCTCTGGGCCCAAGTGGCTGGAACCTCAGGGAGATGAGGATCTCCTCCAACCTGGGGGAGAGACCAGTATTCCTCCAGTCCAGCAGCCTCCAGTCCTCGGAGAGCCCTCGTGGAAAGGAGTCTGTGTTCCGAGGCCACAGATCTCCGAGCCCGATGTCCAAGGGTGGCAGTGACAGGAAATGTGCCGGCTTGGGGAGCAAAAGCAAGAGTGGAAAGAGAACGTGCCCTCTGGCCAGGCTTGCTGCATGCTGCTGCCCACAGTCCAGATGGGTCTCACAGACATGACCACACACGTGTGCGTGTCTGTGTCTGGGTGCACATGTGAGCATGTACTGCATTCCTCTAGGCCAGAGGTAGGGCCATAAAAGGCAAAATAAATCACAAACGGAATAACTCTGGGAGCTTTCACCCTAGTGGTATACTTCTGCCATAGTGGATCACAAGAGTAATGTGAAGTTTGAGGCACAATTAAGGGACATCAATGACAGGAATGAAAAGACACACAAATACATGACAGGACACACACCTGAAAGGACACACAGGACATGCATGACAAGACACACACAATTGCTTCCTGCCAGCTGCCTGCGGCCCGTCTCTCCGCACTTGACGACAGAGGACAGTTAGCACCCACTTGTCTGCGTGTGTGTGCAGTGCATGTATGTTCGCACACCATGGCAGGACTCTGGAGTGTGGTGTCAGTGAGATGACATGCACTGAGATGATTCTGGAGGCACTGACAATGACCTTTCCTTAAATGACAGACCCCGAAGCCATCCACTGCTTTGTGGACAGTTGGTAACTCAGTCCTCTCTTTATCCACGTGGCTATAATCAACAATCCTTGTGAAATCCAAATCTCAGCTGAAGATGAAGAAATGACAGTTCACAGAAAAGAACTGAAGTGTTGATGACGTGAAGCTGGACGCACTCCAGGTTAGAACAAGGAGACCAAACAAATGCACGCCCTGGAGAGTGCTTCACCTCGGTGGCCACACAGCCTACAGATGCAGACTGCCTTTGAGGCCCGGTGTTGATCTGTCCAGCCGCAGTGGACACTTGCAGAGCCTGGGTACCCAGTTTGTAGTGATGTGCCAGCAATCATCAAGGAAATGCCAACCTGAAGTGTCATGATGGCTCTGAGCATGGGTCTTACTCATCCATGAAGGAGACTGTACCATCGCCATCGGTAAAGAAATGGAGAGACCTGGAAGTGGGGCTGTGGCTCAACTGGTAGAGTGGTAGCCTTGAGCTGAAGACCTGGGGACAGTGCCCAGGGCCAGAGTTCAAACCCCATGACCAACCAAAAAAAAGAGAACGACCTACAAAAGACCTACAAAAAATTATGTTAAGTAAGTCAGGCCCAGAGAGACAAAGAAGTCATGTTTTCTCTTCTATGTGGAAGCTAGAATTACCTTATAAACTTATAAGTAAATATATTGGGTGGCATGTATGTTTCTAAACATGTAATATGGTAGCTTTAATAGAAAACTCAAATAGTGTAGTCCCATAGAAAGGTTAAGTCAAAGTTTAACAAATGACACTTGAAAGGGTTGGGTAGGATCAAGGGGAGGGGAAGAAAAAGAAGGGGGGAGAGATATAGTCAAGAATCTAATGAATATCCTACAAGGAAGAGAGAGGGAAAGGTTGGGCCCAGAGAGAGGGGTGAGAACAGGGTGACTTTTACCAAGACACAGCGTGCGCATCAACTGCTTTGGTAAAGTTGTACAACTTCGTAGATAATTTCTTAAAACACACGCTAACTCACTAGATAGGGAGGCCAAACACATCTGGATAAACTCTTCTGTGGAGAGCAGCTCTTGCTGGGCTCGCTGCGACGGAGACCCTGCGCCTCACAGCTGTGCCGTGGAGACAATGCTACTCACAGGAGCTGGGTGACAGTGACAATGTTCCTCACAGGAGCTTGAGACGGAGTCTTAGCTCGTTGCTAAGAAGCTGGTCCTCCCTGGATGGAGAGCTTGTGGGAGAGCGTCTGGCGGCTGCCGTAATGCTCTTACGTCAGAAGAAGAAAAATCATCTCAGAGTGTTAGGTTATTCCGAAGCATGACGTCAGATCAGATGGCTGACTTAACAGAGGATATGGAGAACAAATTCAGAGGCTTCTGAAGATTTCCAGCAAATTGCTGTTTTCATTCATTAAATGACAGCACTTTGCCCCGACACGAGCCACACACCACACTCCAGGAGGTCAGGACCGTGAAGAACAGTTCTAGCCATGAAAACACTGGCACCAGCCTGGGAAGTTAGAGGCCTTCGGACAGATGGGCTCCAGCCATGATGGGCCATTTTCACTTACCAGGAAAGAACTGAGCTGCCTCCGTGCTGATGGAGGGATGTCATTGCCGTGTGTCTGCACGCATGGCGTGACTCATGCAGTGGAGTGCCAGCTTCAAGTGAGAAAACCAAGGGAGAGCGTGAGGCCCTGAGTTCAAACCCCAGGACTGCCTCGTGCTCGCATGCACACACACGTACACACGCGTGCACACACCTGTACACACACACACACGCACGAACTGTGGTGTCGTCGCTAAGCTTTGTCCATCACAGAGGGCTTGACGGCGGCCGGTTCTAGAAGCTCCTGCATGACCTTGACTCTGAGCAGGCTGACCTTGTTTATCACTGCACGGCGCTGTGGCAGAGTTGCAGGAACACGCCCGTGGGGTTGGTGAACATGCTCGTGGTTCATCCCCTGCTCGGGAAGGACAAAAGCCTCCCAGGCGACTGTGGAGAACGAACTGAGACACTGGAGGAGAGTTCCAGGCCTGCGAGAGTGACCACGAACAGGTACTGCAATCTCGTGAAGAAGATGGCAGGCAAGGTCCAGACGGGACAAGCCCTTTTCCAGAGACGTTGCACTGTGCAGCTGGGAGCTGGCACAGGGCCTTGATGGTCTCCGACGGCTCAGCCTCAACCTGCTATCCGAGCGCAGGCCCTGGCCGCAGGGAAAGCGCAGCGATGTCTGGCTGTGAAGCACTGTGGAATGGCTGCTTTGTAATACAGTTCAAGAGGCACAAGTGTGAGCGCCTATCCATTTTAAGTATGTCAAGGGTGGGGCTGCGACCACCTCTTTAGGATGTGAGACACAACTTAGCATCCTGTGTTTAGGAAGCCTGAAGAGGTCATGCAAACAAGGCTTCCCATAGCTGGTTTTCTTGCTCCCATCCTCCCCCCCTCCCTCCCTGCCTCCTTTCCTTCCTTCCCCTCCTCCCTGACATGGTCTTTTTGTCTGGTGAACCCCAGGCCTTTAGTTCTCCCTGATCTTGCTTCCTCCTCAAAACTTGCAGGCTTCTCCCTGCTACATCAGGTATTTCTTGGTCCAAAATGTATGCTGCAATGTCTTCCTGTTACCTGTCTGCCTCCAGGATGTGGCTCTAATCTTGTATGCCTAGCGCGGGACTTGTCAGCCAGGAATAACGTCACCATCTCAGGAGAAACTGCAAACAGACCACACCGTGGGTGGTCATAGATCTGTCTTTAAAGTTAAAATTTTAAAGCAGAAATGAGAGTTCAGAGGTCATGGGGTCTCACTCCCTGCTCCAGTTACAGTCCTAACATTAGCCCAGTTTTCCAAGGCCCCCTCTGCAGAGCTACCCCATAGAGCAAAGGGTAAAAATTTCAAGTTACATGAACAATTAAGTTCCATCTAAATTATGATTCCATGTGGACAAAAGAGAGGTTGTTAAATCGAGAGATATAAATTGCCTAATGACACATACAAACATGGGAATGATAGTAAATTAATGAGAAGAACAGAGAAAATAATGTTGAAACTGTAATTATTTCTGCGTACAGAGATTATATCTCAGAACATGTCTCCGTGGTTCGAGGAAAGGTGCAGATTCAGTACAAATCTGGTTATTTAATCAAGAAGAGACAACTTGATTATTTCAAGCCAAAGAACTCGACTCTGAGAACTTAATTATCTAAATCTGCTATCCAAACAGAATAAATTAAGCCACCAGTTTTACCATTTTTACCCCACACTCGCCTGTGATAGCTTTAGATTACGTAATACGCCTGCTACTTCCTAGAAGCCACCACCCAAAGCTGGCCTGTCACAGACACTCGGCCAGGCCTCTGCATTCTCTGAGGTGACCATCGCAGGAGGAGGTTTGCTCTGCACCAGGGAGAGCTGGCGAGGGGCGGCTGGCCAGGGCGAGGGGAAGTTGACTAAGGAAAGCTGGCCTAGGGAGTGCAGACCTAGAGGAGGACGGAGCGAGAGGCTGAGCGGGGCAGGGCTCCTGGAGAGAAAAGGCTCCAACCCTGACGGAACATAGAGGTCTGCAAGGCCCTGGGGTCCACCCTGGCCTTGGGCCTTGAGGACCACGCGTCAGAGTCAGGAGCACACCAGGTCCCCGTGACCAAGGGTGATCAAGCCATCCCAAGGAACGTCAACGCGCACCCCCTACCACCGGAAACAAGCAGCACAGTCCTTCAGAGGAGGAGAATGGAGGTCAGAATTGCTGAGACGCAGTCCATACTTAGCCCGGGACTGCATCTGAGATCACAAAGGTACAGAGACTTCAGGAAAAGGGGCTGGTAGCCAAAGACTTTACCTATTAGAAACATACTCAAAGAATTACACACACACACACACACACACCCCATAAACAAACGAAGGAGGAAGAATATAGAGAGACATTGAAAATTACAGAGAACTGAAAAAGAAGAGGCCTCGTGAAGAACCTAAGCGCGGACCAGGGCTGCCAGGGAGCGCTGTGAGTGAACTGGGAGGGAGAAGGGCCCTGGTGGCACTGAAGAGAAAGAAGACAGACTGAGGAAGGAGGCTGAGCCGGAGCCATGCACAAGAGCCCACCGCCTAACCTTCACCAGCTCACCCGGAAGCCAGAGCAGGGTGGACCTTTGAACAGGAAAGAAAATGGAAGAAGCAAGGACTAAAACTTCTTTTACTTAAGGTTAATTATAAGAAATCAGTCATCATACCAAAGACCACCACTGTGAGTACCTTTGCGGGCATGTGTGCATGGACACGAGTATCCATGTGTGTGCACACATGGCTGTGGGGGGCGTGTATGGAGAGGGAGATATCCAAAGAGAGACAGAAAGTAATCGAAAATTACCCTCATAGTGCCTATATGGTTGAAAGTAAAAATTACCATCAACAAAAAGCCAGCAGGTGAGGAGGCGAAGTGGGGAAGCTGGCTCCCTGCTGTGCAGAAACAACTGGGCCGGTGGCGAGGGGTGGCTAACTTTTGAGTGGTGAAGCAGAAAGCCTGTCTTTCCTCACATTTGGAAAACCTAAGCAGCTTGCGTAGGCAGATATGAGCTTCACACGGAAGAAAATTACGTAAGTTGTGGCTTTGATCTTAAGGAAGAAAAAGTAACGAAGCGGAAGGAGGAAAAGTGGATGTGAAACACTTGGTTTTCATTCTTCTAATGATTTAAGACACAACTGATTTTACTACGGACAAGAAATAACACCCTACGATGCATGTTTTGCTGCTGCAAAAGACACAACCCTTATCACTGAAGTGATAAATGTACTAAGTATAAAACGAGAAGCCTGGAGAATGAATATATTGAATACTGAGCCCCAATTCGAAGCTTAAGTGGATCTGATAAGAAAAAATGTTACTAGCCTTAGAACAACCTCCAAAAGTTAAAAATTAATACAGATGAGATAATAGATTCAATAAAAAGAAATATTGAACCGTTTGCTTAATTCAAACAAAATAGCAATAGAATCACACAACAAACTAGAAGATTAAATAACTGGACATCAAAATGGTAGCTTTACCCAATTCCATCCATCGAGCATTAAATGAATGGGCTAAGATGGACCCCATGTATAGACAACCACATGTAGACAACAAGATACAAACACCCAGGTGCAGACGCCCAGGAGAGACTGCAGACTGGGGTAGAGCTGCTGGCTTCAAGACCTTCTGTCCAATCTGGATCCAGTGGCCAGAGTCTAATCAGGTTCTAGCCGATCACAGCCACCACCAAGCCTGTCCTTCTGCCAAGTCGCTAATTGTGTGAGCAGAAGTCTACTGTTGGAAACTCTGAGAGGTGGAATTCTCCCTGCCAGACCTGAGTCCTCCACAGTTATGGGTCCTGGCTACTGCGTGTGTCCTCGCGGAGGGTCACAGAGGCCAGGCTGCTATGACCTCCCCGTACTGAAACTTGTAGACTTGCCACAGGCAGTTACCCGAGACATCAGTTATTAACGCCATCCCAAGTGTTCCCCAGTCATGCTTTTGCGTCGGCGTTTAGCATGGTCTGTGCTATCTAGAACAAGCTTGTTGTCTCTGTTCGCCATTTGTATTATGTGTAGCTCACTACTTTTGTAGAATGAGCAGTGTCTCTGATTTTGCTTCTTTAAAGCTCATCCGACTCTAATGTTTTCTGCCTTGCTCAGATGATTGTTTTGTCATTAACATTTGTTTTGGCTCCGTCCCAGCTCTTCCATCAGCGTGGTATAATCTCACAATTAAAATGTCTAATTTATTTCCTCATGTCCCTGATGTTATTGAAATTGGCGGAGGCTCTAGAAAGAATGCCAAAGCCTTAATAGGTACCAAGGTAACAAAACATTTTTGTCTCCTTTTATTTTCTGTTGTCATTCCATTAACAGAACAAAATAAGCTATAGTCATCTGGGAATTACTTTTACTTATTTTAGAGAGAAATTAAGTTGCCTTAAATAAATGAGTGTTTATGATTGCTCATTAAGGGAAGAAATATTGCTTTAAAATAGGATTTTAAGATGTTAATGGTAACAAAACAACACTTTTAAATGACATGTTAGAGCTTTAGAAAGCGGTGGAAAGAACAGGAGCCGTTTAACCTCCTCCTCATTTGTCTTTTTAGGCTGATATGTCTATAAATTATTAACCTGATAACAACTATATAGAAAATTTCAACTATAACCTCAAATTTAATTGCTTTGCCTTTGCCACCCAAGACTGCCCTTGCAAAGTTTTATTCCTTGCCAAGAGAAACTTTCGTATCCATTGAAAAATAGCTGTGAAGTCACCAACAGCAGGTAGGTCTAAAGCCAGCTGAGCCGAGCCCAGCTGAGCCGAGCTGGGGCTGCGGCTCTGCACCTGGGCATTGAGTGATCACTGAGGCTCTCTCTAGGCTCCCAGCAGCGAGCGACTGAGCCAGCGCCGGCCGCGCACACATCACTGCTCGTGGGAATCATCCCGCTGGCCAGGAGGAGAGGCAGTGTCTCCAGCGTTCAGAGCTAATCATTTATCTACACCTATTCATTCTGCAAATGCTTCCTGAGATCCCACTGGGCCCTGGCACCTCCTGTGCTGGAAATGCAGAGAGCTGGCTCCTGTCCTTGAGGAACTGTCAGCCCAGGTGCAAGGACAGACGTGACAGCGCGGCGGGCGGTGGGGGCTGCCCTCATTGGCCAACAAGAGCCATTAGTGGATCATCCCACCTTACGGGCTCTATAGAGTCGCCTGGTTTAGCTCACAGGCCTCTAGAGCAGCCCGGTGGGTGCCAGCAGGTAGCTGAGCCTCTGGCTTGTCATGCTGTTACAGTCAGATGTTGCTTGACAAAGCATGACACACTCAAGGTTCCCCCAGCCAGGGTCCAAGATGGCGGCCCCCAGTCCATTGGCGGCCAAGCTGAACCCTGGAGCCTGCCGTGTAGCCACTCTGCTGGCGGAACTTCTCAGCTCAGGGTTGAAGGGTCACCGGGGACTCCTGGAGACCGGGAAGAGCCCAGGGGAGCAGGAAGAGGGGCTCTCCCCCAGACTCTGAATGCCACTTACATCGAGATGGTTGGCCATGTAGTCATGAGATCAATCCCTTCAGAAGAGTCAAAAGTAAACCCATCAGGGAGGGCAGATCTGGGCGGCACAGAGCCAACAGTGTTAGGGTGTGTGTGTGTGTGCAGACACCCACGCCTTCAGTGGACATCACTTGACTGGGAGCACAGAGTTGGCCTGGGCATCACGTGACCCAGAAGCCCGGGGATGGCCAGGTCAGGTAGGGGAGGGGAGAAAGCACTCATAGCTAAGGAGAGGCGAGAGGGTCAGAGGCTTGAGGAGACCGGGAAAGGTCCAGCAGGGTCATCTACCGCTGTGCAGTGGAGCCTGCCTTGACAACCGTAACATGGCAGAGTCTACAGTGTCTCTGCAGTGTCCCCACAGCCTCTGCAGTGTCATGTCACTCCTAAGGCTGGAGCCACACTTCTCAGCCACCAGGGAAGAGGCCCTGAGACAGGAGCTTGCAAGACATCTTGCTAGGTTCCTAGAAGGCGGGCCTGTGACCGGGGCTCACGGGCCTGTGACCGGGGCTCACGGGCACACGGGCCTCAGGAACCTCTAAGGCCCTGGAGGATGGGCAGCCCTCTCTCCATGGCCCACAGGTCTGCAGCCTCTCCCACCGTGGGATATGCCCTCAGCCCTGGAGCGGCCGGATGCCTCTATCCGTTACATCGACTTCCTTTCAGATCTCTGCTCAAAGAATACTTTCTTATTGGTATTTATTTTGCTCTAAATTAGCTATTTGCTTATTGACCCCAAATAGTTATCATCCCAGCTGGAGATATATTGGAACTCTGGTTGCCAACAGATATTCAGCAAAAGATGAATAAAAGCATGCGGGGAGGAGAGCCTCCGCGCCTGGCCTGCGGCCTGCCTGTGCTCTGGAAGGCATTCTGGCCCTCCGCCACGAGCCTGCTGCAGCAGCTCTGGGATGACAGTGATGGATGTAACAGAGGGGAGGTATTAATGATGCTCCGAGCTGATGGCTCCAGCACTACACCGTCATTTGCATCTCCATTCATCATCTCTGCATTTACCATTATGAAGAGGACGCCAGAGCTAATTAAAGTCTCCGCTAACAGGGTGGCCTGGAGTCTGGTGACCAGGAAGGCTGAGGCAGACCTGGGAGAGACTCCAGCCGGAAGAGCGGCAACCTTACAGCAAACCCAATTAACGTAATTCCTGGTGACACAGTGGGAGGTTCTCTCCTCCCGGTAGCTGGGAGACTCGGAGCGCCTCTCCTATTTTACCCTGAAGCAAGGGGCTGGGGACGGTCGCTGGACAGTCTCTGGTCCTCTCCCCGGGATCCATACCACCCTGGCTGTGAAACTTATGCATTAGAGAAACCTCACAGCTTTTGTTTGAAAAACCCTGCCCAATTTCGCTGCTGTGCCCGAATTCAAAAGCAATGTTCTACAAATGGAATCCAAATCTGTAGATTCTCAGTTGTTCATATTTCATGTTAAAGGGAACAATGGCACACCCATTTTCAGTAGCTGACACACCTGTAGTCGTGTCGGTGTGGACACCAGAAGGCACATGCAGAGCCCCTGGCTGTGTGCCCGCCATGGGGATTCCCCTGGCACCCATGACAACACATGACAGCGCAGAAGGAGGGAACTTAGTCTTTCCTAGATGAGCTTTCATCAGCCAGCGCCCTTGGGGCGGCTGTTTTAGGGGTTCTGTTTCGGGGTCAAGAGGAGGGGATTCCACATCCTTCCAGGTGGGGATGCCCGGCCCACCAGAGTCCACCGCACAGAGACAGTCTCATATAAAAAGGTGGATTTCAGGGAAGTAGATGGTGAACTGACCGGCCAGGGCCACAGTGCAGACTCGGGAGCTGACGCTGTGACCCCGAGCAGCGCTCACGCTGGATTTTTAAGGGCAAACCCCATGCGGTGGAACCTGGCCACACAGGTGGCCGATGGGATGGTCACATACACAGAGGACCACAGCCAGCCCCAGCCACATGCAGGGAGCCAATAGGGTGACAGTCCAGTGTTTGAATTTACCTATCACCTTAGTTGGAGTTGGCGCGCAAATTGGGCAGGTCTCCACACAAAGCAGGTCCCCCCTCTACCCAAGCGGATAGCCCTCCCCATGGTGGGTGGGGAGAAGGTCAAGGTTGCCCTCCCTGGAAGGGCAAAGGTGGCTGGGCTGTACCATTGTCGACCTTCCACAATGGGGCAGGGAACTCTTAGGCATTCAGGATGGCGCCAGTCCCTGCTCCCCTTAACACTCCCTGCTCCCCTTAACAGTTCCACTTAGTTCACTGGTTATTCTGGAACAAGTGGAGGAACCCTGGAACTGCAGAGCCCATGGGGGAAGGAAGTGGAAAAGGCCAACTTCGGTGCCTGTACGCCTGGGGAGGAGAGGCTCTGCACAGCTGCTCTGCCCTCCCTGCAGCGTGAGAGGGACACCCTCCTGTCCCCATGCCCTCACAGACAGAAGAGACACTCAGTGGACACTGTGCTACCTCTTGAAGAGAACGAGTCCAGGCTTCCCTTCCTGTGGGAAGAGGTGTACGGTGCACTCTGTCAATAAGATAGAAGAGGGCATTTGTGGCCACCAGTGTCCATTAATGGACTAGATCTGTGGCTCTGGGTACAGCATCCAGTCCTGGTAGCTGTAGAACAGAGACTGACCTCGGCAGGCGGCCCGGGTCAGGGTGCCAGGCGGCTGGCCAGGTGATTTGCGGTGTTCATCACCATCCTGCATTCCAGCTGTGCCACTCAGATCGTTCAGTCGCCCTCCCTGAGCCGCCAGGCTTCAGCTCAGGTCCGAGCAACAGGTCCACTTTACGTGGGAGTGAACGGTCCCAGCGCCCTGGCCTCAAGTTACCGCCTGGCAGACTCCAAGCTGCACTGGCTGAGAACTGCCTGCCCTGCAGCCTCCATCTGTCCGTGCTCTGACTCAGTGGCCACTGCATTGTGTGATGAAGACATGACAGGACACGGGTTACACGTTACATGTCACAATCAATATGACCACTCGGGGAGCTGAGCTTGCTCTTAATTACAACCAAACCTTTACCTAAAAAGTAGCCTACCATTTTGAAACCTGGCTTTGCATCCTAACCTGTCTCATGGGTGAATGAGGGTCCTCTCTCCTGGCCACAGGGACACGTGGGATGGAACTGGACTGGCCCGTGGAAACTCCCCCGAGCCACAGGTGGACGGACACCCAGCACCATGTGCCAGTTTCCCATCACTCAGCCACACTGAGCCACCAGCCTTGGGGCTTGCTCACCAAAGATATAAAAGAGCTGATTTCCCATCATAATTGAATTCCAGGGAGTCTCGCTCTCAAACTAGTAGACTTTTCCCAGAAGGAAATTCAGCACCATTATCATCAGCACAGCCCTATTATCAGGAAAAGGCCCTGGTTAAGCACGGGACTGTGCGCAGCGCTGCTAGACAGGAGCAGAGAGGCCGGTCTTCAGTCCCTCGGTGACTCGCTGGCATTCTGGAGAGGGAGTAGAGCGGCCAGGCAGGGGAGCCCACCCGCGAGCTGCTCCTGCGGGAGTGACCGTAGGCAGGGCGCATGGACAGCGTCCAGTGCTGGAAAACGGTAATGTCAGCCTAGCTAGCTAGATGACAAGCAAGAAGCACAGGGCTGAGAATGTGTTCAGGTGTGAGTGCACTGCCCTGAGCGTGAGGCCCTGAGTTTAGTCCCATGTAATGCACATGCGCGTGCAAGCACATACACACACACACACACACACACACACACACACACACACACACACACATACACGATGGACGGCCAGCCAGGCTGGCCTCTGCCTATTCTTTTTAAATTCTGTACCCTCCCTCCCTCCCTCCCTTCCTTCCTTCCTTCCTTCCTTCCTTCCTCCCTCCCTCCCTCCCTCCCTCCCTCTCTTCCTCCCTCCCTCCCTTTTCATTCTGTCAATCCTAGGGGTTGGATTCAGTGCCTGGGCTCTGTACCTGAGATATTTTGCTCAAGGTTAGTAGCTCTTGAGCCACAGCTTTGCTTCGGGCAAAAGCAGATTCTCCTTCTGGGGCTGATTTGGAATCTCGAGCCTCAGATCTCAGTCTCCTGGATAGCTAGGGGAAGAAGCATGAGCCTCCGGAGTCTGGCCGTTCGGATTCTTTCTGTAAGGTAGCTGAGCCAACTCGTATTCTGTCTAAATCACATCTGATATTTGAACCACTCTTGTCCCAACAGACCAGGGTCACATCCTGACCCTTGGCTCTCACCCCAAACAAGCAGCATTCACGATCAGGACACAGACCTGTGGCTGCAAGGCGCCTGGGAGGGAGAAGGATGGCATGTATTACGGAGGAAATGAAGGGGTCCTCAGATTAGATCTCAGGACCAGTGGTACAATAAGTGAATTTTGTGGACTCACTAGAAAGGGCCCTAGAAAGTGGAATTTTATGTCATGTGAAATATATCTCAATAAATGCTTGGATAAACGCAACCTACTTGTTGGTAGAGCTACAGTTCAGCAAAATAAAAATATTAGTCTTTTCCTCCGGTTTTGATTTGTTTACTTGGACCCCGGGGGAGTTTTAATAAGCACACGTGCAGGTTCTGCAGGCCTTCTCCCTGGGGAAGGAACTGAGCGGTCTGCAGAGACACACAGATCTCTGCCTGCTTCCTTAAAATACGAGCCAGAACAAAGAAACTCGTGAATGTACAGGGACCCTGGTACTCATTTATTATTTTGTAATAGAATAATGAATGAGAAATATCTTATACTTAACATCTTCTATTCAGAAACTTTCAAACAGGATGCCACATGAGACAATAAGCAAACTGTAAAAACATTCTAGTTCTCCTTTCAGTTATCTAAAATTCGGTTGAATTCTGTATTTCCATTTTCAAGTACTATACAGCTGGAATATAGCAGTGGGACTGTGCATCCTAAATGATGAGGGAAAGTTAATTCAACAATTGCTTCTGCTGCTTCCAGGAAATCCATGAATCCATGGCTGACTGTGACAGCAGCCCTGACATTTTGCCCTGTCCCAGCCCATGGGAGCGAGTCTGTCTTGGGGAGTGGGCTTCAGGGAGGGAAGGGGTAGGTCCAGTCTCGGAGATATTCCAGAGCACTGTCCATGCTCTCCGGGGCCCAGTGCGTGGCTTGCCTGTGCCTGTGTTGTCCGTCCTGAGTCCTGGATTTCTTCCTTCCAGATTGGTAACCTCCAATGGAAACACAACGCCACCTCAGTCATGTTTGAAGAGCAGGAACGAGAAACAGAGGAGATGACAGAAATAAGTCTATCCAAAATATCCTCTCAGCTATTGTATTGTGAGGTCGACCTCAACATTCTAGGGGTTCAAGGAGAGGCATTCCTGTGGGGACCAAACTGCGTTGAACAGGAGAATTCTGTCCCTTGTTGGCCTTAGACACTGAGCACAGATGAAGGAGGGTTAACCTGGCAAGCTCAGGTCCTCAGTCCTGCCCCACCCGGGAACATCCAGCAGCCATAAGGCTGCCATGCGGACAGCACATGTGAACCATGTGACACATGTGGCCCGGACCCCGCACCCACCCTGCAGGAGGACAGGCCTGAGAAGCACTGGACCTTGGTTTGCAGAGTCCAGCGCAGTGATGAGCCAGCAGGAGGCAGGACTGTGGTCAGCTGAGCCTCTGCTGGGTGCTGGGACCTGGCTCTGTGCTTCTCGGACCTCAGTGAGGATGCTGCTGCTCTATGCATGGTGCAGACATGCAGACAGAGCCACTAGCCTGCATCTGTGCACGTGCGCACGCGCACACACACACACACACACACACACACACACACACACGGACAGAGAGACCAGAAAGTTCAGCAGTCAGGAGAAGACACTGGAAGCCCGTGGTTCTCCACACCTGAGGCCCCGGAGGAGGGGGCAGGGTGGGGAAAGTCTTCCCATGCGCCCACAGAGAATCAGGGCTGCAAATGCAGACCTCAGGCGCTTCCCGCACACACGCGGCCACCATGCAGGGAGTGTGTGGGGTGACACTGGTCCCCTGCCTCATACTAGTGCCCCCAAACTTGTGTCCCTCCTTACAGTGCTCATCCCAAAACTGGAACAAGAGGCAACTTGAGCTGCCAGCAAACTAGGACAGGAGGAACAGCAGAAAGTAGAGCAGCTCAGGGAAGTTTTCTGGAGTGGAGACCAAGGGCCAGGAGGGAAAGGTGGCAGCTAAAGAGGACACGGGGCTGGGAGGCCCAGCCTGGCTTTCTCTGCACCTCCCAGGTGATAGGTCACGGATGTACACAAAACAAAGACAGACAGACAGACACGGCTCCGAGGTTCTGCCTATGAATCTGCCATCGGTGTTACTTTGTGAAGCCTGGCTACAAGTGGCCATCCACCTCCAGTCACCTCCAGTCACCTCCTGTCACCTCCAGTCACCTCCAATCACCTCCAGTCACCTCCAGTCACCTCCAGTTACCCCCAGTCACCTCCAGTCACCTCCAGTCACCTCCAATCACCCCCCAGTCACCTCCTGCCACCTCCAGTCACCTCCAGTCACCCCCAGTCACCTCCAGTCACCTCGTCACCTCCTGTCACCTCCAGTCACCCCCAATCACCCCCAGTCACCTCCAGTTACCCCCAGTCACCTCCTGTCACCTCCAGTCACCTCCTGTCACCTCCAATCACCTCCAGTCACCTCCAGTCACCTCCTGTCACCTCCAGTCACCCCCAATCACCCCCAGTCACCTCCAGTTACCCCCAGTCACCTCCAGTCACCTCCAGTCACCTCCAATCACCCCTAGTCACCTCCTGTCACCTCCAGTCACCCCCAATCACCCCCAGTCACCTCCAGTCACCCCCAGTCACCTCCAGTCACCTCCAGTCACCTCCAGTTACCCCCAGTCACCCCCAGTCACCTCCAGTCACCTCCAGTCACCTCCAGTCACCTCCAATCACCCCTAGTCACCTCCTGTCACCCCCAGTCACCCCCAATCATCTCCAGTCACCTCCAGTCACCTCCAGTCACCTCCTGTCACCTCCAGTCACCCCCAATCACCCCCAGTCACCTCCAGTCACCTCCAGTCACCTCCTGTCACCTCCAGTCACCCCCAATCACCCCCAGTCACCTCCTGTCACCTCCAGTCACCTCCAATCACCCCCAGTCACCTCCTGTCACCTCCAGTCACCTCCAGTCACCTCCTGTCACCTCCAGTCACCTCCAATCACCCCAGTCACCTCCAGTCACCTCCAGTCACCTCCAGTCACCTCCTGTCACCTCCAGTCACCCCTAGTCACCCCCAGTCACCTCCTGTCACCTCCAGTCACCTCCAGTTACCTCCAATCACCCCAGTCACCTCCAGTCACCTCCAGTCACCTCCTGTCACCTCCAGTCACCCCTAGTCACCCCCAGTCACCTCCTGTCACCTCCTGTCACCTCCAGTCACCCCCAATCACCCCCAGTCACCTCCAGTCACCTCCAATCACCCCCAGTCACCTCCAGTCACCTCCTGTCACCTCCAGTCACCTCACCCCCAATCACCCCCAGTCACCTCCTGTCACCTCCAGTCACCTCCTGTCACCCCCAATCACCCCCAGTCACCTCCAGTCACCCCCAGTCACTTCCAGTCACCCCCAGTCACCTCTAGTTCACCTCCAGTCACCCCCAATCACCCCCAGTCACCTCCAGTCATCTCCTGTCACCTCCAGTCACCCCCAATCACCCCCAGTCACTTCCTGTCACCTCCAGTCACCTCCAGTCACCTCTAGTTCACCTCCAGTCACCTCTAGTCACCTCCAGTCACCTCCAGTCGCCCCCAGTCACCTCTAGTTCACCTCCAGTCACCCCCAATCACCCCCAGTCACCTCCAGTCATCTCCTGTCACCTCCAGTCACCCCCAATCACCCCCAGTCACTTCCTGTCACCTCCAGTCACCTCCAGTCACCTCCAGTCACCCCCAGTCACCTCCAGTCACCTCCTGTCACCTCCAGTCACCTCTACTTCACCTCCAGTCACCTCTAGTCACCTCCAGTCACCTCCTGTCACCTCCAGTCACCTCTAGTTCACCTCCAGTCACCCCCAGTCACCTCCTGTCACCTCCTGTCACCTCCAGTCACCTCTAGTTCACCTCCAGTCACCTCCAGTCACCTCCAGTCACCTCTAGTTCACCTCCAGTCACCTCTAGTCACCTCCAGTCACCTCCTGTCACCTCCAGTCACCTCTAGTTCACCTCTAGTTCACCTCCAGTCACCTCCAGTCACCTCCTGTCACCTTCTGTCACCTCCAGTCACCTCCAGTCACCTCCAGTCACCCCCAGTCACCTCCAGTCACCTCCTGTCACCTCTAGTCACCTCTAGTCCACCTCCAGTCACCTCCAGTCACCTCTAGTTCACCTCCAGTCACCTCCAGTCACCTCCAATCACCCCCAGTCACCTCTAGTTCACCTCCAGTCACCTCCAGTCCACCTCCAGTCCCCTCTCACAGGACCTGGGCCAGCACCCCCCCCCCGGGGGGGGGGGAAGATTGCGGGAAGGGGCAGGCGGGTTCCCAGCACGCTCATTGGATGATATTTTCTTTTTGCCTCTTTTCTTTGCTTCCCATCTCACCCTCAACATCCTCATTTTTACTTAGATTTTTTTTTAAACCACTTCCTGTTCCCGCCTTTTCACTTTGACTCAAAGGAAAACTTTTGTTTTCCTCCTTTCGCTAGGCCTGACTCTGCCAGGAAATTGTTCTAAACCTTTTCCTTCTGCCCTCCTCTCTGGCCCTTCCTGCTGTTTCTTTTTTCCCACTTTGTGAAAGTTGAAGTTATTGAGAGCCTCCTGGCAGCCGCCCTCCTGCGGGCTCTGACAATGGGCCCGGCTGGGCTTCTATAGAAGAAGAGTCCAGCAGGGGAGGAGGCGGCTGGGCGGGCTCCCCTCCTGCCCTTTAGCTCCTTCCCAGGGGGCTGTGGGCTGTGCCTGCCCCGGGCCGGTAACCCCCAGTCTCCCTGGCAGCCTTTGTGGGGCATGCTTTCCTAGAACGCTGGCTTCTACCTGCACCCTGCCCGATACTGGGCCTCTTTTGGCCACGCTGCTGCATGAATAGCAAGGGCAGTGGACGTCTGCAGGAGTGCAGGACCGGCCACCTCGCTGTCCTCCAGGGCAGGCCCAGAGGATGGGATTCCTTCTCAGTGACTGCAGGGTGGGTGGAGAGAGCGTGGTCATTTGTCAAGTTGCCATCTCCTCAGGAGGCACAAACACAAACAGAGCCACAGGGAACACACCATCAACCAAAGCAAAGTAAGAGCAAGCCTTCCATGGCTGCCTGGGCTTCTGGCTGGCTCTGCCAAGGGGCCCTCATGAGGGTGGAGCCTCCACTGGGGTCCATGGTGTGTGTGTGACAGAGCCTGAGGGCACCAGGAGAGGTCCACAGCACATACTGAGACACTGGGCCACGAACAGGACAGGGCAGGGTCCCCTCGCCAGGAGACAAGAACCTGGACCCCCAAAATAAAGCAGAAAGATGTCACAAGGCTGCCAGGCACAGGTCTGTGCGCTGCCCCTCGGAGGGAACCGTGTGGCACTCATTATGCCTAACGAGCCCGGCAAAGTACAAAGTCGCCCTCATAAAGAATAAGAAGGGGAAAGAGCGGGAACAACTTTAAACAAGTTGTTCTGCCGCTGCTCTTTGTGATAAGGGACTCTGGTGCAGCTCGCTGTCAGCCAGCGCCATATGTTCCAGGAGACCAGGGGCCCTGGAGGGAGGGGCAGCTCTTGAATTATTGATCAATGATTAGCAAATGCAATCGAAATTGTAGACTTGATGTTGTGCAGCGATCCATAATTTATGAGTGGACAAAATAGGAGGTAGCGGAGGTAGCAGTCGGTGATTTCAGCCCCCATATTGATTACTTAAAACCACAGGAGGTAAGTGTACTCTGACAGATGGAACAAAAGCTGACAGCCCACTGCCTGTCCATCAGCATAGCCGAAAGCTGGGGGACACAGCGCCCGCAGGAGCAAATGCATTTCCATTGTGTCTCTTTGATCATTATGCTGTTCCTCGAGACCAAAGGACATATTTGTTTATAATTCATGTATTCTCTGACTATGAAAGATTGATGTTGCCTATTAGATCCTCTGCTATCCAAATATCCAGGTAGTTTGTACCTGCGACAGCCGGCAAAGTGCTATTGTGAAAGTGGCCTGCTTGGGCCACGGCAGAGGGGCAGCGTGGTCTTGCATGTGGCCAGCCACCTCAGGACAAGCTCACCTGAACCTCTGCCAGAACACAGGCATGAGGTGACCCGACGCTGGCCCAGCAGCCAGAGCCCCCGGGCAGGACCAGCTTAGGTGGTATGGCTCCGTTTTTCTGGGGAAGTGTGGGAGAGGACAGTTTAGCGGAACAAAAGCACCCTGATGTTCCACGATTTCAAAACCACAGGCCACGAAGCACCTGGTTTCCACCCCCGAGGCAGGAGCCAGCGGGGAGGGCAAGTCAGGGAACCGTTCTCGATGCATGGGGCTCTGAGCGCTGTCCGGGGACACTCGAGTCGTTACACTGAGCTGGGTGTCGCTGTGCCACAGGACGGCGGCCATCTGCATGCCAGTGCTGACCTCCCATCCACACTCACCGGTCCCAGGTGCTCGGAACAGAGCTGCCCTCAGCTGGAGGACGGAGAGAAGCGAGGGAGAAATGTACAGTGCCCTGCTGGGACAGGAGCCAGGCTCGACAGCAGCTGGGCTCCAGGGCTGTCCAAGCCACACGCCGGGCACACGCCCATCCTTCCTCCACCAGCTGAGCCCCTCCAGGCAGTCCCTGGACCCCTGGGCCATGGCGCCGAGACAGGGGACAAGGCACCCACAGTTTGGGTCTTGCTAGTCAGTCACTACATGTCACCAGCCCATTCCACTTATTTTATTTTGTCTGTCCATCCATCCATCCATCTACCTGGCCATTCATCTATCATCTATTTATCTATAAACTTGGAGAGATGAGTTGAAACAGCTAAGAAAACTCCTGCAATTCTGGGTGAGAAAAGGTGATGAGAATTAGGAACAATTATGTAATTTTGTTGTTGCATTGCAGAATGGATTGTAACAGCTTTCAGATTCCACCACAGCCTGTGCTTTTGAACACATTGCAAAACGCGTCGTCCACAGGGGAACATGCTTAGATTAAGGGGACCTATTCAAGGAGTCTTGAGATCAGTTTGAAACTCCTGCCCTCTATTGTTTTAAAATTGTAACACAAAGTGGAATGCGTTCACAAAAGCCTTCGTGGTTTCTAACAGTCTTTCTAGAAGTATTTCTAGCCGAGCAGATGTGGACCAGTGATTTACAATCCACTGGTTGTTCTCATTGCAGCCAGCTGAGATGAAACACCCGGAAGGCCCAGCTCTGCTCTGCCCGGGGTTGGCAGGGGATCACGGGCCGGCTGCAGCCGGGGCAGTGGGTGGGTACCCACTTCAGCTCTGCCTGGTGGGCTCTTCTGGTGCCGACCCGTACTTTCTGAAAGCTCGGTTTCCAGCACTATTTCCCTCTCCCAGATCTGAGGCCTGCATCAGCGGTGGGTGCCGGTTCTGCAGGTTCAGCTGGCAGCTGGCAGCAGAACAGTGCCATGAACTCCTCCTGTGACCCTCCCCGGGAAGCCTGGCTCTGCCCACTGAAGAGCCCTCATCTTTCCAGGCTCCTCTCCAGCTCTAGGATTAAAAATAAAACCTGAGTCAGGAAGATGCGGGAGCTGCAATCCCTTCACACTTCCTTCTAGGCAAAGGATTGTAATGCCTTTTTTTTATCACCTTACGAATGTGTGTGTGTGTGTGTGTGTGTGTGCACCTGTGTGTGTGTGTGAGAGAGAGGGGGGAGCAGACAGACAGACACAGACAGAGATGAAGGAGGAGGAGATGGCAAGAAACAAGAGGCAAGACTTCCTCTTCTTTCTGGACCCCACACACCATCTTGACAAACACACGCCATCTTTTCTCACAGTCGTGGGAATGGCACTGCTGTGGAGGAGACAAAGGGCTACATCACGGACAGCCGAGCTACACAGAGCCTATCACGCTGCGTCAAGAAACACAGCTTTGGATAAGGCAGCTGGAAGCAGGTCTAGCTCTGGGTCCACACCTTTTCCCTGGGTTCTGAACATGTGGGAGCCAGAGCCAGGCTTGCCTGTGCTTCTGTCAACTCTGGCAAACACACTTTCACACCTGGGTGTTCAGGCCACCTCAGCCAGAGAAGCGAGGCACAGGGCATTCCGTTAGTGCAACATCGCCAGGCTGATTGTGAAGAGACAGACCATGTATCCACTCCCTGCCCTTCCTCGGAGATGCGCAGCCAGTGTCCCGTGTCCTGGGAAGTTCTGTCACCCAGCACGGCCTGGACTGCACCTGGACCTGGTTTCCTTGATAAATGGAAATGGCATTCTGGGCTGGAAAGGAAATGACTGCTTTTGATGGGCCAGTGGCTCTCGGCTTTGATTTTTCCTTACGATGCCTAGCTACAAACACCAGCAGATGTCGGGGTCCCACCTGAGGCCCCTGACCCGGTCCCCTTGCTCAGTGTGTGCCTGCTTGTGCCAAGGCCATACGTGACCTCCGCTTTCTCAGGATCCATGGACCGATGGACGTGAGCACGGCTGGGTTCTGTGGAAGGACACCCATGTGATGCTGCCTCGTGATTTAACGGGTCGCAGAATCCAGCATACCCGACCCAGCCCCCCCGCTGTCGCGCCGACAGCAGCAGGCAGTGGGCAGTGCCAGGAACTCTGGGCCATGGTTGCAGGCTTGCCTTTACAAGAGCTGCCAAAGCTGAGGCCAACTGAGGAATGAATCCGTGCTTCACAAGGAAATGGACAGACCTGGAGAATGCCTCAAGAAGATCCCAGTAGCTCTTGAAGTGCACAGGCCTGTGCTGGGGTCCTCCAAGTCCCCGCTCCTGGAGGCCCAGGGCTGGCACTCCAGCACGCCAATGCCACTGTCATATATATTTTCCCTATGGCCAAGGATGTTGGGTATTCTTGTACTCATTGACCCATGTACTTTATTTTCGAGAATTGTCAGTTCAGTTCATTTGCTCATTTATTAATTTAGTTTTTTTTAAATTCTTTAGGATTTCAGGATCTCCTATTCTGTAGGCTATCTCTGTAGCGTCTATTTATTTGATGTACAAAACCTCTTTAGCTTGATGCAGTCCCATTGGCCAGTCTTTGCTCTTAATTGTTGAGCGATTGGAGTTACAGGGTTTTTTTTATGAGCACACATTCGTGGAACAAGGGGGTTTTCATTGTGACATTTGCATATATGCGTATGAAAATGGGCTCTTTTTTTAACTGTTAAGACTCGCTGGTTTAGGTTTTATTTGTTTCTAGGAAAATAAGCAATAGCTTCACAGAAGCCGTCCAGCCCCCTGCCGGTCTGTGCCCCAGCCCCAGGGTAGGCTCCTGTGAGCTTCAGGGCACATTTCCATCACCCAGGCAGCACAAAACTAATTTCCTGTGTGATTCTGTTGAAGGCCTCTTGTTTAATATACAGTACAGGTTCATCTGTGCTGAATTCCGGGCAACAGCTCTCACTTCTGCCTGAAGAAGCTTATCTGACCCAGCATCTTATCTGTAAGACATGCCAGGTCCTTCTGTACTTTGAGTCACCAGACGCCCCTCAGCCCTATGCTGTGGCTCTTTCAACAGTGGACTCGCCAGCAAAAATCACCAATGTATGAAGACATGAGGTGCTCAGTAGGCTGCAGAGGTAATAACGTATGAGAGCTGAAGCAAAGGACACACACACACACACACACACACACACACACACACACACACATACACACATACACACTCTGATGGCCCAGCCAGCTCAAGATGGCCTTCCTCTGAGTAACGCTACCAACCCTGTTTTCTATGAAGCCTACTGATATCATCCTGTTTCTCATATGTCAAGAGATAAGGTTAATTTCAGCATCTTTATATATGGTGTTATCATCTTAGTACAGAATCTACTCATCATCTCATGCATCCATCCATCCAACATCCACTCACCTGTCCATCCATCCATCCATCTAACATCCACTCACCAGTCCATCCATCCATCCATCTAACATCCACTCACCAGTCCATCCATCCATCTAACATCCACTCACCTGTCCATCCATCCATCCATCTAACATCCACTCACCTGTCCATCCATCCATCCATCTAACATCCACTCACCAGTCCATCCATCCATCCATCTAACATCCACTCACCAGTCCATCCATCCATCTAACATCCACTCACCTGTCCATCCATCCATCCATCTAACATCCACTCACCTGTCCATCCATCCATCCATCTAACATCCACTCACCAGTCCATCCATCCATCTAACATCCACTCACCTGTCCATCCATCCATCCATCTAACATCCACTCACCTGTCCATCCATCCATCTAACATCCACTCACCTGTCCATCCGTCCATCCATCTAACATCCACTCACCTGTCACCGTCCTTCTGTCCGCCCACACATCACTTCATCCATACATCCTCTGTTCCATTTATCCCTCCTCCTTATCATCCATCCTTTGCTCACACACAGAGCTCACTGAGCTGTCTTGGTGGTATTTTGGGGGGGGGCTGTGAGGATGCCCTGCAGACGTGGGCCTAGTATTGGGGCTAGGTCTTCATGTAGAGTGGGTCCTACAGGACGTGGCTATCCTATTGGATTCACTTTGCAGAAGTTCAAATCCAATCCATGAACTAGGAATGTTTCCCACATGGGAATGAGGTGTGTTGGTGCGTCTCGTGAGAAGGGGTTGATAAGGGAAGTAGAGAACCAGACTTGTAAGTAGAGACAGAGGAGGATGGTGGAGAGCCACACCAAGGAGCCTGATGCCAGGACAGGAGTTGCCAGACAACTCCAGTGCCGCCCCCTCCTTCCTGGAGGCATCCCCAGGGCTGCCCTGCACCCCCACCTGTGGCATGGGCTGTGGGAGGGGACCCTCCAGGATCACAGCAGCCAGGTGTGTGCTCGGAAGGGTGTCTCTTCTGCCCTCCTGGACCTCCCTCCCCTCACCTTCTGGTGAGACTCCACCACCTCGGTATCTCCTCTCCCCCCGGCCCCCGTGGAGTCAGAGCAAATCGGCAGATCGGCAGCTCTGAAGGGACAGCCACGCATTAGCAGGCCTTTTTGGAAGATATATTGGACTTTAATAAAATTTGATCAATGCATTTAAGTCAAATTGAATTATATGTAAGTGGATAGGGTTGACATATGTTTCAATATCTGTGAGTGATACATTATTCTCCAGTGAGCATAAAATTTAATGAAATATAAATACCCATTAATCCTCATGTTTCAACCAATCAGTCACTGCTGCTCTGCCTGCTGTGAGCGGGAGCCGGCCCAGAAAGTCATCTGTTTCATCCACGCAGGAGCCGCAGCCTGGAGAGACATCAGAGGTGTGGAGGAGAGGCCAGCCGGCCAGCCTGCCAGCCCCACTGGGCGCAGGACACCACGTCCACTGCCTCCAGAGCTCGCAGGGAGGACGCAGCCCAGGAGAGGAGCATCCTTCCCCCGGTCCCCTTCCGTCTCACAGCTGAGATTGCTCTGAAACGTGCTGGTGGGCACCCAGAGCCCTGCTGGGGGACAAACACCAAGCCCAGGGCCACACCACGAGGGCCGTCCCTGTCTTGGGCCAGGCCGGGGCCCAGGACACAGGCACAGGGAGGTCACAGGAGTGGGGTACAGTCCGCTGAATTTCCCATCCAACATCTTTCTGGCTAGGGTGACTGGTGATGCGTTTCCTTTTGTTCCAAACCCCCTTGTTGGGTGGGGTACTCACACTGCCACTGCTTCCCACTCGAACCCTGGGCCCCTGACCACAGAGGGTCCTGTGGCTACCACAAGATGCCCAGCCCAGCAGCCAAGGCTGTGGATGGGCCCAGACAGCCATGCCCGCCCGCAGGCCAGCATCCCGCAGACAAAGCCAGCACTGCCAAGCTGAATGGCCAGTGGCCAGCCTCGACTGTGTCCTCAGTGCGTCCTGGGTGTGCCCTGGCTGTGTCCTGACTGCGTCCTGTGTCCGGTGTCCTGAGCGTGTCCTGTGTTCTGAGTGTATCTTGAGTACGTCCCGTGTACGTCCTGAGCGTGTCCTGGCGGCCACAGCAGCTTCCCGCCACAGGAGCATTAGCAGCTGAGGAGAGGTGAGCTGAGTCACGAAAGAGGCGCAGGGGTCAGCCGTGGGCCATCTGGGTGGACAGACTTCTCCGTCCCAAGCTCAGTCATCCAGAGGCCAAAAGCCCTAGTGAGGGTAGAGAGACCCACTGTCCAGTCTCACCACGTGTCCACTGAGCTCAGGCTGTGTGCAGTCCACACTCAGAGATGGCCAGACAGCTAGCGATGCCAGGGGACAGCCAGGAGGGCCACATAAGAGGGTCTGCCAGAACTAGGAAGCCACGTGTGTGAAGGGACTTCCGGGGGGAGGGACCACATGGCTAGAGGGAGGACAGTCCACTCGGAGGGAGGAGGAGGGAACAAGGAGGGAGGAGGGAGGACCAAGAAGGGAGGAGGGAGGAGGGAAAAGGGAGGCTCTCCAGGTAGCAGGGGAAGCAGCTGAGCAGGGACAGGGGAGGCAGCGGACCTACAGATGCTGTAGGGAGCAGAGGAGACAGAGGGGTGCTGGCCATGGAGGGACCCAGGGGACTTGGAGGGATTTGTGGAGCTCCTCTGAATCCTTTATATAAAGGCAAAAAGGCCATTTTGTCAGGTGCAGGGCTGGATTTGAGGAGGGAGCAGTTGAAGGTCCCCTAGGGTTATCTGCCCCCTACTATGTAAAGGAAAGATGCCTCTCTAGAGGGGACTGCCGCCACCACCATGGACACACACCGTGCCTGGCCGCCCTGGCACAGCAGGGTGGAGGAAGGCCCTGGGGCCAGCGGGGCTCCCTGCATGTGCAGGCTGAGCCCCCGCATCAAAGCCTGGCAGACCCAGGCTTCCTGCCGACCTTTGCCCTCAGATGCAGGAAAGAAAGGCTTGGGCCCAGGAAGATTGCTAAGTGGTGTGGGAGGAGAAGCTGGAGCCCTCTGCTCGTTAGAGGAAGGTTTATGTGGCTGTTAATGCATGTATTGACATCCTAACTTTTCCTTATGTCTAACTCTGGTTAATTAATTTACATAGCGTGACGCAGAGGAATGATGCTCTTCTTTTTATTCCACAGATGAGAGCCATAAAATTAGCTCAGTCTAAACGGTCCGCATTAGAAAAGGCGCGTGCAACTGCTGTGTGAACGTAGCAAGGCAAACGCCGGCGTGGGCGCTGACCCCTCCCCCCCGGCAGCGGTGGGCACGCGTGGGGCCAGGAAGCCCTGTGGGCCCCAGCGTTCCCAGCCACGCCTGCCGTGGGAGGAAGGCCGGTCCACTGACCGCGGCCTCTCTGGAGGTGTCTCGGGCACCTGAGACCCCCTGCATCCTCACCAGGACAGCTTCCCGTCCCAGCTGACCAGCCCCGCTCCTGGGAGACATGACGAGTCAGGGATCCAGGGAGGTGGGCAGCCTGCCGTGAGATTCTGCAGACTGAAGTGAAACCGGGGGGCTCAGGGTGAGAGCTGCACCCACCTGACCTCTCGACCCACGCAGATCCACGCCAGAGGACAGACTTCATGAGGCACGGTCTGCACACGCACACACCATACACAAACCCGAACACTCACACAGCAGCCCGACCCTTGAACAACGCACACTGATCCCTGCCATGTCCACTCTCCACAGCCTAACGCACAGCCATCAGACACACTGGCCAGCTTCCGCCAGCGTCTCAGTTTCCAGTGTGGTGTCTGCAGCCAGGGCCACCAAAGGGGACTAGAACACAGCTCTGAGGGCCAAAAATCAGCCCAGGTGCTGAGGCTCCCCTTTCCAGGCATCCACCTCTTGCCAGGAAGGGTGAGCAAGCAGGAAGACAGCCAGGCAGGCCCGAGTCCGACATACGCAGCCCAGCTCTGGGGGACGGGCTGCCTTCCTCACCACACAGAAGACACCGTCGAGCACGAGCCAAGTGTCACCTGGCTCCTGAAGTTCAAGGCCACTTGACCTTGTGAGGAACGCCAGGTATGTTGGAACCCAGGTGTGGACGATGGCAGAGCAGCGGTTAATTTCCAACTCCCCCCTCTTCTAGTAAACATCCACACAGTGTAGCTGGAGTTTGACTTTCATCAAACAAACTGAATTATAAGAAGAAAAACTAAAAGGTGGTCTCCATTTACAGATTTCTACCGACTTCTAGGAGACAGTGACAAATGCCCTGCACTCCTTTGTCTCTCAGGTGAAGAGAACACATTTTTCACCCATTGCTCTTCCTTCTCTTTTCTGATTGAAAATCCGACTTTGTCTACAAATCACTGCGAAAATGCATATTGTTAGAATATGATTATTGTTGTTTTTGCGATTTGTCTTTGTGCTCCATGTCTTTATTCTTTCACCCCGTTTATTAGCTTATTATTCAGGAGTCATTTGTTATATCGAGTGAGTTCCCCAGCTACCAGGGGACTCACCCAGACACTTTCTTTCCTGGAGCTGTGGGACACACGGGAAGTGTAGGCGCCGTGGACCCTGTTGTCTTCATCGGGGCTGCTCTACTGAGGTGGGGATTCCTGGGTGATCTGGAGCTTCTGCTGTGCGCTTGGAGCCACAGGCGAAGGCAAGTCCTGGAGTGCTCAGGAGACAGGAGCAGGGCAGGGTCCTCCGACTGGGGCCCTGAAGGCCGAGGCTGGACGGCGCCCGGGAAGCTCATGCACATGGCGACAGTGTGGACTGGCCGTGAGAACCATGTGCCTGTGTGCACCAGTGCTGGAGAACTCTGCAGCTCTGCCTGGGAGCTGAGCTTGTGGTGGAGGGAGCTTCGGCATGCTTTCCTGTGCCTGTGGGCCGGGAGGCCTCTGCCTTTGCACCGAGGGCGCAGGACCTATGGAGGGTGCAGGGGGCCCGGGCCCCAGGCACACAGGGCCGAGCGCACAGCGGGCTGGGTGACCCCGTCCCTGGGTGAGTGCACACAGAGCCCGGCACGCCCCTTGTTTCTGCTAACCCACCGAGATGTTCCCTGACTCCAGACGCTCATGTGCACAGCGGTGTGGGCTGGCGGTCACACGCGGGTGTGTCATGAATTGCACACTGCCTGGGCGTACATTAGAGAAGTGTGGTCTGGATGTGGGACTGAGGACACGGCCACAAAGAAGAGAACCCTCTTCACTGGGAAGGCAAACGTGGACTGAGATGCCATCCGTGCCCTCCACGTCCAGTCCGAGGACCAGCGGGGTCACCAGGAGAACAAAGCTGGAGGTGACACTCAGCCACCGGGCCAGGCCCTGCCCGCCTCACACTCCCCTCTCCCAGAGGGGCCCCCCAGGAAGGACCGCCAGGACCGCAGAGCTGAGGGGCCATCCCAGTCTTCTGTTCCCCTCACGCGCAGCGCTGGGCCCGGTCCAGCTCCGAGCCGTCTTTCCTTCCTGGTTAGCAGTCAATGGCACCAAGTTCAAAATGTGAAAGCTGCAGAGCGTAGAGTCCGGCGGTTCTGGCCAGCCATTGACACCAGCCTCACCGCAAGACACCCTGGCTTGTCTGGACGGACCCTGGCCCTCCGGGACCTGGCCCAGGGTGCCGGGGACACCACCCTCCAGCGCTCTGAGGAGGGAGGGGATGCCTGGAGGAAGACAGGGTCTTCACAAAGAGGACCGGCCAGGAGCGGGAGGGGCCACCCCGGCCGGTCACTGAGGTCAGACCCCTCACAGGTGAGGCTGAAATGTCCGGCTACCAGCAGAGCCAGGCAGGGGACAATGCTCATGGAGGAGGACACAGGGGGAGAGGACACACGGGGAGGGGGACACACGGGGAAGGGGACACTCGGGGAGATGGACACAGGGGGAGGAGGACACACGGGGAGGTAGACACCAGGCTGTGCGGGACGGGGCCCCCCAGACCTACTCTGTGCACAGACTCCAGGGAGTGGCCTGTGTTGTCCCTTGATTCTGTTCAGACCAGAGTGTGGTCTATGAACTGCCCTGTCTCTCTATCCTCCGCGATCCCAAGCAAAACAGTGATCTCAGAGCAGAGGAGAGGAGCTTGAGGGGAGGGAAGGAGGGGGGAGGACGGGAAGGAGGGAGGGAGGAGAGAGTTCTGTGAAAGTCCCCCTTCTGCTTCTTTGATGATAACACAGTTAACTGTGTATCCCTCAGACTGTCTCTAAATAAAACGCACAGAACTTCATTTACTTGGCAGAGCATTTGGGAGCAAATCTCCTCACCTCCTGGGCTGGTGTAGATAAATTGGACGCTGTGAGATGACGTGGAAGGAGGAAGAGAGCAGGAGGGCCTGATCCAAGCTTTTATAGGTCACTAGCACTCCACAGCCAGGGACCCCAGCGATGGCCGTGATAACCATCACACTGTTAGCACTCTCTTTCTCTGCTGCTATGACAGGCAGGACTTAATGTCACCAAGGCGACACATCTGAGACTGCAGGAGGCCCTGCGAGAGTGCATCTGAAGGTCTAAATTCATTTATTTAACTATTGCCATGTGAAGACAGGGCTAAGTTGGAAGTTACACTTCACAGCTCCCCCTCCTCACCTCCCCCTCCACACCTCCCCCTGCAGTCCTGTGGCTGTGCTGGGGAGGCTGAGAAGCGGGGCTGCCTGGCTTCGAGCCTTGCTCTATCTTCACCACCGCCAGGCTGGGTTGGGCCGAGAGCCCACAGTGCTCTACCTGGAGTTGAGGACGGAGCAGCAGGTCGCCCCATCCGAGCCTGCACACCTGCACCCATGAAAAGACTCCCTGAGCGTGGCTTTTGTGATTGGCTGAGAGTGACATCATCCAGGCCAGTCCAGGAGCCCTGCTGCGCCACCAAGCAATGTGTGAATACACGGCACAACAAGGCTGCAGTCAGAGCAGGTGTGTGTGTGTGTGTGTGTGTGTGTGTGTGTGTGTGTGTGTGTGTGTATGTACCAGAGTTTGAACTCAGGGCCTTGTGCTTGCTTAGCTGGGACTTTTCTATGCGAGCCAAGCTTCCAGGCTTGGCACTGGCTAATCAGAGATGGAGTCTTTCAGACTTTTCTGCCTAGAGTTGGTGCAAGCTGTCTTCCTCCAGTTTCTTCAGTTGCTAATATTATTGGCCTTGCCCCCAGCAGCGGGCTGAGGAAAGATTTACAAGTTGCACACAGAGGGAGCGGCTATGGTTCCCTTGTTCAGGAAGCCCACTGAGGTGGTGCAGCTCGGTGGAGCTGGACAGTGCCACTGCTCCCAAGGGATGGGGACACTCCGGGGGGATGGGACCAGAGGGCTTCGTGCAGCTGGGCTGGGAAGCAGAGGTGCGTGGTCTCCCTGCTCACCCAGCTACGCCGTCTCCCCTCACTCTCAGAACCAGGCCAGGCCTGTGGGTCCTGCGCGGAGCTGAGGAGAGAGGGCACAGCATACTGAGTGGGGAGGTGACACGGGCCACCATCACTGCAGCACTGTGCAGACAGGTGCTTGCCCTGCTCTCCGCGGTGACAAAATACCCCAGATCCAGCCATTTCCACACAGTGGGGACGCAGCTGTCACAGAAAGAACGAAGTCCACGGCCACAGCTCAGTGCCCTGGGGCGGGGGGGGGGGGGAAGCGGTTCTCCTGGGAATTTCACAGGGGGACACCAGCCCAGCAGGAGGCCCCGCCTTCCCCAGGCCCCTCCCAAAGGCTTCTTCCAGACCCAGGATTGGAGGACAGACAGGTTCAGGCCTGTGTGGAGTGTACAGGACTTGTCTTATCTGTCCTTGTCAACCTGTCTGGGTTGTCTCACCTACCAGGATACCTGAACTCACAGTGGGTACGAGGGCAAGCCCGGGACCTTGCGTCTGACGGACAGAGCGGACGTCTTCCTGGGGGAGCCTGAGCCAGGCACTGGTGGCCGGATCCCGAATATATGGTCTCCCCTGCTGCTGCACCCATCCACCCACCCACCCATCCATCCATCGGCACAGGGCAGGGTTTGCTGAGCTGATGGCCCAGCGCCGTCCTCAGAGCTCAACAGAGCCGAGGGGTGGCTGTGCTCAGGAGGACAGTCCTCGGGCAATTTCATGAAGCCGAGCCTTCTCCCCCCTTTGGGCTTCAGCCATGATGTGCGTTCCGTGGTGCCTCCGTGGCTGAGGTGAGGATGTGCTAGCTGTGCTTCCGGAGGTGGAGTTTTTCTCCCAACCTGGAGCTCGCGTCCAGTGTCTCTCAGGAGGCTGTGTCTGAGGCTGTGTGTTCAGGAAGGAAGGGTGCAGTGGCCAACACGAAAGCAGGTCTTAAATCAAACACAAAGGACATCTCAAACCCAGTGTGACTCAAACTGTAACCTCCATTGAAGGTGGCAGGAGAGATTGTTTTGGGGCTGGGCTACAGTTGGAGATAGAAAGGAGGGTCAGGCGGAACTGTGATGCAGTGTGGAGTTTCCTCGGTGCCTGTGGTCACAGATTAGAATCACTCAACTAACATTCAAATATCCCAGGAGGGGTCACACATTAACTCAGCCCATCCATCACTGTCACTGCTCTGCCGTCCTAAGAAAACCCAGGGTCCTCTGATCCTCAAACTTTCCATCTAGATTTCACTCTAAGAAGAAGGTTGTGAACTCATTGACTCAGCGGAGTCAATTCACTGTCACCCAACTTGCCCAGGGGCCCCGGCTTGTGACCCACCTGCTCTGGCATTTCCACAGACGCTGCTCCTGCCTCTATGTGCACTGACGGTTGCCTGCACCCGCACGCTTTGTGTCTCTGCTGTCCATCTCGGAATCCAGGCCAAGGGGAAGCGCGTGGGATTCTGGGTCCCCGAGTGTACACCATCCTGCAGATCTCCCACGTGCACCTCTCTTGCTTGACCTTTCCAAAGCTGAGTAACCACAACCAGACAGCTCAGAGGTGAACTGTGATGATGCCATGACCCCTGCCCGGACCAGGGACCACAGAGGTGGAACCTGAAGAAAGAAACCAGCAACCACTCTGTTGTTTGGAGATACAGAGCAGGGTCTTCACGGAGGAATCTGAGATGCATTAAAATGACATTGGGTACTATTTAAGTTCCATTTGATAAATATTTTATATGAAAGAATGAAGATTCAAACTGACTGGGAGGGCATGTGGACTCGAGCCCAGCCACGTGCTTAGAAAGCCGGAGACACACTCTGACCAGGTGACACGTCCTGGCAGTAAACTCAGGACGCTCCCACCCCCCCACCCTCCAGATTCTGCTTGAACTTCACTGAAGCACAACTTGAACGTGCAAGTGGAGCAAGAAGCTGAGCTGCCAGCTCAGCTGCTGGTCTTGGCAAGTCAGAAGATTCTCCGTGTGCTGTGAGTCCACTGCAGACAGAGCAGCCACAGCCCAGAACGAATTGTGCTCACTGGAAAACCTTCACTGTCTGATGAGCACCTCGATTCTCTGACTGTTAACATAGACACCAGCACGTCCACACAACCTGTGTGACTCCAATGCCACCTTCTTCTTCTTCTCCTGAGACTTGAAGAAAAAATTAATTTTAAGACATTATGCTGAAAAAACGAAGTGTGAAATATATCACAATGACCAACTTGAAAAGCAGAATGGATGTTAGACAATTTAAATAACTAAAAGCTTAAAATGGTAAACATTTAAGTAAGCTTAAATCAAAATGAGGCCCTTTGGATTAGAGACAGAGAAATAAGGAAACGTAAACATATGCATCAAGGACTGAGGGATGCCAGGCAAGGCTGGGTCCAGGGATGGGGGCTGTGGTCTGGGTCCAGGGTGGGGGGCTGTGGTCTTTGTCTAGGGTGTGGGCTGTGGTCTGAGTCCAGGGTGGGGACTGTGGTCTGGGTCCAGGTTGGGGGTTGTGTCTGAGTCCAGGGTGGGGGCTGTGGTCTGGGTTCTGTGTTCCATCAACTCCTGTGTTGCAGTCCATGATGCCAAGCTACTGAAGTGAGGGTGGGAGGTTGGGGAGGTGAGGAGGTGCTGAGGGAGGAACCCTTTTGAATGAGATTAGCTTCCTTATAAAAGAGACCTGGAAAGCAGGCCCAATCTGTGAGCCCATAAGCAACACCCAGAGCTGGAATTCTGGAGCACCCTGTACTCAGAATGAGCAGAGCCAGGATCCTGGAGCACCCTGTCCTCAGAACGAGCAGAGCCAGGATCCTGAAGCCCCTGTCCTCAGAACGAGCAGAGCCAGGATCCTGAAGCCCCTGTCCTCAGAATGATCAGACCCAGGATCCTGAAGCCCCTGTCCTCAGAACGAGCAGAGTCACGATCCTGAAGCCCCTGTCCTCAAGAACGAGCAGAGTCAGGATCCTGGAGCGCCCTGTCCTCAGAACGAGCAGAGCCAGGATCCTGAAGCCCCTGTCCTCAGAACGAGCAGAGTCAGGATCCTGGAGCACCCTGTCCTCAGAATGAGCAGAGCCAGGATTCTGGAGCACCCTGTCCTCAGAACGAGCAGAGCCAGGATCCTGAAGCCCCTGTCCTCAGAATGATCAGACCCGGGATCCTGAAGCCCCTGTCCTCAGAACGAGCAGAGCCAGGATTCTGGAGCCCCTGTCCTCAGGAACGAGCAGAGTCAGGATCCTGGAGCGCCCTGTCCTCAGAACAGAGCAGAATATATGTCTGGGGTAGGAGATCATCTGGTATGGATAGGGCTGGGACAGAGCTGCGGGGGGAGACCGACTGATGGCCTCTGTTCCCCTTCCCCTCACTTCCCCCAAATTGGGGAGTCCTTGGGAGTCACGCGTTTGAGAACCAGGTGCAAGCTCAGGCTGAGAAGTCCCAAGACTCTCCTATCACTTTTGTCCAAGGGAACCTGGTGAAGCTTAAATGCAGCCCAGGCAGTTCTGATTTTACTGACACCTTCCTGAGAACCCAATGTTCATATGGTTCATGGTGAGTAAATTGACTTTTACCCTCATAAGATTGTGGCCCACCTTAGAATCTATTAGTCCTCCCATTAATAAACCAGTAGGCAAAAACATATCATTACACGCTATTTAGAAAATAAATCTAGTTATTCAGAAAAAATATTAGTGATGCAAACAAACTATAATCTCTGAACAATCCTCAAATATCTGTATCTAAAATAAAGAGCTAATATCAGACTCAGAACTGAAATATGAAAATTTTATGTTAATTTTAAGAACACTAATTTAAAAGATTAAAAAATAATTTCAAAGTGAATAATGCCATTTTTTCTGTCACTTCAGGCCAATGCAATAAGGTAAGAAAAAACATATGGTCTATGAAAATGGAGATAAGGAGACCGACTATTCTATATTTGAAGAAATTAAAAATACCCTCCTGGAAGGAGGAAGCAGGAAGCTGGTTAGTGCGGAAATAGAGCATTTGCACCTATGAAAAGAGAACAGTGCAATCCAGTGGGGTTGCTCTGTGGGGGATAGTAAGAGGAAATAAAGGAGTGAAAGAAACTGGAATGCTCTGGAATCTGCTGGAGGTGTAACGTGGAGACACTGCCCCATGCTCATACAAAGTAACGGACCTGGAAGTTCAGAAGACTTAGCAGAAAACACTATAATTAATAAAAGAAGTGAAATTTTAGGACACATAAATATGTCAAGCTGGTGTATCATTCCCAGATGCATACCGTATGCAGAAACCTTTACAACCTGTAAAGATGTGTGTGTGTGTGTGTGTGTGTGTGTGTGTGTGTGTGTGTGTGTGTGTGCACATTTGAAGAAATCAGGAAAAGAGAATGACATTTCATATTGCACTTATGAGAATAAATGAGAAGACACAAGACAGTCCAAGAAATCCCAATATTATGAATGTGTGAAATCCATAGTGACATAAATTAAGAGCTAGTCCAACTTTAAATGTTACTACATTCGCGTATGACATTACAGCCTTCTAAAGTTTATTTGGAGGAATACATCTCTAACAGTTTCACGTCAAGATACGAAGAAGTAAAGCCTCTTCCACATTCACGGTAATAAAAGCAAGAGAAAAGGCAAGAGGAGTACTCTGGAAGCCCAGACGGGAGTTCCTCAGGGCCCTTCATCTGACGCTGTGTGCAAAGGCTGTGGCACAGGCTGATGGGACGGAAGCTTCTTCTGTGCCCTGCACATGTGCCTGATGCTACATCAGATTCAGGAACAGGTACATGACTCGTCTGGTGGATGGACTTGAGGTGAGGTCAAGTAACACTGAGAGGAAAAGACAGGGGATCTGCTAGAAGCTCCCAAGAGCAGCACAGGAGGACAGAGGGAAGACACACAAGGCACAGGAACAAAACACGAGGACACGGGGAAGACACGCAACGCACAGGAACAGCACAGGAGGACAGAGGGAAGACACGCAACGCACAGGAACAGCACAGGAGGACAGAGGGAAGACACACAAGGCACAGGAACAGCACAGGAGGACAGAGGGAAGACACGCAATGCACAGGAACAGCACGGGAGGACAGAGGGAAGACACACAAGGCACAGGAACAAAACACGAGGACACGGGGAAGACACACAAGGCACAGGAACAGCACGGGAGGACACGGGGAAGACACACAAGGCACAGGAACAAAACACGAGGACACGGGGAAGACACGCAATGCACAGGAACAGCACGGGAGGACAGAGGGAAGACACACAGGGCACAGGAACAGCACAGGAGGACAGAGGGAAGACACACAAGGCACAGGAACAAAACACGAGGACAAGAGGGAAGCCATGCACGTTCCAACACTGGATGCTTTATTTTAAAGAAAATCGCAGCCTTGACTCAAGTGTCAGCAGTGCTGGCTTTGGCCCCATGTCTCCCCCTCCCCCATGAGTTCCTGGGGACCGGCGGCAGGCGAGGAGCCTTCTGCTTGGCCTGGGTCCCGCTCTAAGCGCCCCCACATCTGGATGATCGTAGATCCGCCATGACAGTTCATGGATGCCACCTGGGCCACAAAAGAAACGCAGGAAGAAAAGCAATGGACGGCAGCTGCCTGCCAGAGATTATTTTGTGATAATAAACTTGCAGTGGGAATTACGACTTACATATTAGGATACTGACATAATTTACCAGTTAGATCAGCTCCTTTTCTAGTACACAGCCACTTCCCTGCAGCCCACACGGCGTCCTTGGAGAAATGGTGTGCACAGTACCAGCTCCTCCCCTCCCGGCTCCTTCCCGGCAGTTGTTCATGAATGAATGCAGCTGTGGAGAACCCGAGGACGGCAGCCATCACAGGCTGAAGAGCTTACAAAGGCTTCTGCATCGAGTCCAGCAGCACCCGCCGGCTGGCTGGCCGTGGAGCAGGGGAGGCGGCCGGCCCTGAACCTGGAGGAAGAACAAAGCTTCGGCCACAGAGGCCGCCATGTGCTTGCCCGAGTCTCTTCTGTGTGGGTTCCGCTCCTCAGTTCCATGGGCTGTCAACCCCGGGCTGCAGAGGATGACGTACTAGAACAGGAAGCCGTGTGCGACCGCCAGCCTACACTTCAGTTATTTTTATCACAAGCTATTGTTAGGTCCGGGAGACATTTAAATAACATTTAATCTCATCATGAGTCAAGCAGCTTTAGAAATGGAAGGCTAGGGCCGGGAGTTTGGCCTAGTGGTTAAAGTGCTTGCCTAGCATGCATGAAGACTCAGGTTCAATTCCTTGGTACCACATACATAGAAAAAAGCCGGAAGTGGTGCTGAGGCTCAAGTGGTAGAGCTCTAGCCTTGAGAAAGTCCAAGGACAGGGCTCAGGCCCTGAGTTCAAGCCCAGGACTGGCAAAAAAAAAAAAAAAAAAAAAAAAAAAGAAATGGAAGGCTACAAGAAGTCTCAAACACCCCTCAAAACACCCCCACATCTGTGGTAGGCCCGGAGACATCTCGCAAACACTTTTCAGAAGTTAACTAAGTAAAGTACTTCCAGTATGGAAATCTCATTCTCTGTTGATTACAGTGTGTGTGTGTGTGTGTGTGTGTGTGTGTGTGTGTGTGTGTGTGTGTGTGTTTTCAATGAGGGGAGGAGCTTCAATCTCTGGATGCATTTATTTAAACATGGAAGATGAGAAGCCCCTTTGTACACCTACCCACACGTGTGTACACACTCCTACACACCCACACACCCACACAAATGCTCACTATCTCCCATCAGGACCAAGCGTAGGAGACTGGGCCTTAAAACTCTTGTGGTTACATATCAGGAGGGCTTAGTGAGTTCTGGAAGTTTAAATTACTACCTTGCAGGTGTCCACATTTGGTTAAACCTCCAAATTAACTGCTTTCAATAAGGACTTAATGTAGATTTAATAGGACAGCATATGCTAATTAAAGACAAAATGATTCCTGCAAAAACGTTTGCTGAGGTTTAAAACCTGTGGAAATGGCAGCACCCTCTGTGGCAATGCCGTGCCTCTCGGCTTTGCCCCAGCCTGGGGGGGGGGCGGGCCTGGAGGACCCCAGGAAACTGACGAGGTGGGGGCCCTGCAGCCAAATGAGGTCACCAACACCCAGAGTAACCTGCCCAGATTCGCCACTCCTCGTGCATTCTGATTTCTTTTTTTTGCTTGATAGAACAGCACTCTTAGAGATACCATGAAGAAATTCCTGCACTCTCGGTGGATTCCTGAACATCTTTAATTTGACAAACTGAAGTTCAAGTAGTCCATCCATTTTATGTCTTTCTGGGGCCAGTGTGTGTGGCCGTGGTCAGGCCCTCCCCCGCATCCACACAGACCACGTAAAGCAATGACAAGTACTGCCCGCGGGGAGACCAGCCAGTCCATCGGCTTCATGGGGCTGACAGACATCAGCCCGTCCTGGCTTCGGTGTCAACATCAGCCCGCTTGGTAGCTCTGTGTCTGCTTGGCTGGAGACTTGCAGCAGCGCTCGCCGTGGTCTTTCTAATGGAGCTGCGTCCCTCAGCCTGCTGGTGTCCCCTGCTTCAGAGACCCCTGTTCACTGCCCTGTCTGCTGTGTCCCAGGGGCCTGGATCCTGAGCCCGCCCTGTGTGCTGGAAGAGGCCCAGAGCCAGGCCCCAGAGAGCACATGCCGTATTTCTTGAGCCATCACGTCTCCCCCGGCAAGAACACTGCTTCCCAACACTTCTGCCGTTTGGCAGGCAGTGCCATCCCAGGGTGGCATCTGGCCGGGCAGGAGCCTGTGGTCTGGGCACAGAGTGCAACGGGGAACTCTCAGGGCTGAAACCCAGGATCTGAGCTGTGCCACCTCCCTGGCAGGCATGGGGCCGCCAAGACCCCCTCCCAAGAAGAAACGAGGACAGGGAGGACACACAGGCAACACCCCTGCCCTGCCTGCGCTGGGTCTGGTGTCATGCAAAGGACTCACAGCAGACCTTGAGGACCTGCGGGATAGCAGGCAGCTTCCATCCTGCTCAGGGTAAGAACACTGGAGACATCACACCCAGGGCACCAGCTAAGGGAGCCACAGCCGATCCCCCGGCCTTCCTGGAGCAGGGAGAGAACATCCTGCATCAGTGCAGGATGCTTGCAGACAGCAGGGGTACACACAGCAGCCCGGTGGCTGGCGCCCGCCCCCAACTCACCAGCTCTGCTTCCGAGTGCTCTGCTTCCCGCAGGACAGTGTTGCGGGTGGGTGAGGACATCAGAACACCTCCACAGACCCAAAACGCCCATGGGAACCCGTGTTTAGGATGAATGTGTTTCAAATAAACCCTCTAGCAAAGCCTATTGCCGACTGCTCAAAATCGCTTGCCGTGTGTCCAGCCATGCATGTGTCAGGCTGTGTACAGAAATGTAAAACTGCACGGAAATTTTTCAACTGGCATTTATATAATTTTTGAATAATTAATTAGAAGTGGTAGTAGGGCTGTGTTCTTGGAAAGAATTGTCTCTGTCCTGTATTCTCTCCATTTCTAACCCAACCTCACAGACCCGGATGGGGTCAGGGTATAGAATTCTCATTTCCAGAGCATGCATGTGGATGTGAAGTGGCTCAGGACATCCTAAAAACTCCATCCTGATTGTGTCACCGGATGCCGTGGGCCTCGTGGCCGTGGGCTGGGCTGGTGTGGGTGCTGAGCAGAGCAGAGACTCCAGCCCCAAGCTTACATGGTGAGGACAGGACAGTATGTCCTCGCAGGATGCTTTCAAACTCTACCCACACAGTGGAGCCCATGGGCTCTGTCACCAAGCGGAAGTGACCAGGCGCCATTCTTCCCCGGAGCAAACAGAGGGCCAGCCAGTCACCTGCTCAAACCCAGCCACGCAGGCTGGGATGCAGGCAGAAACAGCCCACACTCACACAAGCCCATGTGCCCGCCAGCACAGGCACACACACACAGGCACACACACATGCACGTGTCAGCACAGACACCCCCTCACACCTGCATCCCACTTGAAGTTGAAGGTGCCCGGAGCTTGTGTGCTGCTGAGCCCATTTGTAATGGGTGGAGAGCAGGCCTCACACCTGCCAGCACACACACTACCTCCCTGCTCTCAGCTGTGACAGCCTCCCCCATGTGTCCCACGCTCCCCCCCCACCCCAGACTCAGGACAGAAGGCAAGAGAAGAACGGAAACCCTCGACCACACCCAGAGGCTGCGGCTGAGGTGTCTGAGACCAGGCCCTGCTCCCGTGGGATGGAGGGGCAAATAAAGCCTCCCTTTAAGTATCTCCTGTCTTACCCTCACCTGGCTAGGAGTAAGTGTGCAGTAGAGAAGCTATCAGTGCCCCTGGGCAGCGTCACCTCTCGGCCCCTGCCCCTGAGGACCCTAGCAACTGCTCTGGGGAGCAGCACTGAAGCAGCAGCACTGAGGAATCCTCCCCCAGGCCCAGCGCGCCCGCCCAGGGACTCTGTTTATGTTGGGTTAGCAAGGGAACCGACGGCCATGCTGGACGTCCAGATGCAGCTCTCAGCCGCTCCTGCCCCCACGGACCAGACTCAGGCTGAGGAGATGTGAGCCTCCGCAGGACTCCCCAGAGGCTGCTTTCAGACAGCCATTTCCCAGAGAGGCCGGATGGTCCCAGGCCCGGCCATCCTGGCTGCCTTTGTCTGGTCGTAAGGAACACAGGGCTTGCTGGCTTTCAGCTGCAGAAGCAGGAGCTGTGGGGAGAGGGCTGGGTGGAGAGCCCACACCCGGCCTGCATGTCAGGGTGCCATGTGGGGCTCCGGCGAGGAACTGGGGCGCGCAGCTGGGCTTGGTGCTAACGCCTCAATTATTAATAGCAGCCTATTAAACTTTAATGGCAAGTTGATAAGTAATGGTTTGACTGCCATGTCACTTGCTTGTACATGGAACAAGTTGCCTGGAAATGTTTTGGTTGTTCTTGCTGAAGTGAACATAAAGCAGTTAAAGAAAGAGTTCATTCTCCTCCCTTAGAACTAGGCAAAAATGACACTGGCAAAGTGAAGATTCCCTAAAATAAGCCATGTCCGCCCACAGCCCACGCTCCAGCCCACTGGAGGTATAAATAGGAGGATGCCTTTCAGATTATTTGCACAACTAGACAGTTCAGGTTAACGGAAAAATAACACATACCCTGAAGCATTCGTTCCAGAAGTACAAACCCAGAGCCCATCAAGGGGGGCTGTGCAGAGGCAGAGGCGCCCCAGGTCAATCGAGGGGGGCTGTGGGGAGGCAGAGATGCCCCAGGTCAATCGAGGGGGACTGTGGGGAGGCAGAGGCTCCCCAGGTCAATCGAGGGGACTGTGGGGAGGCAGAGGCACCCCAGGTCAATCGAGGGGGGCTGTGGGGAGGCAGAGATGCCCCAGGTCAATCGAGGGGGACCTTGGGGAGGCAGAGACGCCCCAGGTCAATCAAGGGGGACTGTGGGGAGGCAGAGGCTCCCCAGGTCAATCGAGGGGACTGTGGGAAGGCAGAGGCGCCCCAGGTCAATTGAGGGGGGCTTTGGGGAGGCACCCTAGGTCAATCAGTGGGGGCTGTGGGGAGGCAGAGATGCCCCAGGTCAATCGAGGGGATGGTGGGGAGGCAGAGGTGCCCCAGGTCTACCCAGGGGGACTGTGGGGAGGTTTGAGATGCCCCCCTGTAGCTCACATGAGGCAGGTGCTGGAGCCCTGCTGGCTGGAGACGACGTGGTGGGACCTCTGGGGCCTGCTTTCTCCCCGTGGCCTTGTCCCCACCCAGGTGACACTGCGCCACCCAGGAGGCCTGGCTGGAGCAGCCAGTGTGCTTTCTGCTGGGCGGCTTCCAAGTCCAGCGCTGCAGTGAGGCAGGCCTGCTCTGTTGGGAGACTCGGATGAATCCGGGAACCTGGCCTCATCCTGTTCTCCAAAGACCCGCGTCTGTGCGGCATGGGGGTGGTGTCAGACCAGTGCCTGGCTCCGTCCACCTTCTGTCTAGTAACAGAGGCAGCATTCGCGCGCGTACGCAAGTGTGTGTGAGTGTGTGTGTGAGTGTGTGTGAGTGTGTGTGTGTGTGTGAGTGTGTGAGTGTGTGTGTGCGTGAGTGTGTGTGTGTGTGATCATGTCATCTTCTTTGCTCCCATTTCAACCTTTATGTGTTTTATTCTACAACCTGAGTGTGTTCTCGGTTCTCACAACCGAAATTTCAACATTTCATCTTTAGGTACAGTACTACGTGCATTTATTTTATACCGTTTGTCAGTTTAAACATATTTTTCTGGTAATTTAGTCGCTTGATTTAAATGTTTAATTTTTGTCATAATTTCTCTTACTATTTTTAATACCTTGGGGTTGGTGGTGATATGGATTTCATCATTACAGATATAGGAGTTCCAGCCTCTCCTTCCCTCATCCTTCTTCTGAAGCTTTAACAGTATTTATTCATTTTATTTGTTCATTCAAGACAGCTTTTTCATCTTGAAAACCAGTTCCACTCTATCCATAAGTAAATTTTAATCACCTTTAATTCGTATTATTGCATCTTGATTTCCCCTAATTTATTGATGCATAACTTATGAAAACTACATTTAGTGCCGTTACTTCTCCCCAGAAAACATTGCATTACTCAAGTTTGCTATGTGTCCACTCTGTTTTTGTACTTCATAGATCTCCTCACTGCTGTGTGCTTGATTCCTGACACCTCAGCTAGGAAGCGAATTGCATGGTTTTGGCAAATATGTATATTTTCCAGTTTCTCTTTCTTCTTTTGCCTTCTGGCTTACTGTCATGTCTCTCAGCATGTGTGCTGGGCATGGCTGCAGTCTGTGTGGCTGTGGTCTGTATGGCTGCTGTCTGCATGGCTGGGGCCTGCATGGCTGCAGTCTGCGAGGCTGTGGTCTGTGTGATATGGTCTGCGTGGCTGCAGTCTACATGGCTGCAGTCTGCATGGCTGTGATTTGCGTGGCTGCGGTCTATGTGGCTGGGGCCTGCGTGGCTGCAGTCTGCATGGGCTGTGATCTGCGCAGTTGCAGTCTGCATGGTTTGACGCCTCCTCTCAGGGCTCTGCACAGGCAGCTTTTCTCACCATCCCACACTCTGTTAAGGAAGGCATGGTGTATGGTTATTACCTGGAACTCTGGGCACACCCGCATTGGTCCTACAGTTCAGACCATGGCCTCTGAGTGTTTGTTCTCAATTTTGAGCTTTTTATTTCTCCATGAAAACACATACTTGTCTTTTATATACTGAAACTTTAGTAAAAAGATCAGGAAAAAAACAATATATCTTTCATTTTAACTCATTCTTCTAATCTCTGCCTTTTAATTGTAGGGTGTAATCCATTAGTACTGTTAATGTAATTATCAAAAAGACAGAATTTGGCGCCGGGAGTTTGGCCTAGTGGTTAAAGTGCTTGCCTAGCATGCATGAAGACCCGGGTTCGATTTCTCCGTACCACATACATAGAAAAAAGCCAGAACTGGTGCTGAGGCTCAAGTGGTAGAGCTCTAGCCTTGAGAAAGTCCAAGGACAGTGCTCAGGCCCTGAGCTCAAGCCCAGGACTGGCAAAAAAAAAAAGAAGTAATGCACCCATTACCTGATGAATGTAACTGTAACCCCTCTATACATTATCCCAAAAAGACAGAATTTTTTCTCTGTGATTTTTCTATTTTTGTATATGTTTGGAGGGCTCATGTATGTGTGTGTATGTGTGTGTATCTATATCTGTCTAAATCGAGATAGATAGAAATGGGTGTTGATGGTTAACATTTCAATTTATAACAATTTAGTCTTAGTTAATATAAATCTGACTGTTTAGTATGCAAAGTATCTCTCTGTGGCTTCATCCCACTCTCCTCCATTGCAATATTTCTCCTTTACAATGCACACACACACACACACACACACACACACACACACATACACACACACATCTTTTACTTGTCCTAGAAATACATAAAGCAAATAAACATTTGGTAATTTCTTAGGAAAACTGGAGGATATTGTAAAGCAGTATGGATACTGTATCACATTGATAATAATTTCTTAGGGAATTTGGGGGATATTTGTAAAGCAGTATGAATACTGTATCACATTGATAATAATTTGGATGCACTATATATTCCTTTTATGAATAAAACACTGAAAGATGGCAGAATATTGCTTCTAACTTTTATCTACTGAAAATATTCCCTGACACAGTCTCCTGAATCTGAGGGGAAGGGCCACCTCTCGTAGTCTGTCTGTGCTTCTCTGTGTACTTGCAATCCCCATCAATCACAATTTGTATGCAAGGAGTTACCACACGTAACTCCAGACGTTTGGGTTGGAATACTGAAGGGGGAAAGAACATTCTGAATTGTCTTAGCGTGATCACACGGCTCCTAAGATGTGCCAGAGCCCGTGAGGCCAGTGAGTTACCACACGTGCAACTCACGGGCCCACAGGCTGGAAGAGCAGTCAGGTGCTGCAGTGAGGCTGGTGAGAGCCCTTCCTGGTGGCCGACGGCCTCTTTCTCGCTGTGTCCCCACACAGGAGAGAGGAAGGAGAGCTTGAAGGCACAGACCCATTCCCAGGCCTGAGACGCATCACCTGTACCATCATGTTTACAGTGATAACCAAACATGTATGTGTGCTTATATGTGTTTATTGTACGTGGTTATATACGACTACAGTCATCCTCATTAGTTAAGTATGATCTTGTTCTTTCAGAGATATCAGTTTATTGCCTCAAATCCTTTCCTTCCTTCACCCTCTTTATAGCAATGAGCACAGATCCGGTTTTCCAACAAGGTTGTCTCTTGGGTGTTGATTTCTTTGAGCAGTTCTCACATTTCCTTTGGCTTTCCAGGGCGTGTTTCTGGAGCTCTCGGCGGCTGTCCTCGGGTGGTGCCTGTCCCTGCTTCTGCTCCGTGGTGTTTAGTAAGAGAGCTGGAGGGCACTCCAGGCCCGCACGGGCCCCTCCTGCGGGAGCAGAGGCATGATCCTCGGCCCTTCAATAGCTGCATGCTCGACTCATTCCACTGGAAGTTCTCTGAGCGTCCTTGATGCTTAGGCCAACATCTTTAATTGAATTAGGGTGTTGGGAGCTATTATTTCCTCAAATAAACATTTGGCATTTTCTAGCCCCTCCTCTTCACATGAGACTCCTCGCACCAACAGGTTTTATGTCACCCTAGCTGTCGGTTTTTCACTTGGTTGTCTTGCTCATTCACTTCTCACCCTTCTGTGAGTCTGTGATCTTCGTGTGACTTCTGACATCCGCCCAGCCAGCCTGTGGGTCAGCTAAGGTCAACACAGGAATCACAGACGCCTGGAGCCAACACGTCTGCCAGTTCTTGCTGCAGTATTTTGTGTTCATGTCCTGGGCACTTTCGGGGCCCAGCCAGTCAGGGGAGGCCTCTGTGTCCTCTGTCACCTCCTGCAGAGGCTCAGAGCCAGGGGACTTAGAGGTGGCCGAGGGGTGACTGGGGCTCCTTAGCTCTCTCCAGAGTGTGTGCACAGATCTGCACATGCACACGACCTGGTGGGTTCTCAGAAATACCGAGGCGTTTCCCTGGGTTTCCTGAGTTGATTTTGTTGTCTACTCTTGTGGGCAGTGTTGATGTTCAGTGCCGGGTTCTGGTGGTTTCCCTGCTGCCCCTGCAGACACAGGGGACCAAACGCCAGCGTCCTGTCCTCCCAGCTTCGTAAAGGTGTCTTCCTCCTTTTGGGCACCAGCTGGCAAATGGTGCCAGCTCTGGGGGTGGGGAGGGGCTTCAGGGTCCCCTCCCAGTCCTCTCCTCTCCCAAGGTCCACCCAGATGGTAAGGTGTCCATTTTCAAGTTGACCTGAGCGGGCTAGGACGAGTTAGAGCTGTGACTGACTTCCGGAGACGAGGCTGCTGTCCTTGGCTGAGCATGAGCTGCTGTTCAGTTTGCAGTTCTGGAAGAGTGGACCTGGGAAGCCTGGCTGCCTCGTCCTGGTCTGTAATCTGCTGTCCTCACGGGACTGGATAGCTGAGGGCTGTGGCACAGAGCATGAGGTCTAATTCTAGGCACCCTAACTGGGTCCCACATTCTCGCCTGGTGTCTGTGATCCCCATGGGCCTGGGTCTCAGCTGTGTGGCTGTGGGGTCCCACAGGAGGGGACACCCCGTGGAGGGAGTGTCTGAGGGAGGGGACACCAGAGAAGGGCATGTCCGGAGGGGGACACATGGGCTAAGATCCTGAGTCGGTGCTTCGATGGAGCCCAGTGGAGAGGCCGGAACTCAGGCAGCGGTGGCTTTGCTGGCCTTGCTTTTCAGATCACTGGGCAGCAGTGGGCTGGACGGCCAGAGAAAAGGACCTGCGCTGCTGGCCACTGGAAAGAAGAGCAGAGCCCGTGCTGGACTCTCTCTCATCTCCCCTGAGCACAACCCACAGCCACATGGTCAAGGCTTGACACAGGAGGAGCCCGTGGAGATAATCTGGTCCACTAGAGCCTCCCAGGAAGGCAGGAGAGAGAGTGGCACCTCGTCCCCAGTTCTGACAGGAACATGAGCGCCAGGATTGCCCTCCAAGCTGGCCCCGTCTGAAGGATAACCAAACCACCAACGGGCCTGGCTGTGCTGTGAGTGGGGGAGCCCAGACTTCAGATCCCAATGTCACACAGAACCCCAGGGTTCCAGTCCTTGTGCAGTAGATTTATGCCACCCATGCAGAGCCCAGCACGTGAACCATGAGAGCGGGAGGACGCCTCACCGTCCAGAGCACGGTAGCCTCACGCTCATCTTCACGCCAGCCTCCGGCAGCAGCGGAATGAGCCAAGACTGCCAGGGCACCGGCTTTCTCTCTCACGAGACTGCAGCCACACCACCACAAACGCACGGGCCTCAGGCTTCCTTAGCCTTTGCCCGGATAAATCCTGGGCTCCACACAAGCACCCAGTGAAGAGACTGTGGACACTCAGTGCTGGCTGACACGTGCTTGGTACCCTCGTACCCAATCTCCTTAGCCTAACCATGTGTTCCCAGCATTGCAAGACCCTGTTCCAAATAAATTCCCTTACAGATAGCCCTTGTCCACACCTGGGGGCTCACGTCCCTGCCACTTCCTCCTGAAGATAACTGCCAGGCTTTCTGGCCCAGGGGACATGGTGGCAGGAGCAGCCAAGAGAAAGGGCAGGGTGGCTTTTGTAACTCAGGGGTGCCTCAAAAATTTGCATCAGTCATTAGATTCAAGAACAACAGGGCCGTGGAAGGTGGCAGGGAAAGGCTCTAAATAATACAAACTTCTATGAGGGGAATTTATGCAGAAAGGGGCAAGTTACAACAGGGTGAGCCCACAACTCCTTCTGCTGGGTGCACGCGTGAGGAAGCTGAATCATTTATGCTGACATGCGGGAAATGGATCCATTTTGAAGGGATTTAATTGAAATCGCCCCTGGAGAGAGTGTGAAGGAAGGATTCGTTAATGGCCTCAGCACTCCACTGATTTCTCCCCCTAAACAAAGATTCCACACCTCAGTCAAGTACGAGGGGAGTTTAACCCCACCTTAGAGGTGGAAGGCGCGTTGCTTCTCTTAGAGAAAGCCAGGACCCGGGACGGACCGTGGAGCCGAGCTGTGTCTCGTGGTGGATGATGGGAAGGACTGCCATGTCCACCACGTGGACGGCCTGTCCCCACCAGATCGTCCACGCGTGGAGCCCGGGGCACGCTCTGTGTGTTCAGTTGTGCATTGTCACAGTCCACAGGACACCATGAGGGCTCAGGGACGGGCTGCCCGCAAGGCCAGCCCTCATCCCTAGACATGGCCTAGAGTCTCCTGGAGGGCAGAAGCCACCCCAGCTCTCACACAGCGTCCTTCCACAGGGCCGGGATGGGCAACCGCTGCCCAAGGGGCCTCAGCTATGGCAAGAGACTCCTCGGAGGAGGGGCTCCAGCTCACCCTTGCTCACCTTGAGTGCCTGGGGTGGGATGTCTGTCCCCGGAGGCCCAGAGGACAGAAGGACAGAAGGGAGGTCTGTTGTGGTGGGAGGCTCAGCATGGAAGGCCCTGTGCCTCCTTTAGCTTCTTCCTGAGACTTCTAATCAGAGGAGCTGGGCTTGCTGAGTGCTGGATCTGCAGGGACCTTGTGAACAGAGACACCCTCTGTGTGTGCACATGCGTGGGAGCGGGCATGTGCACGTGGGTATGTGCCCGTGAGGCTGGCCTGCTCTCTTTTCAGGGGAATAGTTTGAGCTCTACACACAGAATTGATCTTTTCCAACCTTTTCCACATCCCCTCCAGTGTTCCTTCTCCACAGTGGTTGTTTGCATCTTACTAGTATCACTGAATCAGTTCCCCGCATCTGTCTTTCCTCCTCTCCCTCCAACTCCTCATCCTCCTCCCTCCCTCCCCTCTGCACTGTTTCTCTGTTGTCCGGGGCAGGAAGGAGTAAGCAGGCTCTTGTGTGGCATCATGCAGGGAAGTGAAGGGAGGGGAGGGCGCATGCCCCTCTGCCCTGCGAGTCTGACCAGGCCCCTCCCCAAGCCGGGCTGGGTGGGGCCTCCTGCCCCAGGGCTCCTCCTCGGGCCCTGCCTGCATTTCAACTTCCTTTCCAAATACAAAGCCGTCCGCGGTGGCAGGCGCTCTGATTTCTCTGGATGTCAAGCCTGAGTTTTCAAGTGTAAATGTGCCCCAGGTTAGTCTTGGAAAGTCACCTGGCCAGGGCCCAGGAGCGCACCTGTCAGGTGCGGCCCACGACCTTCCACCTCCATGTCATCCCTCACGCCCCCAGCGTGGCCCCCACCCAGAGCAGAGCGAGGAATTTATGACAAACACAATCATTCCTTTCAACGCGTGGATTGCTTTTTTTCCTACGTGCACGTTGGGCCCGTATATCAGCAGGAGACCCCCGTTTGGTGCCTGCTCACCACCTTATATTTAGAGAATAAATGAATCCTTCCGTCGGAGCGGGGCATCCCTGGTGTCCTGGGCAAGCCTCTGGAAGGCTGAGAACAGAACCACATGGAAGGGGTGCTGGCACGCATCCCGGCCCCAGTGCCCCTTGCAGGAGGAGCCATCCGTACTTTGCAGCCGGTGATCTCTGCCAAGGCGCCTCCCTCCCTCCGCGGAGCTGTCGCCCCATCAACTCCGAGGCAGAACCATTGTGCAGCTCTGCTCAGAAGCTGGGACTCCACGGGCGCTGTGAGAGGGCGGGAGAGGTCTCTCTCTGCAGGGAGAGGTCATGGCTGTCCAGCTCTGGCCAGGCCCTCACCCACAGGATGGCCTTGGGACCTACTTGGGGACGTGGTCACACCTGGCGGCCTGGCTGGCATTTCTTAAACTGTCCCAACCTGCACCCAACACCACTCACAAACCAGCCCCGTGCTTGTGCTTCATAGCTTCCTTTCCCTCCGGCGGGGCCTCGAGGACTCGTGGGCTGGCCAGAGTGCCGTGATGGCATTTCCAGCCCCTGCACCCCTCTCCACCCCGCAGAGCCACCCCGATGCCATGACTTGCTTGCCTTGGTGGGGTGCGGAGTCTCAGGGAACCCTGTCTGCCTCCTCTCCCGGACCCCCTATGCCATGAATGGAGGAGCACAGGGCCATGACAGAACCCAGCTCAGACCTCGGCTGAGAGCAGCAACCGAGGCCAGCAACAGTGAAACCCAAACTTTGACGAGTGCTGCACATGAGGACAGAACAACCATGAGGCCACGGTGCCAAAGAACAGCACTGAGCTGGCTCCTTTTAGGGTCCTGTGTACATCCAGGAACAACTCCACCAAGAGCTACACTGACCCACACAGCCCCTCCGACGGTTGCAGGGCAGACCCTGTCCTTTGGGGCTCCAGACAGGCCCAGCCACCCTCCTGGTATCCATCTGCGCCTGGCCAGGAGAGCAGAGGCCCTGGCTTCGTGGCCTTTTCATACTGCTCTAAAGTCTCTTCTGAGAAATGTCTTGTGTAACAGAGAGGAGGGCTGGCTTTTGGACCTGGAAAGGGAGGAAGGAGAGAAAGAGAGAGACAGAGAGAGAGGGAGGTGGAGAACAGCAAAGGTGAATGATCGAGGGGGAGAGAACAGAAAAGGTGTGTGTGTGTGTGTGTGTGTGTGTGTGTGTGTGTGTGTGTGTGTGTGTGTGTGTGTGTGTGAGAGAGAGAGAGAGAGAGAGAGAGACAGAGACAGAGACAGAGACAGAGACAGAGAGACAGAGAGACAGAGACAGAGACAGAGAGAGACAGAGACAGAGATAGAGACAGAGACAGAGAGACAGAGACAGAGACAGAGAGAGACAGAGAGAGAGAGTCAGAGAGAGAGAGAGAGAGTCAGAGAGAGAGAGACAGAGACAGAGAGAGACAGAGAGAGAGACAGGCAGAGAGAGAGACAGAGACAGAGAGAGAGACAGAGAGAGAGAGAGAGGGAGAGAGAGAGACAGAGAGAGACAGAGAGAGAGACAGAGAGAGAGAGAGGGAGAGAGAGAGAGACAGAGAGAGACAGAGAGAGAGACAGAGAGAGAGAGAGGGAGAGAGAGAGACAGAGAGAGACAGAGAGAGAGAGAGAGGGAGAGAGAGAGACAGAGAGAGACAGAGAGAGAGACAGAGAGAGAGACAGAGAGAGAGAGAGAGACAGAGAGAGCAGAGCTGTGTGTGAGCTGAGAGTTTGGCCAGGTGGTTTCTCTCAGAAGCTCCCCAGAAGATGTGGGGCAGAGAAAGAATGATATAGATACAAGTTGACACTGTGCACATTTTGATAAATGTCTGTTTTTCTCTTTATTGCACAACGGCAAACTCATCTTGACATAAAGAACCGACCTTCCTTTGAAGATGTTCAAAGGCATTCTTTCCAGGGGCTGAAGCTATGTAGGAAAGGTCTCTACCTATGTGAGCTTCTGGGTGTGTTCAAGAACTCCAGATTCAGGGGGAGATCCTGAGGCTCAGGTGACTGCAGGCCTGCCGGGTGTTAGGCAAGAGAGGACTGTCGGAGGCTTCTGCACTTGGGTACAAGTCGTAGGAAAGCAGGGCCTGAGCTGGCAGTCGGGGACGGAATCCTTGTGGGCCATTGCAACATGTGACGCATTCTTGAGCAGCCATGCTTCTCATCCATGCAAGCGTGGACAGCTCTCCCCGGCCTTTGATTCTGCAGAGATTCTGTGGGTTTGATTTCAAGTCAGACGACCCTGACAAGTTCATGCTAGCAACGTGTGCAATTAGAGGCAATCCCAATCTCTCTAATTAATTGAGTTGCCACTGGAGTAAAAGTGATGTTGCAGAAGAGGAAAAATCTGTGGCGGTGGGTGGTGCCCCCTTGGGCAATGTAACAGGCACACCAGACAAAACCTGGATCAGACAAAGAAAGAAGCATTTACTAGGAAACCACGACTGCACGTTGCGCTGTTTTGTAGGAGGGAAAGGCAAAGCCTGTGTACAGTGCTGGCATTCTCTGAAAACACATCTATCTTCAGTCGTGTGACTTTGCCTAGATGAGGAGCAAACTCAGGCACATTCTACTCCGAGGAACGGCAGCCTCTTCCCCCTGTGACCTGGCCGGAGTCAGACCACACTAGGGGATGCTTGCAGAGTCAACCTGCCCCTGCTGTCCTCCCTTAGCCAAGTCTGCACCTCTGTGCTCTTTCTGGAAGAAAAATGTTCACGTAAAGCCATTTTCCCTGCAGCAGACACGTGGCAGCAGCCTCAGGTCTACGCAGACCACTGCGTGTCCACCATGTGGTTTGTGCTCCTCGCTGGGTGTTCCTCTTGGTTCAGAAGAGGCTGAAAAGATGCTTTGGAAGTAGATGCGTTATTTGGGGCTTCCTAGAAAGCACTTTTTGTAGTTCTAGTCAAGAAGTGCGTCCACTCAGAATGTTCCCTGTGTGTGTTGGTGGAAACTGACCTGAGGGACCTGACCCCCGCTCCACACGCCTGGTCTGATGGTTTTGCTCACGCTGCCCTGAGCCCGGGTGATCCCCTGCGACCCTCTCCTAGGCAAGGAAACAAAGGTACAGGATTCTGGGTGGCGTCCGTGGGGCCCGTGAGCCAGGCCGTGGAGGGTGGGTGCTGGCCTGCCTCAGCCAGCGTCCCTCAGCCAGCACTGTGACATTTGGGGACAGCACGGCACCCAGGGGTGGCAATGAAAACACAGAGTTCTGACTGCTGCCTGGTACCCCTCAGCCTCTGGCCCAGGCCCATCCCTTCCAGACCCACGTGCGGGCCTGCGACAAAGTGCTGTGGAGCCAGGCGGCAGTGTGGCCTGCTGGCCCCGAGTTCCCTGTCCTTCTGCTGCCCAGGCCCCCATGCACCGTGGCCCCATTCCCGAGAGGCTCCCGGGGAGAAGTGCTCAGGTCTCGGGAGGACTGGCTAGCCAGGCCTCCAGCTGTCCGGTCCTTCTGAAGAGCTGTCTCCCCCCAGAAGTATCCCAGAAGTACTACACGCTCTGGGAAGGAGCAGCCAGAAGCTGTGGCAGCCATCTGGGCAGAATCACTTGCCCAGAGCCAGGGGACCAGCGCTGAGAACAATCACAGAGGGCAGCCGTGACACAGGGCCAGCAGGGACAGAACCCTTCCTCATGCTGGTCCACACTGCTAGGCTCTCTAAGCAACCCTGTGAGAGAAGGGGCCCCCTGGCCTGCTGGAAGAGGAAGAAGAGCCTTTCCCCTGGGCCTGCCCAGCACCAAGCCTCCCCATCTTGACAGGGCCACTCACCCCAGGACAAAACCACAGCCCAGGGGTCCTGGAGGGGGCCAGTAGGAGAGTCCGGGGAGGAGGGAGGAGCAGGGCTGCTGAGAAGATGAGAAGGCTGCCTGAGGATGGGCAGGGCAGTGGAGGGCTGGGCTGTTGGTTCTCAGAGCTGGAGAGCCCTGTTCAGGGAAAGAATGGGGGAGGACTTCTGCAAGCTTGCAGTTTGTCCCTCTACAGCCGCCCCCCCCCCCCGCTCCTTTCCTCTCCCCCCTCCTCCCCCCTGCCCTCCCAGGCTGGGATCTCAGGAATGTCAAATTCAGACTCAGGCTGGCTCCCAGGCAGAGGCTTGCTAGGGTCACCAGGTGGGGTGCAGCCAGCTCCCCTTCCTAGCCAGGCCCCTGGCTCAGTCTAGAAAGCCACCGAATGAATTAGTTTTAAAACATACATTTCCATTCAGTGATTCGTGCTGAGCCTAATTCACCCGCTTTCCAGTGTCACTTAGAATCGTCCAGGGACTAAGAGAACCCCGCAGAGAACAGATTTTAAAAGTATATATTAAAGATAAAGATGAGGCTTTAATATTCTAGAGGATTTCAAGTCCCTGGACAAAGACTGTCAGTTTAAATTTGAAATCAGCCGTGTGCTATCCGTCTGTGGAGAGGGAGCGGGGTGCCTCCCCCAAGACTGGGCTCACCTTTTTCAAATTACACTTTTCAAGTCTGATACAGCCAGATAATCATCAGCGGCTCGAATAAAATCATTACTTTGTCAGAGAGAAAAGGCAAGAGGAAAATTAACGACAGCAGAGAAAGAACAAAGTTGAGACCTAATAGGGAGACGTTGCAGAGATTAAAGGAAAGCACTTGCCTCAATTCTGAGTCAGGTGTTGGACTAAGTCCTCTGGGGGACTCACAGGTGGGAAATCCTCCAGGCACGGGGCGGGGGGGGCTGCCCCCAAGACACCGAGTCTGCGCTGTCACTTCAAACACTGCGCCCTCCTTCAGCCTGGGGGAAAATCACATGCTTCTAGAAGATTCTGAAGGAAGTCCTGCCCTTCTGGGACAGCGAGGCCACTGGGCAGAGCCTGGCGGGGACTGGGGCAGGCCCCCCTGCCCTGATGGGGAGAGGCTGAGATGCTCTGCCCTCTGCAGGCCGCTGGGGCCCCAGGAGGCCTTGCCACTTACTGCAAATCCACCCTCCCCTGCCTCCTGTACAGGACTGTGGACGGGGGACTGACACGATGACCCTCGTATCTCTCGCATCCCATGTGCGTTTCCTGCTGGGCTCTGAGGATGCACCTGTAGTCTCACCACCTTGGGTTGTGCTGCCTGCGCACCGAGTCTGTTTTGTAATAGATTCCATGCAGGAACTGTCTTCCCAGCTCCTCCAGACATTCCATTTCCCCACTGGTCCTCACCTCCTAGACTGGCAAGGGGGATGATGGAAAGCTCCCCAAGCCATGTGTGCTTCCAGGCGGCATAAAAGGGAGGAGGAGGAGGAAGAGGAGGAGGAGGAAGAGGAGGAGGAGGAAGAGGAGGAGGAGGAAGAGGAGGAGGAGGAAGAGGAGGAGGAGGAGGAGGAGAAGGAGGAAGAGCAGAAGAGGAAGAGTAGGAGAGGAGGAACAGGAGGAGCAGGAGGAACAGGAGGAGCAGAGGAGGGGGGAGGGGAAGAGGAGGAGGAGGAGAGAAGGAGGGGGGGAGATACAATGTTCGGATCTACACAGAGAAAATGGAACGGAAGCACTAAGGGCGTGCTCCTTAGTGGGAAGGTGTGAGTGTGACACTGTCATTTGAGGGTGACACTTTCCTTACCAGATTGACTGACACTGACACTGTCCAGCAGCTGAGTGTGGGGAAGCTAAATCTGTTGGCACATCCAAAATCTCCCAACTTCTGGCCCTCAGCTACATGGACATATTTATTGGAAGCCATTTCTAGAGGGTTCTGGACCTAGGGGACTGAATTACTGTGAAGAACCCGATTTCCAGCACTCAAAGGCGTGGTGATCACCAGACACAGGAGTCACACTGGACAGAGGACGGCCTGGTGTGGGGAGATTTGCTGGAGAGTTTCTGCAGGACCTGGAGGAAAACCACCTGAACTGGAGCAGACATGGTGTGTGTCCCCACAGGTCAGGTCTCCACCCAGTGCAGCTCACCCGAGAGTGAGGGGGGCACGATGCCAGGATGCACGTCACACTGACACAGTAAGGTCTGAGCCCAGGATGCACACCTGCATGCACGGTGAGGACCAAGCCCCAGGACGCGCGTGGGCTCTGCACAGTGAGGCTGACACCCCCTCTCCCTCGCCCTCTCCCTCTCCCTGTGCTGGCTCACTGTGGACCTTCCAGGCACCCATAGAGCCGCTCACCCCTCGTGACCCGAGCAGTTGACCTGCCTCCCTGCCGCCTGAGTTACAAACTTTAAAATATTCATCCTGTATGGATATGAAAACTCGATACTGGCATAGAACACTTGATCGTGTGCCTTAAACAAAGGAAAACTTCAAAGGAATGGAGAGGCATGGGGTTGCATCTCGGGAAGCAGAAGGGAGGGGCAGCGCCTGTCCTTACGAGGAGCCCAGACACCTGCTCCTACGACAGAAAGGGGGAGGGTGCCGCCACACCAGGCCTCATTGGGGACCCTGTGTCAAGACAGCATTCACCTCAGTCGTGGCAGAAACCCTGAAATCCCCCGCTCCAGGAATACCGAAGTTGCACTACGTAGCACTTGTCTAAAGACTTCATCATTTGGTGTCCCTCAAGTGGCAAGTTCAGGGTCCACTGGCCTTACCCTAGCCCCGTGGAGGTCAGGGCCAGCTCAGCTGTGCAGGGGGCAGCATCAGAGGGAAGGCCACTTTCGTGAGCCCCCCCAGGGTCTGTGTTCTAGGGTTGCCTCACCAGACGACCAGGTCTGTGCAGCTCTGAGAGCTGGTGGAAGACAGGAGGAACCCTTCCTACCCTCGGGACCCCGGACAGGACACCCCAGGACATCTGGGGAGAAGACCTCCCTCCCCGCTCCTGCAGCAGGGACTGAAAGAGCAGGTGTGCCTGGCAGGACTGGGCACGGGGGCCCTGGGTAAGAGGCACTGCCCGGTGGCCTCCCCCTGACCTCAGCTCCTGCCGAGCTCTCTGTCCTCGGGCGGTAATGCTAGCCCTCTGCTGTACTTAGGTGACCCTCTGGCCAGGACCTTGACATCGATGACCCAGGTCACCGATTCCCCTGGCCTGGCCCTCTTGTTTCCCGTCTCAGCGTTGCTGGTATAAACACCCAGAGGTGACAGAGAAGGCCTCATGCTCAAGCTCACTCCTCACCATCCCGTGCGTCCACAGCAGGTGTCCCCAGTGTCCTGTGGTCATGGCCTAACTCCCCACACGGCGTGGCTCACCTTCAGCCCCGGGGCAAGTCTTTCGTAGGAGAGAATGTGGCGCACCTTGGAGTCTCAGCTTTCTGGTGACAATTGCTTCTTGACTGCACCGTAGGATTTGTTGTACTTTGCTCACATCTACCCCTCTATTGCTTTTCCTTATCTCATTCCTTTCTTTAAACGCACACTGCTGTACAGTTCTATGTTCCTACATGCATGTAACCTGATGTGAATAATGCCCCTACCTGCCACGCCAGTCCACGGGTCCTTCCCAACCCCCTTCGACACACCTGTCCTCGCGTGAATTGGTTTTCTAGATCCCACACATGGGAGAGAACCGGTGACCTTTGCCTTTGCTGGCCTGGCATATCCAGCTTCATCGGATGCATCCTGGGCACGACGTGGCTTTGTCTCCCTTTACGGCTGAGCAATATCTACGGTGTGTTCACTCCCTGTTCCTGTGACAGATCGCCCGCCTGGCACACCCTCTCTGTGTGCAGCTCTTTCCACCAGATACCACCCAAAGCCTGCGACCCGAGATGAGAGAGGAATGTGTTCAGGAGGCCTGGCCTGGGCTGTGCCCTCCCACCCCAGCCCACAGCAGCCCTGGGATCCTGTCACGGTGGCACCTCCCACGTCTGGGAGAGGCCAGGTTCACACACCAGGCTTTCCCGGAACGAGGTCTCTTCAGTTCCCAAGTGGTAATGGGCCTGTTTCCTGAGAGCCACTGGGATCCTTTCTGCCTCTGTCCTCAGTTCCCAGAGCCGGGATCATCTCTGTCCTATCCTCAGACCCCAGATCCGGGATCCTCTCTGTCTTGTCCTCAGATCCCAGTACCCGGATCCTCTCTGTCTTGTCCTCAGATCCCAGAACCCAGACCCTTTCTGTCCTGTCCTCAGTACCCAGAGCCAGGATCTTCTCTGCTCTGCCCTCAGTCCCCAGAGCCGGTATCCTCTCTGTCCTGTCCTCAGATCCCAGAACCCAGACCCTTTCTGTCCTGTCCTCAGTCCCCAGAGCCCAGATCCTCTCTGCCCTGTCCTCACATCCCAGAGCTAGGATCCTCTGTGTCCTGTCCTCAGTTCCTAGAGCTGGGTTCTGCTCTGTCCTGTCCTGATCCCGGAGCTGGATCTATTCTGTCATATCCTCAGTCCCCAGTTTGGAATCTTATGACCAAATGAGTGGAAAGGAGAGGCAAACCCTCTGGAGTCCTCGTCTCTTCGTGCAGACAGTAGATGGCCCTGGGTTGATACAGGACAGCTGCACCTCACAACCATGTGCACCATGGAGGGACCTGGAGGGAATCGTCTCTCCCTCGGGAGGTTTCACCTTCTCACCCTGTCCAGCCAGCGTGACTGCTCAAGGACCCCCTGTGACCTGCTGGCTATGACAGTTTCTCAGGCCACCACTATATCTACCCTCTGCTAAGCACGTGTTCACACGTCATGTACACCGTCATGTACACATAAGCCCCAATGCACACACACACACGCAAACACACACAAATGTGCACAGGCATGCAGATACACACGAAGGTGTACAACGTGCGCATGCATGCTCAGGCCTAGCTCACAACAGTACAGCTGCACACCACACTCACACGCACACCCAAATGCACACATGAAGATGCATGTAAGAGATGCCCAGCCAGGTCCTCAGTCACTTAGGTGTTTTCTCTGTACGGAGCAGTGAGCTTCACTGAAACAGACCCACAATTCTACACTGATGTAGAACCTGACACCTTTGAGTAGACAGTTCCCACCGCAGATGCTGAAAGTTGCTGTGTGTCTCGCCGGTGGTCATTGTCACTGCTCACGTGGTTTCCACGAGGCAGAGTTTGTCTCTCTTTCTGGTTTCCACAGAATTTCATGGGTGTGCTTCGAAGTGGCAGCAAGAACGTGGGGTGAACTTCTGCGACTTCCATTGTGGTACCTGAGACTCAGGGAGGCAAACCTGCAGCTCATTTCCAGCTCCGGTGTGGAGCCAAGCTGAAAATCTCCTGGAAAACTTTGCCAACATTACTCAAAATAAGCAGCTGGGTTTTTTTTTTATCATTTCCAGGTGCATTTGGGGGCAAAGAGAGTTCTAATGGGTCTAAACTGGCAGCACGATCCAAACCCAGGAAGTTAAATTCACTCATTTCAAAGACATACGGCCTTGGAGACTTGAAGTAAGACAAGCCGCCCTCACATTAAGCATCCAATCTGCTGCTCGCTCAACACCTTTCCTGTGATGCTTAAAAACTACTCTTGTAGAGCGTTCTTGCTTTGGTACAGAAGCTTTGCCACAACCAAAGAGCTGCCCTGATCAGCCAAGAACCTGGGACCCGGCCCCAGACGCTGAGTTGCAGGGAGGTCGTCTGCTCCCTTGGCCTTCATTGGTCCTGAGCACATCTCCTTCGGATGGGTTCAGTCTCGTCCTCGGGGAGGCAGCCCATGCTTAGAGTCCCTATTTTGGACAGGACATTGCATCCTCAATAGAATTCTTTTTTAAGAAGTTACAATTAAAAAGTTGAACTTTCCCTGACACTTAGCTTCTTGTGAAAATGCTCACTAATTCAGGCACATCAGTCTCCCCAAATGTGTGTATGTTTACTTGTGTGTACATTTAAATTAAAGAAGACTTCCGACAAGTCCATCAGGATATGGTCTTAATAGTGGACCCAGAGGTTTGTAGATTTCCTTCATCATCTAAAAGAGGAGACACAGGAGTCTCAACCTGGGGCCAAGGAGAAGATCCAGGAGCGCAGCCTGCCTCAGAAGTGGGGGACCACACCTACCTGTCTGCCCTGACCACAAACAGCCAGGACTGGCTTCTCCTCAGTCCTGTCCTGTAGAGCTGACCACAAATGTCCCTCCTTCACATTGTAGCCAGAGCCACTCGGCTCCCAACTAACCCCTGATACCTAGCTAAACCCCAATACCCAGCTAACCCCTCATCTCCCAGATAACCCTTCAGCTACCAGCTAACCCCTGATACCCAGCTAACCCCTGGAGGCTCCCCACACTCTGCCTTCTGGTGTGGAGGAATTCAGTGTCTCCCCTCCCCGGCAGCACACTAGGTCACCTGTCACTTCTGGCGCTCACTGGCCTTTGCTGCCACTTGGGCTTGAGTGAGATCCCAGCCACTCTTCATGGTCTCTCAGGTGACAGTGTGAGTGGTCCATTTCCAATTTGCCGTGTCAGTGGACAGCAGGCTCAAAGCACCAGTGATGGAGCACCCTGCAGATGTTTGTTGGCTTAGAACACGGCCAGGACACGCTGAGCCCGGAGATACACCCAGGCCGGCCTCAGTGCCTTAGGACCTCTTCTCCCTCAGGGAGGACCCCTGAAGGCAGGAGCAAGTGGCTGCAAGCCCAAGTGAGTCTCACATGGTGACTGGAGCTCCACTAAAATCAACAGAAGTGCTCTACTGGGCTTCAAGATGCCCAGATGGCCCCATGAGACAGGAAGGGGCCCAGGTGGACATTCTATCTGTTTGCATGCCCTAGGGACCAGGTGGGGAGAGCTTAAAGTGGGGCTTACAAAGGGTCCCTGCTGTGCTGTCTGCTAGCCCCTTCTCCCAGAGAGCCCTAGAGAACAAAGATAATCTGTCTGCCCTTGACGTGTGAGGAGCACCCACGTCCTCTGAAGACCTAAGCTCCGATTGGTTTTCCACCAGATTCCTTACCAATCCAGAATGGGTCTTGAGTGAGCCATGGCAGGAAGAGGCTCTCTGTCTTGTGAAGAACTCACTCCTGAAGATCTGGCCACGCAAGGTTGCCCTGGAGACTTGTCCACCTTGACTCCACCTTTGCCCCACGACCTCCTACGGCAGGCAACCGGCCCTGGGCTTACCTGACGAGCAGCGGGAAGCAAGCAAAACACTTCAGTGAAGAAGGGAAGTGCATGCTAGTTAGACTACACGGGACAAAGGCCTACACAAATCAAATGCTACAGTGACAAAATCATCTCATTAGCAGGAGACTGAACTATGCTGTAGTCCCTGACTTGAATCCCAACAAAGATATTAAAAAGAGGTTTGAGAGTGTATTTTGTTTCTTAGAAGATAAAATTAATCAAACGATAACACATATATTAGAAATGAGTACAAGTTATTAAAAATATCCAACAAGGATTTATTGAACACTGATCATGTGCCAAGCATGTTTGGGTCCTAGGGACACAGCTGCAGGCATGCGGGGCCAAGTCCCAGACCTCATAATCCTTACAATCTAGACTCATTTATTTTCCATTTAGAATAATTTACTCCTCAACTTCTTTATTACCAGTCCTTTATTGTATGCTCACGGTTATTATATTTTAAATCATAAAGAATACAATGTATCCATCCTAATTTGGTGTCACTGCCTAGTTGACGGCTTAGAAAGCTGATCTGCATCTTGAGGATGGCTGCAGAGCTGCCTGTGTCTTCTTAGAGACCTGGGTATTGTAGGGGTGGTGGGACAAGCCTGGGCAGTAGTGTTCACGAACTAGACACAATCCATCCTGGGAGTTAGGCCTGCAGACCTGAGGAAGCCATGGGGTGATTATCATAGCAGTGCACTATTATTTTTTTAGAGGAGCTTGATACTTTTTCTGTCTTCATCTCTGTCTCTGTCTCTCTCATTCCAGATGCTATTGCCATATTATTGGGCTTCTAAGCCTTCCAAACCCTGAAACATGAATGAAATGAACTTCTGCTGATCCTAATTTCCCCAGTCTGTAAGGTTCTGTTACACCAACCCAAGAAGTCATCAGCAGACCACTGGAAGAAATGTCTGATGTAAACCAACTTGGTAAAACTGTTAAGGAACAATATTCCCTTCATTTAAATCAAAGGTTCAAGTTTAGATTGCTTTAAGTAGCAGTATCGTTGCAGGGTAAATTATGACTCCTTTGTGTACGTTGATATAGATCAAATCATGGGCTCTCTTCACAAAGGCCTGTGCATTGTCTGGGGCAGGGGGTAGGGGGAGGCCTCTGTTTCACCAGGAACCTGGATATGGACAGTGCACACCACCTGCACATCGCACAGGTCCATGCATAGACCATAGTAAGAAGCTGTCACCCCAATCCTGGCATCACTAATGCATCTTAGAACCAGGTCTTGGGCATTGTATCATGGGCGAGTTTCAGCAAAACCACTTCTTTGTGCTTAGGATGTGATGACTCCCTGGACACGGGCTCCACATGAAGCTAGGGAAGCTAGCTAGCACACTGGACTAGCTGACCACTCTGCTTCCATTATGTTCTCTCATCAGTAAAGCAGCTGGGCTCAAGAGGAAAGACGGGAGGCCATGTCTCAATGGAAGAACTGAAGATTGTATAACTATCTTTCTTACACATAAGGTAAAGGTACAGACACGTCCTTCATTTGCACGAGGGAATGCTGTGATTGGTGCAGTCACGGTCCTTCATTTGCATAAAGGAATGCTGTGATTGGTGCAGACACCTTTGTCATGCCACCTGCCTGGCTAGATAAGTGGGTTGCTCAACTCACTTTTGGAGTCAGCTGGAAGAGACCCCTCTGCGTTGCCCATTGGTGTGATGATTTTAGGCCAAAGAAAGACTTCTCTTAAGTGGTCTCTTCTTGCCTACTCCTGAGGGTCTCCACTTGTAGAGTGGGATGAACTGGTGACCTGAAGACAGATCAAGATGGAGTGGCAAGGCTGGGAGCAGTGCCAGGACAGCCACAATGCAGAGGTAAGAGCAGAGCAGGCAGCTGCCACAGTGACAAGAAGGGACAGCAGACGGGGAGGGTAGAGAGCTGAGGCTGAAGAAAGAGAGGGGGCTTGGAAAAGCCAGAGAAGAGAGAGTTCTGGAAGATGTCCAGAGAGCTGTGAACTCCCCATCACTGACAAGACCCGAGGATCCCAACATCTGAGCCCAGGTTGGGGGAAGCACAGGCACACTGCCTGGGCCTGAGCGGTAACACTAGAGGGCGCCACCCACTGTGGCTGGTGGCTGCCTGCTGTGGCCCCTACCGAGATGACAAAGCCCACCAGGGCTGGTGACGGCCCTGAAGAGCGGCTCTCCAAAGCCACGGCTCCTGTCTGGGCAGAGCAGGACCTCAGCCAGCCGATTGGCAACTGACGAGTGAACACAGCACATTAAAAACAAAACACACACAGAAAAATAAAGAGTGGACGAGTTAATGCGTATCATTTGAAGCTTGTTTATCAGTGTGGAAAATATGATTGTTTAATTGGCACTGGCATTCTCTAGAGGCAGAACCGAGATGGTATGTAGGTAAGTAGATAGGTGGCGAGAGGGATGGAGAGAGAGAGAGGGAGGGAGGGAGACATCTACATACAAATCTACATACAAATGCATGGCAGTGGTTAGTAAATTGACGAACATAATCAGAGGCTGACTAATTTCATTTTGGGAAGGCAGAGACCCAGGAGCTGTTCTTTGAAGCCTGAAAACAAGAAGGACCAAGCATGCAGACTTAGATGGAGGATGAAGGCCTGGGAAACCCCGGAGACTCTGGTATGAGACCACAGTGCAAGGCTGAAGGTCTGTACTGGCCATGGTGGTCAGTGGAGGAATGGGCTAGAAAGCAGAGGGTCTCAGGCGCTGGCTGCAGAGCAGAGAAAGGCCCTTCACCTTTAGATGCATTGAAGATGGTGGTGTGAGTTGCTGGCGCTCTTTGTGATTTGAAGGTAAGAAATGAATGACTTCTTCAAGGAGACACAAGAGCAGGAGGAAGGACAGAAAATCCGAGGTATGTCCTGCGCAATGAAGGGAAGTGAAGGGCAGGTTGTGTGCAAAGGGATACGATGTTGAAGGGGAACATGGACCAAGATGCACTGCACTCAAAAACTGGGTTGTAGAATGGCAACTTTACGTGAAGATAATAAACATGAAAGATTAGAGATAAAAACTAAAGCACTCCAGATGCGAGACAAGTCATCACCATACTCCTATCCTGTAGTCACAGAAGTGAAAACTGGTTCCAGGAACTAAAGAGTTTTACAACGTCACGTGTATAAATGGACATGTGTCTGCGTGTATGTATAAAACCTTATTCAAAGCCATATGGAAGAGATATAAAGAAGTAGAAGAGAAAGCAAAAAACCCGAGGTGCACAGTTTACAGTTGAAGACACAGCAAAGACTCAACGAGACGAAGACAAAAGCATCTCACCACACTGACAAGGCTCGCCTGCCTCCAGGAGAAAGAAGCTATCCCACTGCTGGAAGGAGGGCTGGTAAAATAACTTCGGAGGAAGATCCCGCAAAACCAAGAATCTCTACACATAAGCTGAGTTTATGCATACTAGGAATGTTATTTACTACTGCTTGAGATGGCAAAAAGCAAGTGGGCTTATAAAGGAGCATCTTCAGGAGATCAGGAGCAGTCTCAGCTGATGCATTGCTCTGCAAACCACAGCCCAGCCCAGCCTGCTGCCTGATTCCACGAAGAAAGTTTGGTTGTCCCAGCTCCAGATCTGCTGGCTCTGGCATTATCAGTGCCACAGGGTGAGGGCAGAGTTGAGCAGCTCCCCATAAAAGCCTTGAATGCCACTCCTCCAGCTGTCAGCAAGAAGTCTAAGGCACCCGTATTTGAAAACCTAGCATGGAACAACTTGAAAGCCAAGGTGGGAAGACACAAGCGGCCCAGTGCACCGTTGACATAAGGTGTACGGACGAGTAAAACAGGACTCTGTAGTTCACAGACAACGAAGATTTATCAACTGCTGAACTCGTGTGTGTGTGTGTGTGTGTGTGTGTGTGTGCGTATGTGCACACACACACACACAGGCTCACAATTCACACCTGCCGTCCAGGTGTGGATGGCAGGAGGTTGTCTCCGTGACTCAGTAATGTTCTCATCTGAGTTTTAACTGACCTCAACAGTGCAGCCAATTGCAGGGTTTGCAAGAGGAGCGCAATGCCGCGGTGTGCACATTCTCAGGACACTTCCTGGGCAAGGGGAGCTGCCTAGAGAGTGGTTGAGGATGAGGTGGAGTGTCCCTGCACACTGCGCAGAAGAGGACACTGCAGCCGGGCCCTGGACCTCAGCCCCACACAGCCACCAGGCTCCATGCCACTTGCCTTTCTTACCAAAATAAGTCTTATAGGTGCTTCGGAGATGGCGCAGAGAAACAAGTAGCTAAGTAGTCGGTGTAAACTCGATTAAATAAGCCAGCTTGTGAAGTGCCTGAGTGCTCCACTTCGGGGCCCATGAGAGCTCCAGAGGCACCAGAGAGTAAGACAAGAAGGCTGGCCATGCCGCATAAACCCCAGAGCAGCCACCGGTCCCTTGTTGCTGGACTCCACTCATTCTATGCCCATAGCTTAGGCTTGGGTTGCACATGAGATGGACGTTTGTGTGCTACTGGACCCCACTTAGGAAAACAAACCCAGCTGCCCCAAACCAGCCTCCTGGCTGGGCTGCGCGTTTTGGACCAGAGTCTCAGGGCTGCAAACTGACCTTTGTGTGCACTACAGGCCTACAGCTTTGAAAGTTAGTGTGCCTGAAGGAGCCTGTTCACTGGAAGCGCCTCGTCATCACAGCAGGCCTTGTGGGTTGAGAAGGCGTGGCCAGCTCTTACAGGAAGTGCAGTGAGCTGCCGCCATACTCAGGATGACTCTCCATGTCCTGCTCCCCCGTGCACACCAGGCTCCCTGAGGGGCGGGTGTGGAGACTGAGGAGGGGGCAGGAGGTTTGCTCACCAGGGAGTGGAAATGCCAGGCTGGGAAGAGGAGGCTGTTGCCGGTCTACCCGAGGAAGGTGGGGTGACGATGGCATACCCTGCAGTGCTGTGGCTGGCCCTGCAGTACTGTGGCCACCCCTGTTGTGCTGTGGCTCCTCGGGGTGTCCTGAAGGTGGCCCTGGTGACACCCACCTCAGATGGCAGTGTGGTGGGTGGGGCGCTTGCTGCAGCTGAGGAGACCCCCGGGGAAGGCCGGGCCCCAAGGACTGCTGTGGTCCTCATCGCAGCGGGGTGGGGGAGGCCTCGGCCACTCGGGGATGATGCACAATCTAGAGCGCTGCACACTCGACACACCAGACGGGAGACTTGCAGGAGAGCCGGAGCTACAGAAACCATGTTCTGGAATTCAGAGTCTCTTCTAAACTATTTTATTAGGGGTTCAATTTTTCTTTATTGAGCTTTATTGGGTAGGTTGTTGTCTGGAGTAATTTTGATTATTAGAAAAGTGAGGTGCAGCTCATATCTTTCTTCCTGGAGGGCACAAGCAATGCAATTGGAGCCAGGCCCATCCCGTGCTGCCCTGCGCTTTCTGTGGCCAGGCAGCGCTGGCACCTGGGCCTTGGTGGCCCCCGGGGAGAGGAGGCTTTCCAGGGACACGGTCCTCTCTGGGCATCCAGACCCCGAGTCACATATGTCAGCAACACCCCAGCCTCTAAGAGAAGGTCTTCTGGGCCTCGGCAGCCATGTTCTTCCAGAAGACACATGTGTTTTCTTACCAGAAAATATGGAATGATGTCAGACGGTCATATTAGTTATCTGCTAAGATGTTTCACTAAATCAATGCAAGCTGTCTTCTTTCTTATTCTCTGACGGGTCTGCAGTTACCCACTCCACCTTCACTGAAGTACTTATCCAATGGCTGTCCATTACTTAAAGATTGATTCTTTCCCCAAATAAGTACACGTTTTCTTCTTTTTGTGCTCAAGCCCTGCCTGGAGAGCCTTGGCTGCCCCAAAGCCCGGGCCTGCATTGCAGTGTTGGAGGGATCTCCCGGTGCTGTTCAGCTCAGCCGTAACCCGGGGACTCAGTGTGGTAGTTAGCCAACTCCCAACATCCTGAGCCTAACCCGCAGCTTCTTTCTCCACCTTCTCCAGGGCCAAGGCTGTTTCTGGAGAAACCCATGGAAGAGCTCTGATACCTTCTGTGCTGTGATCGCGGAGGTGAGGCCTTGCTCGTGCAGTGCCTTCCTCCAGCGTGCAAACCTGGCACACAATGCCCCTCGCAAAGCCCTCCAAGGCCCCACCCCCACTGCACTCTCTCTGCCACCATGCATCCTTTCATTAGGAAACTTGAGGTCCCTTTGATTCTTACATGGGTCAAAGATGGTGCCATTTTGCACAGTGACTTCCTAACTTCTGGGCCTTCTCCTTGTCCTGCAACAAGGTTCACACACAGCAGCCTCTGCAGTGGAGGACAGGCCTCCGAGTCCTGTGTGGGACAGGTGAGATAACCTCTCCCACTCCTTCACCCCGAGGGCCTGCACCCCACTTCCTTCCCAGAAACTCTACAGCGTGTTTTCCTCCCAGAGGACCTGCAGCCATGCTTCCTTCCCAGAAGACCCACTGCTCTGCTTCCTTCCTGGAAGACCCGCCTCCTTGACCCACGATCCCTGCTCTCTGTTCACAGGAGAGCAGCCCTTCTGCGGCTCCCAGGCCAGTTCATCACCAGCTTTTCTGGGATGGCCCGAGCATGGCTTCCAGGGCCTCTGATGTCCTCATGGCGACGTGTGAGGGTCGGCGCAGATTTCCCTCTGTGTGTGTCTCCAGGGCAAGGGCACCAGGAGCAGTGCCCTCCAAACCCCTGCAGGCATGACACCACCGTGCGGGGCTCTCCCTCCTCCCTCAGGACCGTGGTGGCCCTTCATCCACACTCACTCTCCACCACTGCTCAGCTGACACCCAGTCTCGGCCCTCCCTCCCTCCAGGTGCCCCGTCTTTGCCTCCCATCCATTTCCACCCAGAAACCACTGCTTTGATTCAGCCTGAAACATCTGGTCACCCTCTCTCACCAGTGACTGAAATCCCCATTTCCTTTTGCAGGAACCTCTGGCCAGCAGCTGCGATCGGGCCCTCAGCTCTAGTGTTCTTGTCCTTCCCCTGCAGAGAGATTTCTAGAAACAAAAGACTGTGACTCTTCCATTTCACAAATGTCTTACACGTTTTGAGTCACGTGTTGCTTGGCTGCTTTTCCCCATGCGTGTGTCCTGGGTGAGCCTGGGAATGGGGGAGGCTCCCACGAGCCCCTCTGGGCCCCGTGTGCCTAAGGACCCCGTCCACGGGCTCCCGCGTGTGTTCCCGTGTGTGTGCATTCAGGACTTACCGTTCAAGTGATGGGCTGTGAAGCTTCTTTTCCAGCTTATGTTCTGTGACTGAGCCTTCCTAGATGGGAAGCAAGCAGGTTTTCCTTCCACCGTTTCTTCGCACTGCTCCTTACACTTTGGGAAGACAGAGGTGAGCCACACTGGGAAGGGCACAGTGGGCCTGCGTGGAAAGGCTTGCCACCACAGCCACGTGCACGGAGGTCCCGCAGCTGCTCCTCAGGCTGACACGGCTCTCGCGCCAGCATGGCGTCTCCCATCACCCGGTCCTCCAGCACTTCTGTGTTGCAGAGATGAGCTGCGCTCCCTCCTCACCCCCGAGGGGACGGGACAGCCAGGCCTGGCCCAGGGTTGGCCCTGCGCTCCTCCTCTTGTGGGACTGCCTCCTTTCTAGGTGAGCCACACCAGATGGAGCTGGCAGTTCTGCTTCTCTGTCTGACTCGCCTTCCAGACAGAGATGAGCAGGGGGCGGGTAGGAGGAAGCCCCCGATGTGGCCGGCGTGGGGACACTCCCCCGCTGCTTGCTGGGCATTAGACCGTCACCACCCTGGCCCTCGTGTGGCTCCCTCATCACAGAGCCCAACAGGGCCCAGGTGGCCTCTCAGCTCTGGGCTGGCATGGTGGTGATCATGTCCCTCCGGTCAGCACAGCTCAGGACAGGACCCGAGAGATGAGGCCTGAGCCCCGGAGCCGCGTCAGTGTGGACGACACCGTGAGGACACCCCAGAGACCCGGGAGCTGAGCAGACCAGAGTCCAGAGAACCCTCGCAGGGAAGGCCAAGCCAGCCTGCTCTTTGTGAATGGCCGCCACGTTCCTCAGCTGACATGCCATTATTTCCTGTGGCCATGCTTGGCTGTGGGCAAGACTGGCCACTTGCACACTTAATGGCCGAAGCATGCCTGCTCTCATTTGACTCCAAATTCGGGACACTCAGTCCTGGAGGACATCAGCCTCGAGCACCTCCACCCTCTGCAGGTCACCTTGTCTCATCCGAACCACTGGTGCCTTCCCCTGTCCCCCGTCCCTGGGAGCAACACAGACTGGACACCACTGGTCTGGAGTGGACACTCATTGATCTGCAAAGGCCAGGGGGCAGGGTGGTCCCGGGGCAGAGTGCCCCAGGCTTGGTGCCCGCCCCCTGGACTCCTCATTCCCAGAGGAGCAGCTGGCTGGGGCTTCCTGACCTGTGACACTCCGATTGTTACCTAATCAATGCGGCTGAAATTAAAAGGTGTGTGTGTGTGTGTGTGTGTGTGTGTGTGTGTGTGTGTGTGTGTGTGTGTCTGCCTCCCTGGGCTCGGGGCTCGCAGTGAGGGGGGGGCTTTTGGTATTGGATTCCAACCGCTGACAACACACTGCCTGCCAGATTGCTTTCACTAATAAATAATGAAGCATTTCAGGGTGGGCGGTAAGCGACCCTGCCACTGCCCCCCTCCTGCTGCCTCCATTCCCCTGCTGTCCTCGCTCCCCACTGTCCCCTCCCCCGCACTGCCTCCTTCCCCCAGCAGAAGCACCACCCAGTCCACAGTCATCCACCCACCTTTATGCCTCACCTATACGTGTCTGGTTTGCAGGAATTTGACTTTCCGTGTGTTTTTATTGTGGTTAAAATGCAGCAACACCAAATTCCCATCCTCGCATTTTTCAGTGTTGATGACCCTGAGCGTGAACACATTCAAAACGTGTGGCGCTGTGGGCGCCGTCTACGTCACATTCAGCAAGCGCTTCTCCTCACGCGCCTGCGCAGGGCAGCAGTTCACCGCAGCCGTTTCTAAGCTCAATGCGTCCGTCCTTCGTCCCCACCCCTCCCCGCACCGGTTCCCTCGGCTCTCCTGGCTCCACTTTTCGAGGTGCACGTTGTGTATCCTGCCCACATCCACCCACCCTTCTCGTCTCCTTGCTCACCCCCCCTCCATGCCCCTCCCAGCAACGTCTGTGTCTGAGTTTGTTTCCTAAATTATGAATTTGTTGTGATACCACTGCAAACCTACACTACATCCCAGACTCTAGACAACATGGCTCTGGTTGTACATGCCTGCGACACTGTATGTCTACACATATGTTTGTAATTTCCATCTATCTTCCACATAGGAGAGAAAACTTGAGCCCTTTCTCTCTCTCAGAACATGACAACCCACTTATCATAATTTGTTTTCTAGGACTGCCCACCCTGAACAAAAGTTTGCATCCATGAAGCCACAGCAGTCCACTCAGCCCCCTTTCGAGAAATCTCTAGTTTCTGTCCCTATGAATTCTCTATTCGAGATCCTTCATCTGGATAAAAAGTGCTGCACTTTGCATCCAGCGTCTATCTGTTTACACTGGTATTTCTGAAGTTTGGGTGTATGCTGGTGTCCGTATGTTCTTCACATTCTCTCCAGCTGAGGCTGTATTTTCACCTGTCCTAGAACTGAGAGGCTCATGTAAAGTACACTTTGCTGAAATAGAAGCCGTGGGTGCTCGGGAGTCCTGAGAGGAAAATGACCTGAAAATCAACATTGATTGTTCTAGGGAGCATTTCAGACACTAAGATGGTGTAATTTTGTGTCAGAGAAATGCCTTGAAAGCCGCACTTGTGCCATCGGCTTTGCCGCTCTCCACTTTGTCACCGAAAGCTCTCTCCAGCCCTACCCCCTGGTAAACTAGCTCAGCCTTCGGCTGAAGGAAGAGGGAAAGGCAATCAGCAGATGAAGTACCATCAAGGATGTGAAGCCAGCTAAATCTGTGTGCGCACACGGAGTACATTGGCATTTGCATTTTTCTTCAAAGGATCTGAACGCAAGGCCTTGTGCTTGCAGGCAAGTGTCCCCTCGAGCCAGGCCTGGCCCCAGGAGAAAGGATTGATTCACACACTCATGTTTATTTTGCTGTGCTAGAGTGTTCCCGTGCCGCTCAGACTTCTTTCCTAACGTTTCGTCCTCTGGGGGTTCCCTCCATACCAGATATGCAGACAAGCCCAGCCTCCAGAGGTCAGGGCCTCCGAAGAACATGGGAAGGGCAAGCGGCAGGGACCCTGCGTCAGACCCCTCCAGAGGGAACACAGAACCCACTGCAGGCAGGGAGCGTGAGCCGCCAGCCTGTATGTGCATGTGACAGAGGGCTCGAGTTCAGCCCGGCGCACCCACCCGATTCACAGCACCCAAGGGCAATCTGGCACCCAGACCTCTCCAGGCAAGCAAGGCCTGAGGCCTGGGCATCCTCTGGGCATGCTTTCCCAGGGCCATTCCTGTCAGCGTGGCCTGGATCAAACAGACCACCCTGCTTTCGGGTCTCCAACCAAACCCACTCCTCGGGTCATCTCTGCCTGGGACACTGAATACAGCAAGACAGCAGGGAGAACGGTGGCAGGTGACACTGCTGCTGTTTACAGCAATGTGGTGACTTGGTGATGATGATGATGATGATGATGGGGATGATGATGATGAAGATGAGGATGAGGAGGAGGAGAATGATGATGATGGTGGTGGTGGTGGTGGTGGTGATGATGATGATGATGGTGAGGATGATGATGGTGATGATGGTGATGATGATGATGATGGTGGTGATGATGATGATGTTGATGATGGTGATGATGATGATGGTGGTGATGATGATGATGTTGATGATGGTGATGATGATGATGATGATGATGATGGTGATGGTGATGATGATGGTGATGATGATGGTGATGATGATGGTGATGATGATGATGATGATGATGATGATGGTGATGATGATGATGATGATGATGGTGGTGGTGATGATGATGATGATGGTGATGATGATGATATGATGATGACGGTGATGGTGATGATGATGATGGTGATGGTGATGATGATGATGGTGATGGAGACCTCCAAACAATAACAATCCACACCCCATGACCTCAGAACAATCACAATCCAAACCCCATCACCTCAGAAAAATTATAATCAACATCCCATGACCTCACAGCAATCACAATCTACACCGTATGTCCTCAGGACAATCACTAACCACATCTTGTGACCTCAGAACAATCAGAATCCACACCCCATGACCTCAGAACAATCACAATCCACACCCCATGACCTCAGGACAATTGCAAGCCACACCCTTGACCTCAGGACAATCACCAACCACACCAGGTGACCTCAGGACAATCACCAGCAACACCCCATGACCTCAGGACAATCACAATCCACACCCCGTGACCTCGGGACAATCACAATCCACACCCCGTGACCTCGGGACAATCACAAGCCAGGCCCCAGGACCTGAGACCTCTGCAAATCCGGCCTCTTAGAAGTGCATGGCCTCCTGGTGGCCTGGCCCGGCCCCACGCCGTGAAGCCGGTGGGATGGTCAAGAACACTTAAGGTTCAACCCCTGAACTACTTATTTAATCAGAATGTTTATTCAAGGTCATAGACATAAAGCAATGCAATGACATCATTTGCAGGGAGATGGATGGATCTGGAGCGGGCTGCGTTTAAGAAGATAAGCCAGAGTCTGGGCTCACAGACACGCGGAATGAGGACTCAACAGCAGGCTATAAGGTGTGCCAGGGACTGTCTAGGCGTCATTAATGTGGGGAGGAGGAGGGGGGAGGGGGAGCAGGAGAGGATACGAAGGGCAAGATGTCACACTCAAGCACACACTCGCGCGCACACTCGCACACACACTCATGCACACACATGTGCAATACAGCCTAGTGCTGCTGGAAACCTGAGGGAGACAGAGAATTACAGGAATGTGTGGAATGTGGGTTTTTCAACTGCTCAGAGCCTGGGTGGAGCCCCGCACAGGGCAAAGGAATGCTAACCAAACAATAAAGGCGTGGACAATGACACGCTCACTAATAATGGTAAATACTTTTGAGGAAGTCTACTCTCTTCCTGAGTTTGGTTGGAAGTCAGCTATCGGAACAGTCTTCCACCCTACTTATGTAGACAAAATGTTCCTCATTCTGTCCTTGCTTTCACTGTGATGTCAGCTAAGTTGCATAGTCCCAGATGAAGGCTGTGGTTTCCAGTTTATCCGTAAGTGACCTCACTAGGTCTCCTCTGGGCTGAAGAGACCCCCAGGGAGCCCCAGGGTCATTGTACTGAGAGAGGAACCCAGGTGGGCAGAGAAGGCCCTGCCCCCAGACTTGGGTATGAAGAAATGCAGGGTAGAAATGCCTGCTGCAGTCAGCAAGGGCCATGGAGAGGGAGGGGCGGGGGCTCATGCTGTTTTAGAGCCGCTGTCCCAGCCGCAGGCAGAGCCAGGAGCCAGCAGACCTGGCGCAGACAACACCCAGGTCTTTCTTAAGTCTAAACAGCATATACATAGATGAGTACACACACACACACACACACACACACACGTACATGAACATGGTATTCCAGGCCCTTCCAGCAGCAGGGCCTGGGCCACAGGTACCCTGGCCTGCGGCCAGTGGAGCCTTCTGAACGGGGTGGGGGTGCCCTGTGTCTCTGGATGCAGCCCATAGGGCGCTCTGGTCTCCTGGGGGGCAGGTATGGCTCCTGCAGTCTTCACCTCCCACTGCAGGGGTCTCAGACCAGCAATGTGGGCCTCCCGCCATCCAGCCAGTCCCCGAGTCTCCAGTATGGCTCTCTCTGCAGTGGAAGCCTGTGTCCTGGACACCGTTCGTGTGCGGTTTCCCTGAGAGAAACGTCTGCGCAAGTCTTTACTATTTGGGAAGGAATATTTAATAACAAAGTATGGCCCAGCTCCTGTGCAATGCCTACCACCCCGCTGTCTGTGCTGGGCTGTGCTGTTCACGGGTGCCCCGCTGGAGAAGGGAGTGCGTGCAGCCCCAGGGGACCCAGGAGCTGTCACCTCCCCAGTGCCCGGACAACCAGGGACCGAGCCTAATGATGGAGAATCGGAAGCAAAGTCTTCCTGGAGAGGAGAAATACAGAGGAATAAAAATTGCCCTGTGTTGGGAAGGAATCTATTATTGCCCTGACGAGATTAACCACAGTAATTGGCAGGGTTTTTTTTTTTAACATATTGTGCAGGCCTGTAGAGGCGGTGGTAATAAATAATGTGCACTTAGCCGCACGGTTGGTCATTCGCGGCCCTATCACAGCCACCTCCCCATTCAGGGAAGATAAATGTGATTTAAATTAATAGCCAGTCCTAAATAACTCCCCGGCTGGTAAACGGCCCATTTATCAAGCCCCAGACAGGCAGTGTCCTTTGATTCATGGCCCCCTCACAATGTGAAGGGTGCGTACAAAAATTGTTATTACTTTTTAATAAAGTGTAGCAGTCAGCCTTCCGTCATTTATCAGAGGCCGTGGCATTGTGACAAACAAATATCTTCATGCTGGATGAATGGGAGGGATAAAGGACACATTTCTCACAGAAACAATCACTGCCTAAATAATCGCATAAAAGTCCATTTTAAGTGCCTTTAAATAAGCGTCTCCAGAAAGATACGGCCCTCGAGGGTTGTTGAACTAAAAACTAAACAAACTAGTTCAGTGCTCACCTCTGCCAGGGAAGAGCCTGGCTATTGTTGCCATGTCTTTGTGTGGAGCTGGAGGAGGCTGTGGGAGGGGCGGGAGGGGAGGGGAGGAGGGGGCTGGAGGAGCTGAGGGGAGGGGGCCGCTCCGTGGCTCGCAGAGCGCACCCTCTGTGGACGGCACTGTGCATCTTCCCCAGAGGTGGGTGGGAACAGCGATGCACAGGAATGCGCCCCGCCACGATTAACTCCGGAGTTCTATGGTCTCTATGCCCTCCGACTCTCCCCATTTCTTTATTAGTTCACTAACACACAAATGGCGCCCCTGGATGGGATGTAGCCTGGCTCCCCTTTGCCTTCCGGAGCGGCACCATCTCTTTGTGGGATGGTGATTTATGTGTACCCTTGCACTCCTGTGCTTGTGGAAATGTCCCTGCAATTATGTCCATAATTGGATTGGTCAGCGAAAATGACAAAGGAAGCTCGCTGCTGAAATCCTTTCTCTCTTAATTAAATTACAAGTAGTCACTGGCTGGTGTCAGCGGGCCACCCTCCCATCACTGGGCAGGGCGGGGACGGAGCGAATGCTTGGTCTTCTTTGTGCTTCCGGGGATGGGGATGGGAAACCAGCCCAGCCCCACAGCCCCACCACCGGGCCTTTCCGTGCATGTGGGCTCCTCCTCAGCCCGTCAACTTCCTAGGGCTTCCAGAGCCATAGCTGGAGTCAGTGATAGAGCACAGCACTGAGTGCCACCCGGCCGGAGGCTGCCGTCCTGTGACTTGACACCTAGGAAAGGAAGGGCTGAGAAGTGACTGCACGGGAGAGACACTGCACGCCCTCCAGACTGTGCTTTGCTCCACAGCCACCTGCCTGCACAGAAGCCTCGCTCTGCACGGCTTCCAGCCGTAAGGCTTCATTGCATTCGTTGGCATCTGTTGAGCCCTGTGTCTGACAGGCATTTTCAATTGAGGCAATATTAAGAGTGGGTGTGAATGTTTCTAACAGGCACTGTGGCGGGTCTGTGGCAGCCATGGGTGGCTCGCCTGTGCCCCTTGATGAAGCCTGGCAGTGGGGCGAGGGGCAGGGCACAGGAAACCAGCAGATTGAAGGGGGTGGGTGAAGGCAGGTGGGGTTTGAAAGTGACTTTCCGGCGGCTGACGTTCTCCGCCAGCCCGCGTGGCATTTCCATTTCATAAATGTCTGCTTCGTGAAGAGCGTGAGTGGCTTTATTCAGGACACAAAGGTCAGCCAATCTGTAAATTACCCTGCGAGTTTCCAGGTCTACAATTTAAGCTCATGACATAATCGAAATTTCGGGGTTGGCACTACAATTCAAGGTCATTTTGCTGGAAAGAACCAAGAAGACATTTGTGTCAGCAGGGCACATATTTCTTACCTGGTTTTCTGCACCGTAAAATGACTTGAGAATTCGAAAGGGGGGTTTTCAGCCCCCTGGTTTGTTCCCCCACGAGGCCAGGCTGAGTGCAGGTATCTCACTGAGGTGCGATCCGAAGTTTCCTCTGTCTGGGGACTCAGGTAATCAATGGTAGTTTCTTCGGTTCCGTCTGCACTGATCTGGTTTTCTGAAGAGCAGTGGCGTTAGATTCCAGCGACCCTGCTCGGTGTCCTAGCCCGGCATCTCTAAGGAAATACTTCTCACGGGAAAAGTGAACGCTTCCCCAGAGGAACGCTTCGAGGCTCTCTGGAACACTTGCTTTGCCACTCTGAACAGCGTCCACCTGCAGACTCCTGCTCCCCTCTGGGGCCAGCCTCCACCTTCACCACCCCTGCCTGGACGGCCGGTGAGCCCTGGGGAACACTGGGTGTGTGTCACAGCTCCCGCGAGGGGCGACGCTGCAGGAGCAGACCCCCTGCTCCAGGCCCAGACACCGAGCACCCACGTCGCGTGGATGCTGTGGCCGTGAATACGTTCTTGAAAATTAGCAGTGAGTCCACCCTCCCCCGCCGACATTGGACTAAACAGTTCCTCCATCTGCTTTCACGAGAAAGAGCACAGGCAGCCAGAGGCACCCGTGTTGCCGCTCTGTGCTTCATACTCAGGTAATAGTCAATCCATTAACCTCTGCTTCCGGCTTGACCCGCAGTCCTCCCTGGCCCTCGCCCTTCTTTTAATACCTTCCCCTTAATAGTCGCTCACCCGCCGCCCCAAAGGGCAGCGCGGCGCCCGCTGACACGGCAGCGCCCTGCAATAATGGGCCGTGCTCCCTTCTCCCACCTCCCGCCTCCGCGTGATGTCAGTGACCATTTTTCTTTCTTTCTTCCCTGCTCTTTTTTTCAGCACCTAATCTAAAAAGAGCCGCGGAGGCAGAGGTGGTGTTAAACTGTAACGCAAATGTTATTCCTCGATCATCTGGCTGGGGTAAATGTCAACTGCTTCGGGCGAAAGCAATTGGAGAATGAGAGCGCGGCCCCGCCAAGAGTGGAGGCCGGGGTCGCGGTGGAGGGGAGGCGCAGGAGCGCGTCCAGGCCCCTGCAGCAGGCCGCCAGGCCTGGCCAGCGCTGCACCTGCTGCGTGGGGCCTTCAGCGGGGAGCCAGGGCCACCTTCTGACCGCCACAGGTCCTCTGAGGGACACAGGTAGCATTTCCTGGAAGAGGACGTGTGGGCACATGCATGTGCAAGACGCCAACACAGCACACAGCACACACACACACACTCACACACCACACACACACACATCACACACATCACACACACACACAACACACACAACACACACACACCACACACACCACACACACACACACATACCACACACACACACACCACACACCACACACACACCACACACACACACACCACACACATCACACACACAATACACACACACCACACACACACACACCACATACCACACACACAGACACACACACACACCACACCACACACATCACACACACTACACACACCACAGACACACACACCACACACACCACACACACACCACACAACACACACACACAACACAACACACACACCACATACACACGCACAGAGACACCACACACACCACACACACACCACACACACACTGACACCGACACCACACACCACACACACACCACACACACTCCACACACATACCACACACCACACACACACCACACACACCACACACCACACACCACACAGACACCACACACACCACACACACAGACACACACACAGACACACACACATCACACACACCACAGTCACACCACACACACACACCACACACACACCACACACCACACACACACTCACACACCACACACACATACCACACCACACACCACACCCCGCACAGATACCACACACACACCACACACACACACCACACACACACACCACACACACACACCACACACACACCACACACCACACACACACTCACACACCACACACACATACCACACCACACACCACACCCCGCACACACACCACACACACACACCACACACACACACCACACACCACACACACACTCACACACCACACACACACCACACACACATACCACACCACACACCACACCCCGCACACATACCACACACACACAACACACACACCACACCACACACACCACACACACAGACACACACACACCACACACACAAACACACACACTACACACACACAGACACGCACACACCACACACACACCACACACACCACACACACACCACACAACATACACCACATACACAGACACACACACACCACACACACACACACACACACACACACACACACACACAGAGGCCACACACAGCATCCCACAGCACACTGCAGCTGCAGGATGCACCCTGCACACACCGAGCGTCACATGTGCTTGTGCACATATGTCCCCTCAGGCATGTTTTCTCCAGCCAAGACTTAGCATTATGAAGTGCAAACATCCTTCACCCTAAGCGGAAACCACTGAGCTCCGTTACAATGAGCCCTTTCCATTTCCGCCGTGTCCCATACCAGCCCGGTGGTGGAGGCAGCCTCGGGGCAGGGGCCCGGGGACCGGGCTTCCCAGGGCTGACCCCTTGGCGCAGGCACCAGGGAGAGTCCCCTGCCATCACAGTGCCTGCGCTCAGCACAGGTCTTAATTTAGGGAGAGGGAAGGCTGCCCAGGAAGGCACAGGCTGCAGAAGGCAAGCCTGGAGACAGGTGTGGCGGCACGCCCCTGCAGGAAGGCTGTGGAGGAGATCCTCTCACAGGGTCAGGACCTCGGTGTCCTCCCTCCCATGCCCCGAAGACCCCAAGGAAGGGCCTAGAAGGCTCCACGGTCTCCAGGACCTACCTCAGCTTCTCCGCGTTCCAGCGGGGTCCTGGAGACCGGAGCCCCCCCACCCCGGCCGGGCCTTTCTTCACCTTCATGTGTGTGCAAGAGTGTGAGTGCCTGTGTCAGTGTGTGTACGCATGCGTATTTCCCTATCATTTGCACAAACACACATTAAACATAGTAAAAAAAACTCGTAAATATAAATTTTAAGATAATAAACATCTCCACTTGCATATAGTTTGATGTTAGATTTGACACTGTGGTAAAGAACGCAGGTTTATGTAGAATTAAGGAGAAAAATTAAAGAAAAGAAGCCAAGTTCTTCCGTTTATATCTTTCAGAATAGAAAAATTGGATATCCCTGCAACTAATTTTTAAATGTGGATGTAAATCTGGCTTAAAAACCCACAAATGATGCATGAGTTTGCCTGTCCCCGTGAAAATTATGTATTGAAGCATTAACTACATAGAGAGAGGATTTAAATTTAATTCTGGCTCTCCCAAAAGTTTAATTGCATTTTAATTTTAAAATAATAAATTAAATGTTTATCATGCCTTGATCTAGCATCTTTCTTCACGGGAATTCCACACATTGGTTGAAGAGAGAAAACAGTCTCACTGGCTCCCTCCCTACAACACGTTCTGTGGCAATCAGACAGAAATATTATTTTGTGGGCTAATTTATAGAAAGGGCACTGCCTGGGGACACCGAGTATTTTTAAGCGTTATTCGTGTTACACTCTCTCCAACAGGACTTTGCAAATATTTATGAAACTCCAACATCGGTGTTGTTTCTTTTTATCTTTCTTTTCTCCCAGCCCTGTTACCGCCTAATTGAAATACAATAATTATAAATGGGCTTAGTTCTCCCGATTTAATTTCCTTGCAAGCAGTGCCATTTGTTTTTCTTTGGCTTTGTTAACATGCTTTAATTAAAAGATTTAACAAAGCTAAGAACGCAGAGGCCACTGGAGGCTCTGCTCCCTGTTTGCTTCTGCAAAACAACAGCCTGCAGTGGGATAGGGGTTCAAGTCCACCCTGCGGGGCGTGCTGGGGGCCCTGCAACCCCCACTCACGAGCAAGGCCCGTGGCTCCCCACACGTGCAGACCAGACACTGGAGAGGCCCATGCCAGGCGTCAGATAGCCACTCTGGAGCCCACAGCCCCAGTGACGGCCTCACATCCACACTGCATGCTTCCAGGCACGCAGCTGCCCCCCCCCGCCCCCCATTTCTAAGCAGAGCAGCCAGACCTGAAAACTTCCTTCCCCAGCCCAGGTCTGTGGTCTAAGGCAAGTCCTTAAACAAATCAGCAAGTGTGCTCTCTGAACTGGAGCACGTACGTTGACAGAAGAACCTAAGTGGCAAAAGTGTTCCTACCAAACGAATAAAAGAGTTGGAAAATGTATTTCTACATGGGCTGAAAATTCGAATGATTTGCTCACCCTAAAATGATGCCGGGATGGGTTTGCAGATGATCTTGTTTGTTCACACAATGCAGCAGGAGCTGTTGTAGATTCTGCTGGGCAGGGCCTGCTGTGCCCACTGTTGTGGATTCTGCTGGGCAGGGCCGGTCTTCTGTGCCCACTGTTGAATGCCCAAGAGAGTGACCATGCCTTCAGATGACTGCTCAGAGCAAATCACCAGAGAGCACACAGCCCCATGGCCAGGACACCAGGCCAACCACGTGGCTGAAAGAGGCTCTTAGGCCAGGAGAGGAACAGCCTCCCCTCCCCTTCCCCTCCTTCCCCTCTCTTCCCCTTCCATCCCCTCCCCTCCCGTTCCCTCTGCTCTAGGGAGGTTAGTCACCTCCAGGAACTTCTTATCTGATAAGGACCAGCATTATCCCTCCAGATATGGGCCAGAACTTTCCTGATAAGACAGAGACACTTCTGTTTTCAATTTTGAACATATATAAGTTACTTAAAGTTCTATAACCTGCTAAAGACCAAGAACAACCATAATGAAAATGAAATGTAAGACACACCCCCCTGCTCTCAAGCAGCATGAGGAACTGCATTGGGCTTTCTCCATTGCAGAAAACGAAGCCACCATACCTGGTGTGGTGACACATGCCTGGTACTGCAGGTCCCCTCCTGTTCAGCATGCTGCACTCGGGGAGGAATCCAGAAAGCACCAGAGTCGGGCCAGCCTGCACTCACCTCCTGGGACTGTGCAAGACACTTCGGGCGGAGATGGTGGAGATAGTCTGTGAGAACTAACCAATAACGTGCATCAAGATGCTTTGAGGGCTACAAAACGCTTTCCAATTTCAACTCCTTCGTTGGTATTTCATGTCAAGTGTAAATGGTGTCGTGGTTGAAGGGAACTTGGTGGAGGTAGAGCTGAAATAAGTTAGAATTACAACAGAGTCAGCTGAGTAGAGAGGAGCCAGTGTGGCATTCACCCTGCAGCTCTCAGGGCGTCGGAGAGCCCTGTGCACGTGGACAAAGTAGGAGGGGTGGCATGACAGAAAAGGCAGAGGCTGAGGGCTTGTCACCCGTGCTAGGTGAGTGCTGACACGGGCTTCAGAACAGCACGGCCATACCGCGCTGGCAGAGGCAGGGAAACCACGGGTCTGCAGGGTCATGAACATGGCGTCCACACTGTCCCTACACATCCCAGCAAGGCCAGCACGCTGGGGGCCCAGGTCCTCTGTGACACCCCTGCCAGGGGCCTCTCCCGGATGTGGTCACCTCCACGGGCACTGAGTGTCCTGGCTTTGCCCACACGGCACCAGGCTCCCCAGCTCCCTCTTCCGCAAGCTTCCTGGCACATCCTCTGGTGGAGGTCAGCGACGGTCACTGCTCTAGAAGAACAGGCTCTTGAGATCTCTCATTTCCCCTCCGCGCACCAGAGGGCAAAGGACATTGTGCTTTTGCTTCCGGACAGTTTGCGTTGAGAATGGCAGAAGAAGAGTATCATGGCAGGTGTTTAAACCCCTCCAGCCACTGGGGCTTCGGAAACTCCAGCACAGCCATCTGCGTTCCTCACAACTTCCAGGCGTCAGCCCTCTAAGGCTGTTGCCTGACAAGACCTTCCATGGCGTCCTGGCTGCCGACACTTCCTGTCCCGCCATCTCAGCAAGGGAGATAGAAAGCACGATGGGACGCGTTCACCCTAGGTCTATTCTCTAACAACTCTCAAGAGGACCTCATCCATATCAGCCAGCACTGAGGGAGATACTGCAGGCGAGGGGATAAGGAGGTGGAGGTGAGGGGTAAGGAGGAGGGTGAGGGATAAGGAGGTGGAGGGGAGGGGATAAGGAGGTGGAGGTGAGGGATAAGGAGGAGGGTGAGGGATAAGGAGGTGGAGGGGAGGGGATAAGGAGGAGGGGGTGAGGGGATAAGGAGGAGGGGGTGAGGAGATAAGGAGGGGGTGAGGGGATAAGGAGGAGGGGGTGAGGGGATAAGGAGGTAGAGGTGAGGGGATAAGGAGGTGGAGGTGAGGGGATAAGGAAGTGGAGGTGAGGGGATAAGGAGGAGGGGGTGAGGCATAAGGAGGTGGAGGTGAGGGGATAAGGAGGTGGAGGTGAGGGGATAAGGAGGAGGAGGTGAGGGGATAAGGAGGAGGGGGTGAGGCATAAGGAGGAGGGGGTGAGGGGATAAGGAGGTGGAGGTGAGGTATAAGGAGGAGGGGGTGAGGGGTAAGGAGGAGGGGGTGAGGGGATAAGGAGGTGGAGGTGAGGGGTAAGGAGGAGGGGGTGAGGGGATAAGGAGGAGGGGGTGAGGGGATAAGGAGGTGGAGGTGAGGGGATAAGGAGGTGGAGGTGAGGGGATAAGGAGGTGGAGGTGAGGGATAAGGAGGAGGGGGTGAGGCATAAGGAGGTGGAGGTGAGGGGATAAGGAGGAGGAGGTGAGGGGATAAGGAGGTGGAGGTGAGGGATAAGGAGAAGGGGGTGAGGGGTAAGGAGGAGGGGGTGAGGGGATAAGGAGGTGGAGGTGAGGGGATAAGGAGGAGAGGGTGAGGGATAAGGAGGTGGAGGTGAGGGGTAAGGAGGAGGGGGTGAGGGGTAAGGAGGAGGGGGTGAGGGGATAAGGAGGTGGAGGTGAGGGGTAAGGAGGAGGGGGTGAGGGGATAAGGAGGAGGGGGTGAGGGGATAAGGAGGTGGAGGTGAGGGGATAAGGAGGTGGAGGTGAGGGGATAAGGAGGAGGGGGTGAGGGGATAAGGAGGTGGAGTTGAGGATAAGGAGGTGGAGGTGAGGGGATAAGGAGGAGGGGGTGAGGGGATAAGGAGGTGGAGGTGAGGGGATAAGCAGGAGGGGGTGAGGGATAAGGAGGAGGGGTTGAGGGGATAAGGAGGTGGAGGTGAGGGGATATGGAGGAGGGGTGAGGGGATAAGGAGGTGGAGGTGAGGGGATAAGGAGGAGGGGTGAGGGGATAAGGAGGAGGGGGTGAGGGGATAAGGAGGAGTGGGTGAGGGGATAAGGAGGAGGGGGTGAGGGGATAAGGAGGTGGAGGTGAGTGGATAAGCAGGAGGGGGTGAGGGGATAAGGAGGTGGAGGTGAGGGATAAGGAGGAGGAGGTGAGGGGATAAGGAGGTGGAGGTGAGGAGATAAGGAGGAGGGGGTGAGGGGATAAGGAGGAGGGGGTGAGGGGATAAGGAGGAGGGGGTTAGGGGATAAGGAGGTGGAGGTGAGGGGTTATGGAGTGGAGGTGAGAGGTTATGGAGGAGGGGATGAGAGGTTAAGGAGGTGGACGTGAGGGTTAAGGAGGTGGAGGTGAGGGGTTAAGGAGGTGGAGGAAGGGGTTATAGAGGTGGAGGTGAGGGGCTATGGAGTGGAGGTGAGGGGTTAAGCAGGTGGAGATGAGGAATTAAGCAGATGGAGGTGAAGGTTAAGGAGGTAGAAGTTAGGGTTAAGGAGGTAGAGGTGAGTTAAGGAGGGAGGTGAGGGGTTGTGGAGGTGAGGAGAGGGGTTAAGGAGGTGGAGGTGAGGGGCTATGGACTGGAGGTGAGAGCTCACAGGATGTAAGAGAGAAGACACATGTTGAGCACAACAAGAAGATGGCATGAAGCTAACATCCAGGGTATTAATTAGGGGGGTACTGCTACTTGAATAAGATGGTTTCTATCACACACCCTCACAGAGTAAGCTGAGTTCATCCATTATTCAAAAATCCTCTTATATGAGAGACAAAAGGCAAAAAATGAAAATACGAATTCTCAATTTGTCTCCTGGCTAACAGAGTAGTCGTATATATTATGTGCCAAATTCCGTAAAACCATGACTTAGAAAAATATTCACAACTAAAGTAGTGAAGTCTTGTGTATTTACTAGGTTAGTTAATATACAAATGACAATGGTAACAAACACATACATGATTAATGTAGGCAAGAGTGCAGTCTGAATAAAAACATGATGCAAACGCACATGTAATAGACAATGGAAAGAATACATAAGAAAAACACAATAAAATGATAGATGGAAATCCAATCATCTTGATAACCACATTAACTGTAAATGGCCTAAAAGGAAAGGATTATTCAATGCAATTTGATATCAGAGAATTAAATTTCAGGCTCACGCCTGTCATCCTAGCTACGCAGGAGCTCCGAAGAGGGTGGTTCGAAGCCGGATGGGCAGAAAAGTCCCTGTGAGACTCTTATTTCCAATTAATCACTAAAAAAACCTGAAGTGGTGCCATGGCTCAAGTGGTGGAGTGCTCATCTGGGCACAAAGAGGCTCAGGGACACCATACAGGCCCTGAGTTCAAGCCGCACGGCTGACAAGGAGGAAGGAAGGAGGGAGGGAGGAAAGGAAGGAGGAAGGGAGGGAGGGAAAGAAGGAAGGAAGGAAGGAAGGAGGGAGGGAGGGAGGGAGGGAGGGAGGAAGGAAGGAAGGAAGGAAGGAAGGAAGGAAGGAAGGAAGGAAGGAAGGAAGGAAAAAAGAAAGAATTAAATTGCAGGAAAAACACAGTCATTTAAACTGTCACTTTAAGATCCACAGACCAGCCCGTGCAGTGGCACAGGGACGGGAGTTCTGCAGTTTTCTTGGAGGGTCCATGGACAGCCACCTCTGTGGGGTGTGCAGCATAGGGCCCCGTGTGTGGAGAGCAGTGTGTGGCGGCTCTCACACTCGCCCTCCGGAAGGCAGAGCCACGGAGCTGGGAAGCCCAGCAGAGCCAGGATCACCGCCCGGCCCCACAGCCAGCAAGCCCTTCCCTGCGGCACTGATGGAATGGCTGGTGGAGCTCTTACTGAAAAACCACGGCACCTTCCTAAACATCTGCATCAGCACCATTTCAAAATCAGTTTTAAACAACCTCAGACTTAGTCATTGATGGTCAGTCAGACATGAACAGGCAGGGATGGCTCCCGGTTTGGAAACGTGTGTCTCCAGGTAAATCCCCTGCAAAACACTGACACATGCTCAGAGCTGCTTCTGATGCCTGGCTCTGAGAGCGAGTTACCAGCTCGAAACCGGATTCAGCTCGTGCACCAAAATGAAGGACTGGACCCCAAGAAAAATCCCAGCTCCAGGCACCGCCAGCAGCACCACAGGGGTTGTCTGCCTGTCTCCCCTTGCTTTAGAAAAATGAGGGATGCTTTTAGAGAGACTGTGCAATGTTCGGCTGGAATCCAAAGCCACAAAGTGAGACAGGAAATGGCCGTGTCAGCATCATGTTCTTGAGAAAAGGGAGAATAGAGATATATTGGCATCAATATGATGATATGAGTGCCTATGTATTATCAATCCTCACAACTAGAGGGGAATTGAGAGAAAACTGGAAATGAGTGACGTGCCGTTTGGCACAGATTGCGATGCACTTACATTTATTTTAATTTAAAAGTTTAATAGGTGCATCCTGATAGACACGGCTGGGCTCAGAATGCGAGTGCTGTAGAAATCCAATCTCACTTGACAACAGAGAGTTAAAAACCCTGGGAGGTTTTTAATTAGATTTCTGTATTTCAAACCCCAGCCTGTAATATGGGCTTTATGAAGAGAGATGGGTAATCACTTCGACATTCCGTTTGCGGTGGACAGAATGGCCTCGACCGCTTCCGCCATCAGACATCTGCGCGGCTCCCACCACATCGGGCCCTGCCAGGAAATGGTATCCCCACCCGCCAATGAGGCGCTGAGCTCCTGGCCAGGAAATTGAACTGTTCTCACTCAGGAAATAACAGCACTCTGTCAAAATCTACAGGAGGAACATGTGTTCAGGTTTTCTGTTAATGCTCAACATATCTGATCAGAATGAGAGGAGCAACATTAGAAGAGCAGCAGCTGCTTCGGCCAGGCCTGTCCCCAGAGTGCTGTGACATCCAGGCGGACAGTGAGCCAGGCCCCCCACCCCAGAGGTCCAACTGCCGCAGTCCACTATAGGGACCTCAGCACTCTGTGACCATCTCATGAAGCCAGGTCTTTGAGATGGGGGGGGCGGGGAAATAGCCGCCCCAGCAGTTATTCCTAAATGACAAGTAAAGTAAAGGAACGGTCTCTGGATAAAATGAAATAATAACATACAAATTATATAAAATTATGTTAGATGGAATCTGTATTTTCTGATGCGTTGTATTTTGCATAATGTATTGCATGTTTTCTATTGCATATCGTGTAATATATTAGATAGCAGATAACGTGCCGTGTGTTTTGCGTCTGCTGAGCTCCATGTCTTACATTGCGTGTCATTGTTCCCCAGCCAGTTAAGTGGACTCTGAGATCAAGGTTTATCGCGATCAGCCTGAGGCATTGATTCTGTCCCACTGTGTGGATGCAGCCCGGGAGGCTCATTCTCGGCTGCTCTCTGGAGAGGAAAGAGTTGAGGTCAGGTCCGGTTCTCCTGCCAGCTGCAGTGACCCTGGGGAAGCCACTGGGAAGGGAGCTTACTGCTAAAGGACCGGTATGGCTCCTGCACTGGGGCCTGAGTAGACTTGGACCCCACCCCTGCATGCTATATACCCCAGACCCCACCCCTGCATGGCAGATGCCCTCAGACCCCACCCCCGCATGTTAGATGCCCTTAGCCCTCATACCTGCATGGCATGTGCCCTCAAACTCGGCACCTCCACCTTATGTTCCCTGAGACCCCCCACCCCTGCATGGTATGTGCCCTCAGACCCCGCCACTGCATGGTAGGTGCCCTCAGACCCCATCCCTGCATGGTAGGTACCCTCAGACCCCACCCCTGCATGGTAGGTGCCCTCAGACCCCGCCACTGCATGGTAGGTGCCCTCAGACCCCATCCCTGCATGGTAGGTGCCCTCAGACCCCATCCTTGCATGGTAGGTGCCCTCAGACCCCACCCCTGCATGGTAGGTGCCCTCAGACCCCATCCCTGCATGGTAGGTGCCCTCAGACCCCGCCTCTGCATGGTAGGTGCCCTCAGACCCCACCCATGCATGGTAGGTGCCCTCAGACCCCACCCCTGCATGGTAGGTGCCCTCAGACCCCACCCCTGCATGGTAGGTGCCTCAGACCCCATCCCTGCATGGTAGGTGCCCTCAGACCCCACCCCTGCATGGTATGTGCCCTCAGACCCCGCCACTGCATGGTAGGTGCCCTCAGACCCCGCCACTGCATGGTAGGTGCCCTCAGACCCCATCCCTGCATGGTAGGTGCCCTCAGACCCCACCCCTGCAGGGCAGGTGCCCTCAGACCCCACCCCTGCATGGTAGGTGCCCTCAGACCCCACCCCTGCATGGTAGGTGCCCTCAGACCCCATCCCTGCATGGTAGGTGCTCTCAGACCCCATTCCTGCATGGTAGGTGCCCTCAGACCCCATCCCTGCATGGTAGGTGCCCTCAGACCCCATCCCTGCATGGTAGGTGCCCTCAGACCCCATCCCTGCATGGTAGGTGCCCTCAGACCCCGCCACTGCATGGTAGGTGCCCTCAGACCCCATCCCTGCATGGTAGGTGCCCTCAGACCCCACCCCTGCATGGTAGGTGCCCTCAGACCCCATCCCTGCATGGTAGGTGCCCTCGGACCCCATCCCTGCATGGTAGGTGCCCTCGGACCCCACCCCTGCATGGTAGGTGCCCTCGGACCCCACCCCTGCATGGTAGGTGCCCTCGGACCCCACCCCTGCATGGTAGGTGCCCTCGGACCCCACCCCTGCATGGTAGGTGCCCTCAGACCCCATCCCTGCATGGTAGGTGCCCTCAGACCCCACCCCTGCATGGTAGGTGCCCTCAGACCCCACCCCTGCATGGTAGGTGCCCTCAGACCCCACCCCTGCAGGGTAGGTGCCCTCAGACCCCACCCCTGCAGGGCAGGTGCCCTCAGACCCCACCCCTGCATGGCAGGTGCCCTCAGTCCCCACCCCTGCATGGCAGGTGCCCTCAGACCCCACCCCTGCAGGGCAGGTGCCCTCAGACCCCATCCCTGCATGGCAGGTGCCCTCAGACCCCACCCCTGCATGGTAGGTGCCCTCAGACCCCACCCCTGCAGGGCAGGTGCCCTCAGACCCCACCCCTGCATGGTAGGTGCCCTCAGACCCCATCCTTGCATGGCAGGTGCCCTCAGACCCCGCCACTGCATGGTAGGTGCCCTCAGACCCCACCCCTGCATGGTAGGTGCCCTCAGACCCCATCCTTGCATGGCAGGTGCCCTCAGACCCCACCCCTGCATGGTAGGTGCCCTCAGACCCCACCCCTGCATGGCAGGTGCTCTGCAAAGCTGAGAGGGGGAAGTTGTGGAGGCTCCTGGACACAGGGCCTTGGGCCTCAGTGAAGCCACCCAAGGGGATGAGCAGACAGCTCCTCTCCCGCTCCACCAGCAGGCAAAGGTGCGATTGCCCAGGAGAAGGTGGCCTCTCCGTCCCTCGGGGCAGAGCTGGGAAGGGACGGCTGGCCTGGAGCCACCACAGAGCGCTGCGTGCCTGGGACTATTCACCTTACAAGGTACCTTTCACCCTAATCAAGCGTGAGAGAAGCTAATGACCACGCCCCATCCCTGCTGCTTCCTCAAGCCACAGTCTCCCACCCTGTCCTTTCGCTAGTCACCAAAGAACCTCAGTGTTCATGACAGCATGGCTCTGCTGGCCACAGAACCCACCAGGTCTGTTTGCTGTGTTCCTCCTTCTTAGTCAACAGCAGCTGTCTGGGTCTGATCTCCAGGTCAGCAGGGCAGCCCCTTCCCCCTCCCCATATAACCTCTCCACCCCCCCACCACCTCCCTCACTGACAGCTTCCAGCAGGATGTATGATAGCAACTCAACCTTATTTCTCTGAAGAAAAGTTCCTCCCTCCTCCCCCTCCTCCTCTTCTTCCTCCTCCTCCTACTCCTTCTCCTCCTCTTCCTCCTCCTCCTCCTCTCACCATCTCCACCTCTCCTCCATCCAACCTCCCCCTCCTCCTCTTCCTCCTCTTCCTCCTCTTCCTCCTTTATCTTCTCTTCTGTCCTCCTGTAAGGGTTTCTCCTTTCCTTCCGTCTTTATGAAGTTTGACTCGGATATGCATATATGGAGAATTTCAAATTTTTCATATTTTTTTTGCCAGTCCTGGGCTTGAGCTCAGGGCCTGAGCACTGTCCTTGGACTTTCTCAAGGCTAGAGCTCTACCACTTGAGCCTCAGCACCACTTCTGGCTTTTTTCTATGTATGTGGTACCAAGGAATCGAACCCGGGTCTTCGTGCATGCTAGGCAAGCACTCTACCACTAGGCCAAACTCCCGGCCCAAGAGAATTTCGAATTTTTTAAAAGTATCCTGCTTTATGTTGTTTGGACTCTTAGGTCTGTAGTTCGAGGTCTGTGAGTTTTGGAAGCTTTCAATCACGATTATTTCCGGCACTGTGATCTTTCTTTGTCCTTTTCTGATATGAGGACTGTGCACATATGTGTGAGACCTGTCCCGTTCTCTTGGTCATTTGGTGTGAAGTCATTCTGCATCGTGGGTTTATTTGCACTTACCACCAGGAACGTTGTCTCCATGTAATAAACACAGTATAACAGGTCCTGCAACTGACGCTGTGTCCAACAGTGAAAACCAGAAGGCTTTTCCCATAAGACTGGAAGCAAAACTGCAACGTCTGACTTTGCACTTGGCTTTGGTGCAGCTCTGAGAGAGCCCGAGCAGCCACAGCAAGGGTGGAGGCCGGATGAGGGCGGCTGTGCAGACAAGCCGGGCCCAGGCCTGAAGCTGGCCATGGAGTGGACAGGAGAGGAGGTACGGAAGGCAGCAGTGCTAAGATCTCAGCCCTGGGCGGGGGCAGGGAATGGAGGAAGCAGGGTTTGTCCTCTCGGACACTTGCGTCCTCACGGCAGAGATGGCTGCACCCCTGGATGCCCCATCAGCGTGTGCATCTCCAGCCAGCCAGCCAAGCCCCACGCTGCCACTCCAGAGCGGTCTAGCCCCACGCTGGCAATGCAGCCGAGTGTGGCCACGTTCCTCTGGATCTTTGTGCGGCCAGGTCCCTAGGGGAACAGGGCTGTCCAGGCGCCAAGCTCACCAGGCCCAACACCTCCTGTGTTGAACCTCTCACAAAACGCTGCTGTGGTCTTTTTGGTTTTTTTTTTTTAAAAGCCTTCATTTCTGACTAAACACTCAAGCATGTTGGGACCAAGATATCTAACTATAGGCATGATACAGATGTATATTAAAACCCAGGTAAAAACAGGGTTGTGGCAAGGAGGGAGAGAGAAAAGCAGAGTTAGAGACAGAGAGTCAATGACGGAGACACCAAGAGATAGAGACGCCAAGGTAGGGAAATGCTCTTGATAGAGACCCTGAGAGAAAGGATAGAGGGCTAGAGGGGGGGGGATAATGTCCATGGGCATGGAAGGCATGGATGAAGGCAGAGTGACAGACAGACAGACAGCGACACAGAGAGACACAGAGACACAGAGAGACACAGAGACACAGAGAGCACAGCGACACAGAGAAGCAGAGGATTAAAAAAGCGCAGAGCGTAAGAGAGTCAAGACAGACGTGGCAAGTCAGAGAGAGATGCTCACAGAAGTGGGGGTCTCTGCTCCCCCGGAGGGGGCGGCACATGGAGAAGATCTGGTTACGCCGTGGTCTCTGCTCTTCCTTTAATATTTCGCCCCTGGGAGGGGGCAGCTGCCTGAGGAGTGTCTATTAGGAGAGCAGTTGGAACGTGAGCGGCTCCCTTCAGATCCTCCAGCCAATTGAGCAAGCGGAGCTCCCCTGCCTACCGCTCTAAGGCTCAATTAAGTGCCAGCAGGCCCCCTCGAGAGCTCTGGAGAATCCGAGACTGGCTGGAGCAGAGCCCACCGGTGTCTTCTTTAGCGTAATTATTCCAGCAGCTGACACATGTGTCCCTGGGTCCCCACGTGGAAACGGAGCCTGCACTGACACGTGTGTGTCTCCTCGGCTGCCGGCCGTCAGTTCTCATCAGAGCAACTCCTTAGACTGAAGATGGCTTCGTAGTTCTGGGACCCAGGACGTGTCCAGTGCACAGAGCCAGCCTGCCTGCCTTCTGTTTGCACCACGCCCTCCATTTTCAAGGTCACTACTCAATGCACCCTGGGTGCTAAGCTTACAGACAGAAGCCCACACCACAGAGGAGACGCAGTGTAGAATTCAGAGAGATGGACTGTGGCCACACAGCCTATCTCCCAGCAAAGCTGAGCAAAGACATGGCCTCTCCAGGGCCCTGGGAAGGAGTGGACCACAGCTCTCCAGGGCATTAGACTGGTTGGGTTTGGGCCTCAGCTGCCACATGACTGAAAGGATGTACCCAGTGACGTCCTGCAGGCGTGCCCGTGTGCCCAGGACTCACGCGTGAGATGCAGGCGTGCCCATCCATGTACACAGGACTCACGTGTGAGCTGCAGGCGTGCCCGTGTGCCCAGGACTCACACGTGAGCTGCAGGCGTGCCCGTGTACACAGGACTCACGCGTGAGCTGCAGGCATGCCCATCCATGTACACAGGACTCACGCGTGAGCTGCAGGCGTGCTCACATACACAGGCTGTCACCAGGCAGGCTCACCTTCTGGCGGGACCAGCTCTGTGGTGGCCCTGGAGGGCCTCACTGTCCAGCCTGCTGTGGCCTTCTCGGAGAAGACTGGCCCTTCTCTAGTCTGGGTCTGCACCGGGATTTGCTTGTGAAGATCCTGGCCTTAAAGAATTCACAAGTGCCCAGGAGTCTGAGGGAACTGAGGCAGAGCGCGGAACCGGGAAGCGGCTGGGGGTGGGGGTGGGGAGGCCTCGGGCAGGAGTGGAGGGGACGAGGCCAAGGCGGTGAGGAGCTGTGCTCAGAGGACAGCCACGGAAAGGGCCTGGAGGGGGAGACAGCGTGCAGAAAGGCCACAGGTGACAGGAAGCCACCAGAGGAAGCTGCCCATGACAAGGCAGTGCCCGGTGTGTGTCTCCTGGGTCTGGGGCGGTGGGGTGGAGGGAGGTGAGGCTGTGGGCGTCTGGCCCCACTCGGATGTGGAAGGGTGCTGTGGGATGGGGCTCCTGGCCCACTTGAAAGCAGAACGTTCTCTGATGCAGGTAGCTGAGGGAGGACGACCCTGTCACTTCCCTGTCCCTAGCTGGTGTCATGCAGGGCCACTGTGTGAGGCGGGACAAGCAGGGAGGAGGAGATGGAAGGGCAGGGCCAGGAGGGTAGCGGAGGGAACACAGCAGCCCCCATCCTGGACTGCAGTGCACTGGGCGCCTCTGTAATAACGAAGGCCATTCACTGCAGAGGGAGACACAGGAAGAACTGCATCCCAGCCCCGCCCGCCACCACGCGGCTCCCCGCCATGCCTGGGTCCCCTGGCTGTACAACAAGCTGTCCACACTTCCAAGTCCTGTGTCTCAGAGACAGTCAGCCAACCAGGGCCGCTGTCATCTGCAGAGGGGAGCAGAAGTCCCCGCCCCAGCGAGAAGAGCCACCAGCACTCCGAGCAGATGGCAGGGCACCGTGCGGTTCTGTTTCTGGGGCTGTTTACATCCTTCCATGCCTAATTTGACATCTTATAGGACTAATGAAGTTTTTCTGGGTGTGACCCAGTAAACGGAGCCTGGCCATGCAGGGCTGTGTGGCCCACAATAAAGCGGCCGCTGTTGCAAAGGCCCAACCTGGAGTGACGGCTTCCTGTGCCCTGGATGGACCACGAGAGATGCCTCCGCAGGAGATGCCATCACTGAGTGCCTCCTCTCACCCAAGCCCATGGGCCCTGGGCTGGCATGCTCCCTAACTGTGAGATTTACATAGATGAAAAACCAGAACCAGGGGTATAACCTGCAGGAAGTGTCGCTCCAGTGCCACAGGCCATTAGGGGGTTGGTGCAGGCCACGTGTGGGCGTCACCCTGGGCCAGCCTGGGGTTTGGGTCAAGCTTGGTGTCTGGGAACGAAGCTCATGTGGTCCCATGGCCTGGCAAGTCTTCCGGCCCAGCTCAGCTCTGGGCAAAAGTCTGCAGAGAGGAATTGTGGAACCCAGTGCCAGCGAGAGGCAGCAGCGTGCATGGACTGCACGAGGAACCCGGGGCAGGCAGGAAGAGCCGCCAGCTTAGACGGTGCTGGGTGAGACACAGGCAACTCCTGACGGTCCTCGAGCTCTCAGGCACTCACGCGCAGTCAGAAATGAGAATGGCCACAGTCACGGCGGGAGGAGACCCTGCTCTCCCCGGCAGGACTTGTAGACGGCACCAGCTGCTCGTCACGCTGGCCCTCGGGGGCCTCCACACGAGATGGCAAAGCAAAGGCTGCTACAGCCCCTTCTCCACCTCGCAGGGCCCCCGATGCCGCCCTGGCTCAGGCCTTCCAAGGGCTGCCTCCATGAGAAAGGTCCTGAGGCAGGGTGGAGACTGACCAAGAGGGCCGGCCACGGGTGCGCGTGTAGAAAATGCAGACGTCGGATAACGCTCGACTGTTTAATCAGAGGCAGACGTCTGGAAGCCGCGAGTGCAAGGTGTGAGTCTGGCACAACTCGGCGCACGGGGTGCCTGCACAACCCACCACAAGCCAAACGCCAGGAATCGGCTCACATTCTAGGAAGTGATTTGCCAGTCGAGAGGTGATATTTCACCTGAGTTATGTATAAGCAGAAACCCCAAGGTGGGAGGAGGAGGGAGGGGGAAGAAGTGGAGGAGGAGGAGTGAGGAGGAGGAAGTGGGGGAGGAGTGAGGAGGAGGAAGTGGGGGAGGAGTGAGGAGGGGTGAGGGGGAGGACGTGGAGGAAGACTGCATCCATGTGGATAGTATAATGGAAGGAATGGGGCCGGGCCTTCCTCACTGCCCAAGCCCACGTCAGCCTGGCGGGGTGGCCCGCAGGACGCCTCCCCTGCACAGACGTCGGCCTAGAGGTCTGGAGGTGAGAGTAGAGGGAGGAGCAGGCTAAGGAGGGCCACAGGAGGCCAGCTAGACGTCAAGATGCCTGAGCGCCGTCGTCTTCCTGCAGGAGCGGAGCTCAGGCCGCAGCACAGCGCAGCGGCGAGGCAGGGAGGAGAGGAGCTCCCAGCCCTTCCCGATGCTGCAGCTGTCTAACCACAGAACCACACCTCCACTCACCTCCACTCCAGCAGACGGTGCGGTGGGAAAAACCACATCCGGGGAGGGAACCCGTGTCTGGTGATGGAGCCCACGTCCGGGGAGGGAACCCCACATCCGGGGAGGGAACCCGTGTCTGGTGATGGAGCCCACGCCCGGGGAGGAAGCCACGTATCGGGGAGGAAGCCACGTATCGGGGAGGGAGCCCCACATCCGGGGAGGGAACCCCAGTCCCCGCAGTGTGTTCTCGCAGTCTTCTGCTCCTCTGCTGAGAGGCCTGCAGTGGGCGCCCTGCGGGATGAGCAGCGGGAGGCAGGAACTTAGGAGGATGCCACATCTTCCTGCAGCTCCCTGGCGTGCACCAGGAGTGTGCAACGAGGAGGAGCTCATTAGTGTGCAGGGGGAGTGTGCAAGAGGAGGCGCTCGTGGGAGAGACAGACAACAGCTGACGCCCTCCAAGGCCACTTTCGTAGGAACAAAGCCATTTCCTCAGGAGCCACCCCACTCCCCTGGGGAGACACTACGTTCACAGAGCAGGGACCCGCGCCCTGTCACCTCTCACGGTGACAGTGAGACCAGGCTCCTGCCGGCCACACCCTGGGGACACCAGTGCAGCCATAGCAGACAGTAGAGGTGGACTGCAGAGTGAGCCGGCTGGTGAAGGCCAGCGATGGCGGGGTGCAGGCTCGTGTGCACCAGCCTGGACCTCCTGAAGGCTTCTCCTGCCTGCTGAGCTCTGCAGACTCCATCGAGGCCCGAGAGCGAGGGGGGGGATGCAGGGAGCCTAAAGTGGCAGATGACCTCTGAATGGCAGGTGACCTCTGAGTGGCAGGTGACCTCTGAGTGGCAGATGACCTCTGAGTGGTCATTTTGTCTCCTGGGAGTGGCGCTGGTCAAGTCACTGCACGTGGCAGCCACGTACCCAGCCACGCAGCGGTGGTGGTGGCGGTGGCTGGCCACAGCTGGCACAGCGCTTTGGTGTGGTGAGAGTGCAGGTCTGTGGCCATCGGCCCTGTCCGTCACGAGGCCTCCCGGGAGTCGTGTTTCACGGCGGGCGGCCCGAATGTCTCCAGTTCTGAGTCTCTAGGTGCAAAGTAAGCCTCGATCTGCCGGCGCCAGCACCGAAAAAGGGTGGACAAGCAGTTTCGTGGCCAGCAGCTTTCACAGTAAACAGAGGAGGCAGATGCTATCGTGGAAGAAACAGCATGCTTATGGAGGGCTTGCGACAATGTTTGTGGCTGTGAGCAGACAGACAGACAGACAGACAGGCCCCAGCCTTGTGCAGCTTCTTTCCGTGCTGGGGTCACCGAGTCTTTGTGAATAACAGTCATGGCCCCAAGCCGTGCTGCCGAGCCCTGCTTGGCACACACGTGACGTGGGAGCCGCGTGGAGCAGACGGCGAGAGGGGAGAATAATGAAAGAGGCGTGCAACCCACTGAGAGCCGGCAGATGCTGCCGGCTGCCATGCCGCCAGGCCAGGCCGGGCTCCCCGGGCGAGGCGGCAGGACCAGAGCCCCAGCCTGAGCCGTGGGAGATGCCAGAGCGGTGGAGTGCTCCACGGAGGGAGGACCCACGGGGAGGGGTGCGAGGAAGGCAGGGCACTGCCTGGGCGCGGGGCCCATGTGCCAGTGTCAGTTCTGCCTTTTCGTTCCACACCCTCCTCTAGCAAATGTCCTCTTGCCAGCGCCCCTGCAGCGTGCAGAGCTCTGTGACCAGCAGCCACGTGTGCTTCTTGGGCAGATGTTACAGCCTACCAACACCTGGAGGAGTGTCAGGACAGGGAAGCAGGTGACCTTGAGGTGAAGGCTGCGACGCCAGCCTCCAGAGCAGGCGGTCCTTCCTCGCGCTGCCCGCAGCCTCTCCGTCCACAGCATCTGTCCACAGCGTTCCCAGCATCCCCGCCCCCCGACCACATCCGCCTCACAGAGCAGCCCGGATCTGGCCCGGTCACTGTCCACAACCTGTGATGGCGCGAGGAAGCTTTCCGCTCTGTGCCCCAGAAGGAGCGTGGCAGAGGTCACTGGGTAACTCGTTCAGCTTGGCTTCCTTCTTCCCAGCTCAGCTCTGGAAAACACGGGGCCTTGCAAGTCAAGTGACTTCCAAACCCCATGCTGGCAGTCCCAGCCCTGTCTGTCTGATGTATCTCAGGGCCCCCGGGCCACGGAAGGGCACCACTCTGGCAAGAGGAACAGCTCCATTCCAGACCCTGACCTCAGGGCTGTGGTACGCACCCTTAACCTTAGGTTGGGACACACAAACAGTGATTTGAGCAAGTTCAGTTTTCCTGCTGTTGGAGGGGTGTTGATTCCAGGACCCCCACGGTTACCTGACTCCTCCGAAGTTCAAGTCCCACCTATAGAATCACCCAGTTTCCACATGGAATTGGCACACACCCTCGTGGATGCTTCCGGTGACCTCTGCAGTGCCACTCCAGGAATGCAGGCTACACTGCATGGTTGAGGAGATGGCGGGTGTGCAGGCCCAGAGCCTGTAGGGCAGGCTGCAGAGGGCACAGATGGTGCTCTGGGTGCAGGAGAGACGGCGGGCATGGTCTGTGGTGGAGGCCTCAGGGTGTGCCCGGCAGCCCTGCACTCCTGTGGGCTCAGCCTTGAGCTGGCATGGTTCGATTCTGTTCCCTGAGTGTGAAGACATCGAGCTGTGGGTACGTGCTGGATGACCCAGAGAGCTGACACGGATTCTAGTTTTCATGCAGTGTGGTTTGTCATTGAACACGCCACCAGGAAAAGCACCAGAACCAGAGTCTAAACCAGCTTTGAGGTAATCTGTCACAGAGTCTTTAAACACAGACCCACGGAGTGTGGCCGGGGAGAGGGAGGTGGGCCTGAGCTCAAGCCCCATGTTCACCACCAAGGGGCCAATCACCTTCACTGGAGCAGGGGCTGGCATCTCACGTCTCTCCAGGCCGTGGGGGCTCCTACACAGTGACACGTGCTCAATGGAGAGTTCCCCGCTCACGTTCCACAGGCCACGCAATCCCAGAGCCAGGGCCTCTGAACTACTCCCCAGAGCAGCGGTGGACCTGAGCTTCGGAAGCCAGTGCTCACGGGAAAGGGACTGGACGTGAGAGGACTGGAGCATGGCCAGCCCTCACTCACAGGAGAGCACAACCCCCGGATTCTGGACAGAAACTAGCCATCTCTGGCCTCTTTCCTTTTCAGTACAATGCCACGGGCTTGCTTGCATGCAGGCTGCATCCGAGCCCAGGAGAGTCCTTGCTGTGCTGGCCCAGGTCTCACGTGCATCCTGGTTCCCGGGCCCATTCCCTGGGCACGCAAAAGATAGAGCAGAAATGGTGTGTGTCTCCTCACGACACTGCTGCCAGCCCTGGACTCCCAGTCCACTCCCTTGTCCTGGCGCCATTCCACACTTGCTGAAATCTGGGTGACTCTGTCGTCAGCCTGCCTTGCTGTGTGGAACAGTCATCCCATGTCACAGGGGTCCTGCACACGGGACATGTGTCCTTGTCCTTCCCGTGGGAGCCATGCTCACCTCCCAACCGGGGCGGCTGGCTTTCCAGCCTCCATGCGGCAGGTGCCGGGCTCCAGTGCGTTCAGGTGGTCGCCCCGCTGGGCCTGGAGCAAACACACGCCATCGCTGACCTTGGGCTGGCAGGCAGACGGTGAGAAATGAAGCCTGCCAGTTGATTCATGAGTCGCCACGTAAGACTGAACATAATGCAGGCAAATTATGCATCAATGACTTGTGGCTTGGGTGTATGATCATTCGTCTGAGCTCTGGTTCGGCGTGTAATTTGCGGTAAAGTTAACTCTTGGAGGTGAGTGGGGTGGTCTGGGGTGAACCAGGATGGGCTTGGTGTGGGCACGGCGAGAGGGGTGGGCGTGAGCGCCTTGAAGAGGGCCCCACACAATGGGCAGCTCTGGGGGCCAACTTCAGCTCAGCTTCCAAACCGAACAGAGCAGGACGGCCAAGAAGAATCCAAACCAGGGTCGACAGTGTCCTGGAGCTATGGCCTCTCATGCACGAGGCCCCAGGCTCCATCCTGTGGAAACGGAGATAAGATGAGGTGGAATAAAGCGTGGACCAGAAACACACAGGAACCGGAAGCTTTGTGTCCTGCTTGCAGGCGGGCACTGCCACAATGGAAGTCTCTGTTTCCCCCAGCTTGGGCCCTGCCAGGATTCTCTGCCCTGACACAATAGGGTGGAACCTTATAGGAACTCTTTAGCCTGCAAGAGCGCACACTGGATTAGGGCTCACGTATGGAGTGGTGCCTGCATCTCGGGTAGGTACCTCTGCTTTTGGGCCACCTGGGATTTACAGACTCCATCAGACCCCAAAGAGAGTGTCCCCTATGGCTGGTGCTGGCAGCCTGGGGGCGCTGCAGAGGGGTGTGTATAGAAAGCGTGGCCACGCAGGAACGCAGCCTGCTGATGCAGTGCTGGTACACATGAGGCCTGCTTCTGCTTCCTGGAGGTGAGGAAGGGGAGAGCAGCCTTGTAGACACTGAGCATGGTGGGCTGGCCGAGGGGGGTCGAGCCCCCGCTGACTCCGGGCACTGACCTGGGCCTGATGCCCAGCGCCCAGGGTGGACAGTGCTCACGTAGGACCCCTGAGCAGAGCGGCTGCACGCGGAGCTGAGGGTGGGGTGGGCGGGCCGAGCTGTGCTGGAGTGGGATCTTCATGCAGAATACACCCCTGACTTCTCCAGAGCCCGCCCAGCCTTTCTCCAAGACCTCTGAACTGGAGGCCAGATGTGTAAAGCCCACAGACAGGAGGGAAAATGGCACCCAGTGCATTCCGGAGTGGAAAGCTCACAAGCAGGGCCTGGTGGGGATCAGAGCAGGATCTCCCACACAGCACCTGAGCTCCGGGGGTCCGGGAGGGGCCTGGCTTTATAGGGGACCAACCAGCAGCTGCTCTGGATCAGCTGGAAGGCCTCCATTGTCAGGGCTCATCCCCAGTGCAGAGGCGTGAGGTGGAACCGGGTCACCAAAGAACAACAGGATTTCAGGTGTGAAAAGAGGAGCCAAGCCCCTGCTAGGAGTGCAGCCCAAGTGGGATGAGGGTCCCGAGTGCTGGCCACGTCAGCTCGCCTGACCCCAGGCACGGGAGGAAAGTGGAGACGTCTGCAGCAGGAAGAGCTGCACAGGAGAGTGCACCAGCAGAGGGGACTCTGCCCCTGCTCCTCCCCTCCACCCGGGTGGCAGCTCCAGAACCCAGGCAGGGCTTGGTGAGCCCTGAAGTGGCCTTTGACATGCCCTTGAGCGGCATCTCAAGTCCCAGTGCCAGATCTCTTGCCACCTGCACCGTGGGTCAGAGAATCTGACGGCCCTGGCTGGGGCTGCTTCGTGACAAACGCCTCATTCCTGTCACACTACGAACCCCTCACTGGCTGAGGCTTCTGAGCTGCAAGCTGCGTGTGTCCTCCCGTTCTTTTGCTCTGCTGGTGGCACCTGTCTGCCCTCTGTGAGCTGGGTTTGAGGGAGCGAGACCTCAGGACAGGTTCACAGGACCCAGTGTCCTCTCTCTAGCCTTGGAGGACATGGCTGGTCACCCAGGGCCCATCTCCGAGGACAAAACGTGGACTGGAAGAGGAGACCCAATGCCTCCCTGATGTCCCTGTGATGGGGACACTGTCCTGAGCCCTGGAGCCTCCAACGCTGCCCCAGTGCATTCTACAAGACGAGCTGGTGGCTGACATTCGGAGGCCACGGCTGCAAGGACAGCAAGCTGAAGTCCTGATGGCTCCAGGCAAATCAAAGCTGTCATCCAGGGAGACGTCAGCTGAGCGAGACACGCACTTCTGCGAACATGGCTGGGATGTTTGTGGTGCGTTCGTGAGAACCTCAAATGAGGCCCAGGAAGGGAGAGCACGAAATGGCTCCAGCAGTCACGGACCTAGGTTCCCGAAGGGACCTGCCCCACCCGTCCCTTAAATGAATGCCTGGATCTGTGGAGGAGACGGCAAAAACTGGAATCCTCCGGAAAGCGCTGCGCCCACAGAGGGAACGCGGGGCGGTGTGACGCGCTCCTGTGGAACACCCAGCTTGCCTGCAGAGCCGCCAGAAAGGTGGACTCAGAGGACGAGTAAAACGACCGCCCCACAGGCGACGCCCTGCCTCCCCTAGCCAGTGTCAGAAAGTTTGAGGACAGAAAGAAGAGGCAGGCAGAAGGGAAAAACACCTCGGAGGATCCGAGCAGCCCAGATGTCCCCGAAGCAGGGGGAGCCGGCGCGGGCCTGGCAGAGGCCTCCCTGGCCGCAGGGGGCCGCGGGTTTCCACCACAGCTCGTTCATCACAGCCGCTCAGTGCAACTGCGCGAAGGTTGATCTGATTTGCTGTGCGTAATCCAGTTTCTCCGCCAGGTTGGGGATCTCTCCGTTTCCAGCACCCTGTCACTCAGGCCACTTTAGAGGGGGACAATTCAATTCATTATCATTAAGCAGCAACTTTTAATACCACTTCAGGGAAAACTCCGTGAAAGAGAATCTGTCCACACAGCCCTTGGCCGGCGCAGGGAGATGTGATCTGCTGTGAGCCCCCCTCCTCAGAGGCCCCTAATGTCATTCTTAGCCCACAGCTCATTAACAAGCCCGACGCCTGGCAGGCCCCCTTGGCAGGCAGAAGGATGGAAGCTGACAGTGAAGGCTGTGCACATGGCCGCCACTGGAAGCCGGGGTGTGGTTGGGCTACTGCGGAAGGTATTCTCACTCAGTGAGAAAGGCACGCTGCATGTGCATGTATGTACACATGCATGTGCACAAGTATCTGGGCACACATGTGCACACAAACCAGAGGCTGCCGCCCCGCTCGGGATGGCATCTTGTTTTCTCACGTGCACTAGTTCAGTTGGCCGTGACCAGGCCAAAGCGAAGGTGGACGGCCCAGAGCTTGCTCTCTCTTGGAGCCTGACTCAGTTGATGGAGGGAAGATGACAAAACAGAGCCGGGTATCTGCACATCCCGCAAGGCACAAGGTGAAGCTGCACCTGCTGGTTGGATACATTCTGAAGATGGCTGAGGACTTGGAGACAGCCACCAGCTCTCCCAGCCTTCCCACGTGGGGCCAGGACAGAGCCCACTGCACACAGCCGAGAGGAGTTGCCCTCGTGTCCCCACACGTGAGATATCACCATTGTTCACACGGGGCTGTCTTTGCTGCACCGCTGGATGCTGCTGGATATGCATGAGTCTTGGTGAAAGATATTCCTGGTACACTCATAGATTGCTAGTGTGTGTGTGTGCATGTGCATGTGTGTGTGCGTGCGTGTGTGCGTGTGTGTGCACGTGTGTGTGTGCGCGTGCGTGTGTGTGTGCGTGCGTGCATGTACCAGTGCCGGTCCTGGGGTTTGGACTTAGAGAACTTCCCCTAGGCTCTGTTGCTCAAGGATAGTAGCTACCACTTGAGCCACAACTCCACTTCCAATTACTGGGTGGATAATTAGAGGTAAGAGTCTCCCAGGCTTTCCTGCCCGCACTAGCTTCACAATGGAATCCTCAGATCTTGGCTTCCTGATCACAGGTGCGAGCCACTGGCACCCAGATGAATGGATTTTTTTTTTTTAGTAATGTGTATACACGGCCAGAACATGATAATCACAAACCATCTCCCCGTTCTCACTGTGTCTGCTTATTTCAGTCAGGTTCCCCTCCGTGGCTTCCTTTGCCATTAGGGCCGTTATCCCCTGAAGCCATTAGTAGTCAGAAACCATCAGGCCATACCCGAGCAAATAATAAAACACTGGAACCCTCACTCCAACGCACACACTAACACCACTGTCCTTAATTATGTTTAATGTTTGCACAATTTTATACATTTGCGTTCTTTTCATGAGTATATTTGCTTCAATGTTATCTCTTGTAAATTGTAAGATAGGACGCGGAGAAGTATATTTTTAATGATGTTTGTGCAGGACTTAGTGCGGCATCTCAGCTAGGGAAACAAGGACAGTGCCTGGTGCTGTGTTGGCTCTGTGGTGTCCCTCATGTGTGCAGGCAGAGGTAAGCACGGGGGAGGGCCTAGGCCCATGTCTGCACTGTACTGCATTGGTCTCCACTGCACAGTAAAGGAGAGACCAGAGCCTGTGTCTGACAGACAGATTCCTTAGCGCACAGAGCCAGCACGACTGCCTCCGGCCACCACAGGTGAGCGGGGGCCTGGACCGGCTCTGAGCTTCCGGGACACCTAGGCCGACCCAATTGCTACACGCAGAGTCTAACTGCTGACGGTGCTGGAATTAGCTGCCTAAAAAGCATCGCAAACACAGTCCTACAACACTATGGCCATGTCACATGACCACGTCCTCTGCACCACATCTTCTTTCCACATCCTCCCCACCACATCCTCCCCACCACGTCCTCCTCACCACGTCCTCCCCACCACATCCTCACCAAGTCCTCCTCACAACATCCTCCCCACCACATCCTCCTCTCCACGCGATCCCCACCAAGTCCTCCTCACCATGGCTCTGTCAATCCCCATACCTCATCATGATTTCCTTCTTGGAGTCCTCACAGGTTTGCACTGGACATGGTGAGCTCCACACTCAGGGACTCCAGGCCATATCTCTCATGGTGTCTAGGGCAGGGTTGTGGTTTCCGCTGAGGCTCAGCTGTCAGTGGATGTGCTTCCAAGCTCTGCCTCCAGCTCGTGGGGTTGCGTTTCCTTCCTGGCTGTCATGTAGGAACCACTCTCAGCTCCACAGCTCCTCCTTGTCCTGCATCACATGACCACCGTGAACGCTCTGGAGAACCTCTCCCCGTTGTCATCTGTACAGCGCAGTCTGCCTTCTACGATGGCGTCCATCACCTTGCATTTGGCGATGGCATCTCTCTCCTTATCACACCTCACTGTTGGAACAGGTCTGAGTCCTGCCAGCTTCAAGGAGATTACGCAAGTGATGACACCTTGGCCTCCCAGGGTATCCGTCTGTGTCACAATGTGGTGAGACTTCACGAACACACAAAATACAGGATTAGACTCAAGGCTCCCAAGGTTCTCTTTTCTGAGAACGAGGGGTACATGCTGGAGCCTGCAGAGAGGCTGAGCCCTGGCTCTCTTCCTGGCCCTGCTGCCAACTCCAGTTACTGTGGAGAGACCAGAACTCGAGGGACCAATAAGGCCATGTCCATTGAGACTGTTCCCAGAAAAGACCAGAAACCAGGTGAGGCAAAGATCAAGCCAGCCATGACCCCACCACTGCAGTACACCCGGAGCTTTCCTGGACAGGGCAGTGCATGTCCAGGCTGGAAACCCTCAGCCTGCAGCAGGAACCAGGAAGCTGTGACACAATGGCCCGGTCATAGGTAAGCAGCTGATTCTGCCCCATAGAGCCATGGACACAGTGTGTAGAACTCAAGTGTCTGTCCTCTACGATATCCAGTGAGAATAAGTGACCTGAGTTGTGTAACATCCAGGACAAAGAATTACGACCGTGGCAGGAGGTGGTGAATGACAGCTGCCATCCTCCATTACAAAACAAGGCCGTGTGCGCACGCTGCGCCCGTTCTGGTCACTGTGGTCACTTGGGGAAAGAAGCTCACACTTTGGCTAGAGGTGACCAAGATCTCTCTGACCAGGGCAGAGGCTCTGCAGAGGTGCACAGGGACAAATGGTGGGAGTTGGCTGAGCAGAGAAAGCACGGGAGTGGGGGGTGAGGTGTGTGGGAGCTGGCTGAGAGGAAGGGGCCGGGTTGCGTGAAGCGGCCGGCACAGAGGCAGGGGGGAGGTGTGGGGAGCGTGTGTGCACGCACCTTCTTTGACTTGGCTTCTAACAGGCACAGTGGCCCCCAGGGCCATGGCACAGTTCCCATCACTGGAGCGCAGCACCACCGGGGAAGCTGTACAGGGAGGGGACCGGCCGTCTCCCTGGGGACACGTGGGGCAGGTGTCAAATGATGATGGAGCCAAGCAGAGGAGGTGGGCAGGCCGACCATCACTGCCAGGGTGGACAGAGGGGAGCCATGCGCAGGGAGGAGAAGCCCAGCCCGCCCAGGGAGCCCGGTGGGCTCCAGGACGGGTAGGGCGGGAGCGCAGATGAGAGGCTGGCTGCCCACTCTGAACCTGCTCAGCTATGAAGAGCATGGCTCAGCTATGCTGAAATCACAGCCTGAGTGGCTTTCCTCATCCAACAATACCTTGTTTATCAGGAAGCCCTGCTCACAACCACCTCCCAGATGGCTTCCACGCTCTTCCACCACAGTCTTCCACAACAATGCAGAGCTGGCTCTGCCACCCACAGAGCACCAAAGTTCCAGGACCGCCTTGACGCTGGCTCCTACCTTGTGTTACCTCGGTGCCCTTTTAGTGATCCTGGCACTGATTGCAAGCACCTGGGAGGAGCGTAGGGTACAAGAGCCACATGAGTGGGCATCAGAGGTTAGAGAACAACCCGGAGACACCTGAAGTACCTGGAATCCCCATCTTGTTGTTTTTCCTGCATTCACATAAAAGAAAATTGTCGGTCGTTACAACGTCCTTAACATTCCTACGAACCCTTAGTACACTATATAAAAATCTTTAATTACTGCAATAAAGAAGAGGCGCATATTATCAGTGGTTCTTCTGCCAGCCTATCCCTAGGGCCCTATAATTGCTTCAGCCAACCATTAACCCAAAGCAGGGAACTAATAGAGAGTATATTATTGCTTAAATAATGCATTTGCTTTGAATATACAATTATCTGGTGTGGATGGTGAATCATGAGAGGAATCTAATTTAGTGGGAGTCTTCAGCAACTGAGTTGGGCTTTCAGCCAGTGTCTTCAGTGTTTTCTCAATGTGTTCTGAAATTAATATGTCTGTTCTCTTAGCCCTCATCCTCAGACTTTTCTGGGCAGAAGCAACATCAGGAATGCGTGAACAGCGCTGATCTCCGTGATCTAGGTTCAGGGGGAGCCTTGTGTTCCTGCGACTGGCCCGTGGCTGGCCTCAGCTACTAATGACTGCTCTGAATGGCCGGTGCAGAGGAGCAGGGCTGGGCTTCACTGCACCTGCCAGGTCTGAATTGTGCTTAACAGACATTTATGGGGACGTTTGATATAGGAGAGACGCTGTGGCATTACAAGATGAATAGACTGCAGACATTAACCTTGAGTGTGCATGATCTAGATGAGGTGGGAAGACAGTCTGTGTAGTCTGAAAGCTGCTACGCATTCAGGTCCAGTGTAAACAGAGGCTCCTCACAGCAGGCAGCTCGCTTCCCCGCTGGAGACACTGGGGTGCACCTTGAAGGACAGCACAGAGCTGGCCGGGTGCTGGCCAAGACAAAGACAGAGGCTCAGGGACACAGGCACAAGCCATGACGGCATGGCCCAGGGCCTCTACTCTGCAGGCGCCTGGAGCATGAAGAGGAGTGTGGAGGGCACAGCCCAGGGGTCTGGAGCAGACTGGGAGCAGTGAGGTAGGGGGGCCTTATGGAAGACATTGCTGACAGAGGGTCTCGGGCTCATGGAAGCCACGGGAGGCAAGTCTGGAGCTCAGGCCCCACGGATCATTGTTCTGTAGACCTCACATGGGGAGGACCGGAGAGGTGACCTTCCAGAAAATCCAGGATGGTTCTGAACAGGCTGACAACCACCTGGGGGAGAAGAAACAAGCACCAAACCCAGCAGGAGGCCCCAGACCCCAGAGATGCCAAGCAGACTCCAGAGCCAAGGCAGAAGGTCGGAGGAGATGTGATGACAGGGCCAGAGATGACAAGCAAAGCAGTTGTGTGAAGAGACCACGTGGATGGGACAGCACAGCCGATCAGAGGTCGGGATGCAAAACCCTGGACCATGGAGGCACAGGGGAGGGCCAGGGGCTCTGGATCCTCACCTGGTCAGCGGTCAGCGTGCTGCTGGCTAGCCTGCACTCCAGCCCCAGGATTCAAAGCAAAGTGAGGGAAGGCAAAAGACAACAGGGAGCCTGGTCAGGTGGCCAGGTGTGGATGGGGCCCCCCTGGCAGAGATGGAGAAGGCAGGAACTGTCCAAGGTGCTAGAAGCACGGTGCACCCAACTTTTCCTTCTGCTTATGGAGTCCAAGGTAGAAGAAGGACACCAAATCTACTGTGTGCTTCTAGACTACATGCAGGGTCAGTTGAGCCAGAGTGTGTATGTGCAAAAGTGCCTGGGCATGCACACGTGGGCACACTTGGGCACGTGTACACGTGGATGCACTTAGCAGGCATCGTGTGTCGTTTATCTGTGTCCATTTGTACGCTTGCCATGTGTGCACATTTTTGTACACCTGTGTTTGCACATGTGTGTAGTGTGTGCGCATAGCTTAGAAGGGGCGCTTCACACATCCTGGGCCACCCAGCCCATTGTGGGCACTTGACTGCGGTCAAGGCCCATTCCTCAGCCTGTTCATGGAAACAGTCTTCTCAAGTATGGCTGGCGTGTGAGACAAAGTCCACCCAGGCAGAGGTAAGGAAGTAGATGCACCTGAAATACTTGTCAGTGATAAGCAACTCTGGGCCAAGGTTATTCCCAAATACTCTCTGCCCTTCAGTTGTTAGTGGAGCCTAGCGTGTTGTGCCGTCCCTCTCACCAGCCGCCACGAGAACTCAGGGGTGTCTGGAGGGTGATGTTTGGGCACTGGGGAGAGCTCTCTCAGAATGGGTGTGTGGGCTGTGGGGTGCCTGGCCTGGCTGGGCTCCGGCCACCCGCCCCATCCACACACTATCCACACAGAAACAGTAAGGTGCGAGTCTTCTCCCTATGAGTCATGCTTTTGTTTTTTAATGTCTTATTTTGCAAATCTTTTTCATGATTAAGCCAGAAAGAGTTTTCCTATAGAAGTTGCAGAACTCTTATTTGTTGCTTTTCATACAAGTTCAAGGACCCCAAAATCCTTACAGGGCATTTAACTTATTAGTTTCACTGGGCACAATTAAGTTCTGCACCCTCCTCTCTGACCTTGAGCCCCCACTCTGGCAGAAGAGTGGGGTGTCCAGTTCCTGCCTTCCGATCTGGCCCAGCCTTCCTGGCTACATGTGTCAGCTTCTGGTGCTGACATGCCAAGTTCAGCAGAGTGAGCCACAGACAACAGAAACTTGTTCTCCGGCTCTGGGCAGCAGGAACAGCAGGGTCTGAACCTAGTCTGGCGGGGGACACTTTCCCTGGGGCTGGGCCTAGGTGCACTCTGGAAAAAGAGGGGCCTCACCTCCAGGCAGGCCATGCCTCGGGCCAGGCTTCCCCTCAGGCAGGGCTGGCCCTCACGTCTGGGCTGAGCCTCCCCGCAAGGCTGAGTCTCGGTCTAGTGGGCAGGAGGATGCCTCGCCTCCTCTCGCTTCTGCTGGCACTGTCTGGCTTGTTCTGGCTAGTCTCTCTTCTCCCTTTGTGTGTCTACATTTCTCTGTCTCTTTGCATAATCCAATCAGACTTGGTTATCAGCTCAGCAATGGAGCAGATGATCACCCCACTCCAGTAACAGCCTCACCACCATCCATCTCCTCTGCAAAGGCCCCAATTTCAGTCTCATTTATAGGCCTCATAGCTTTGAGCAGGGGGCACAATCCATCTCAAAACACTGGGGCATCCCAGTGGTCTGAAGGTTGATAAAGTGTTCTTTTCCTATGGAAATGCTGGCTGGTAGTGAGTGTCTTTGAGGAACCCAGACTTCGTCGGACCTGCACTCAATCCACATGACCAGGAACTCTTGTCAGAACACAAAGTGCTACAGACTTGGAGAAGGTGTCCACTGATTTAAATCTTTTTCAATAAAGACACTCAATCGTAACCACATTCAAATACTGCTTCCTTCATGAGGCTAACAAGTGCATCTGAAACCCGCATCTTCAAGTGTTGGCTGCGTGAGGATGTAGGGGCTGGTACAGAGTCCATGCCCACAGTCACTCCGCAACAGGGTGGTGTGCAGACTCCTCTGCGTCTCCTGTGGAAGTGTAGGTGATCAACATCATTCAGTGACAGGACGGTGTGCAGACTCCTCTGCGTCTCCTGTGGAAGTGGAGGTGACCAAGGTCATTCAGTGACAGGATGGTGTGCAGACTCCTCTGCGTCTCCTGTGGAAGTGGAGGTGACCAAGGTCATTCAGTGACAGGACGGTGTGCAGACTCCTCTCTGTCTCCTGTGGAAGTGGAGGTGACCAAGGTCATTCAGTGACAGGACGGTGTGCAGACTCCTCTCTGTCTCCTGTGGAAGTGGAGGTGATCAAGGTCATTCAGTGACAGGACGGTGTGCAGACTCCTCTGCGTCTCCTGTGGAAGTGGAGGTGACCAAGGTCATTCAGTGACAGGACGGTGTGCAGACTCCTCTGCTTCTCCTGTGGAAGTGGAGGTGATCAACGTCATTCAGTGACAGGACGGTGTGCAGACTCCTCTGCGTCTCCTGTGGAAGTGGAGGTGATCAACGTCATTCAGTGACAGGACGGTGTGCAGACTCCTCTGCGTCTCCTGTGGAAGTGGAGGTGACGAAGGTCATTCAGTGACAGGACGGTGTGCAGACTCCTCCGCGTCTCCTGTGGAAGTGGAGGTGATGAAGGTCATTCAGTGACAGGACAGTGTGCAGACTCCTCTGCGTCCCCTATGGAAGTGGAGCTGATGAATGTCATTCAGTGACAGGACGGTGTGCAGACTCCTCTGCGTCTCCTGTGGAAGTGGAGGTGACCAAGGTCATTCAGTGACAGGACGGTGTGCAGACTCCTCTGCGTCTCCTGTGGAAGTGGAGGTGACCAAGGTCATTCAGTGACAGGACGGTGTGCAGACTCCTCTCTGTCTCCTGTGGAAGTGGAGGTGATGAAGGCCATTCAGTGACAGGACGGTGTGCAGACTCCTCTGCGTCTCCTGTGGAAGTGGAGGTGACCAAGGTCATTCAGTGACAGGACGGTGTGCAGACTCCTCTGCGTCTCCTGTGGAAGTGGAGGTGATCAACGTCATTCAGTGACAGGACGGTGTGCAGACCCCTCTGCGTCTCCTGTGGAAGTGGAGGTGATGAAGGTCATTCAGTGACAGGACAGTGTGCAGACTTCTCTGCGTCTCCTGTGGAAGTGGAGGTGATGAAGGTCATTCAGTGACAGGACGGTGTGCAGACTCCTCTGCGTCTCCTGTGGAAGTGGAGGTGATGAAGGTCATTCAGTGACAGGACGGTGTGCAGACTCCTCTGCGTCTCCTGTGGAAGTGGAGGTGACCAAGGTCATTCAGTGACAGGACGGTGTGCAGACTCCTCTCTGTCTCCTGTGGAAGTGGAGGTGACCAAGGTCATTCAGTGACAGGACGGTGTGCAGACTCCTCTCTGTCTCCTGTGGAAGTGGAGGTGATCAACGTCATTCAGTGACAGGACGGTGTGCAGACTCCTCCGCGTCTCCTGTGGAAGTCGAGGTGATCGAGGTCATTCAGTGACAGGACGGTGTGCAGACTCCTCTGCGTCTCCTGTGGAAGTGGAGGTGACCAAGGTCATTCAGTGACAGGACGGTGTGCAGACTCCTCTCTGTCTCCTGTGGAAGTGGAGGTGACCAAGGTCATTCAGTGACAGGACGGTGTGCAGACTCCTCTGCGTCTCCTGTGGAAGTGGAGGTGACCAAAGTCATTCAGTGACAGGACGGTGTGCAGACTCCTCTGCGTCTCCTGTGGAAGTGGAGGTGACCAAGGTCATTTAGTGACAGGACGGTGTGCAGACTCCTCTGCGTCTCCTGTGGAAGTGGAGGTGACCAAGGTCATTCAGTGACAGGACGGTGTGCAGACTCCTCTGCGTCTCCTGTGGAAGTGGAGGTGATCAACGTCATTCAGTGACAGGACGGTGTGCAGACCCCTCTGCGTCTCCTGTGGAAGTGGAGGTGATGAAGGTCATTCAGTGACAGGACAGTGTGCAGACTTCTCTGCGTCTCCTGTGGAAGTGGAGGTGATGAAGGTCATTCAGTGACAGGACGGTGTGCAGACTCCTCTGCGTCTCCTGTGGAAGTGGAGGTGACCAAGGTCATTCAGTGACAGGACGGTGTGCAGACTCCTCTCTGTCTCCTGTGGAAGTGGAGGTGACCAAGGTCATTCAGTGACAGGACGGTGTGCAGACTCCTCTCTGTCTCCTGTGGAAGTGGAGGTGATCAACGTCATTCAGTGACAGGACGGTGTGCAGACTCCTCCGCGTCTCCTGTGGAAGTCGAGGTGATCAAGGTCATTCAGTGACAGGACGGTGTGCAGACTCCTCTGCGTCTCCTGTGGAAGTGGAGGTGACCAAGGTCATTCAGTGACAGGACGGTGTGCAGACTCCTCTCTGTCTCCTGTGGAAGTGGAGGTGACCAAGGTCATTCAGTGACAGGACGGTGTGCAGACTCCTCTGCGTCTCCTGTGGAAGTGGAGGTGACCAAAGTCATTTAGTGACAGGACGGTGTGCAGACTCCTCTGCGTCTCCTGTGGAAGTGGAGGTGATGAAGGTCATTCAGTGACAGGACGGTGTGCAGACTCCTCTGCGTCTCCTGTGGAAGTGGAGGTGACCAAGGTCATTCAGTGACAGGACGGTGTGCAGACTCCTCTCTGTCTCCTGTGGAAGTGGAGGTGACCAAGGTCATTCAGTGACAGGACGGTGTGCAGACTCCTCTGCGTCTCCTGTGGAAGTGGAGGTGACCAAGGTCATTCAGTGACAGGACGGTGTGCAGACTCCCCTGCGTCTCCTGTGGAAGTGGAGGTGATGAAGGTCATTCAGTGACAGGACGGTGTGCAGACTCCTCCACGTCTCCTGTTGAAGTGGAGGTGACCAAGGTCATTCAGTGACAGTACAGTGTGCAGACTCCTCTGTGTCTCCTGTGGAAGTGGAGGTGATGAAGGTCATTTAGTGACAGGACGGTGTGCAGACTCCTCTGCGTCTCCTGTGGAAGTGGAGGTGATCAACGTCATTCAGTGACAGGACGGTGTGCAGACCCCTCTGCGTCTCCTGTGGAAGTGGAGGTGACCAAGGTCATTCAGTGACAGGACGGTGTGCAGACTCCTCTCTGTCTCCTGTGGAAGTGGAGGTGACCAAGGTCATTCAGTGACAGGATGGTGTGCAGACTCCTCTGCGTCTCCTGTGGAAGTGGAGGTGACCAAGGTCATTCAGTGACAGGACGGTGTGCAGACTCCTCTGCGTCTCCTGTGGAAGTGGAGGTGACCAAGGTCATTCAGTGACAGGACGGTGTGCAGACTCCTCTGTGTCTCCTGTGGAAGTGGAGGTGATGAAGGTCATTCAGTGACAGGACAGTGTGCAGACTCCTCTGCGTCTCCTGTGGAAGTGGAGTTGATCAAGGTCATTCAGTGACAGGACGGTGTGCAGACTCCTCTGCTTCTCCTGTGGAAGTGGAGGTGATCAAGGTCATTCAGTGACAGGACGGTGTGCAGACTCCTCTGCGTCTCCTGTGGAAGTGGAGGTGATCAAGGTCATTCAGTGACAGGACAGTGTGCAGACTCCTCTGCGTCTCCTGTGGAAGTGGAGGTGATCAACGTCATTCAGTGACAGGACGGTGTGCAGACTCCTCTGCGTCTCCTGTGGAAGTGGAGGTGACCAAAGTCATTTAGTGACAGGACGGTGTGCAGACTCCTCTGCGTCTCCTGTGGAAGTGGAGGTGATGAAGGTCATTCAGTGGCAGGACGGTGTGCAGACTCCTCTGCGTCTCCTGTGGAAGTGGAGGTGACCAAAGTCATTTAGTGACAGGACGGTGTGCAGACTCCTCTGCGTCTCCTGTGGAAGTGGAGGTGATGAAGGTCATTCAGTGACAGGACGGTGTGCAGACTCCTCTGCGTCTCCTGTGGAAGTGGAGGTGATCAAGGTCATTCAGTGACAGGACGGTGTGCAGACTCCTCTGCGTCTCCTGTGGAAGTGGAGGTGATCAAGGTCATTCAGTGACAGGACAGTGTGCAGACTCCTCTGCGTCTCCTGTGGAAGTGGAGGTGATCAACGTCATTCAGTGACAGGACGGTGTGCAGACTCCTCTGCGTCTCCTGTGGAAGTGGAGGTGACCAAAGTCATTTAGTGACAGGACGGTGTGCAGACTCCTCTGCGTCTCCTGTGGAAGTGGAGGTGATGAAGGTCATTCAGTGGCAGGACGGTGTGCAGACTCCTCTGCGTCTCCTGTGGAAGTGGAGGTGACCAAAGTCATTTAGTGACAGGACGGTGTGCAGACTCCTCTGCGTCTCCTGTGGAAGTGGAGGTGATGAAGGTCATTCAGTGACAGGACGGTGTGCAGACTCCTCTGCGTCTCCTGTGGAAGTGGAGGTGATCAAGGTCATTCAGTGACAGGACGGTGTGCAGACTCCTCTGCGTCTCCTGTGGAAGTGGAGGTGATCAACGTCATTCAGTGACAGGACGGTGTGCAGACTCCTCTGCGTCTCCTGTGGAAGTGGAGGTGACCAAAGTCATTCAGTGACAGGACGGTGTGCAGACTCCTCTGCGTCTCCTGTGGAAGTGGAGGTGATCAAGGTCATTCAGTGACAGGACGGTGTGCAGACTCCTCTGCGTCTCCTGTGGAAGTGGAGGTGACCAAGGTCACTCAGTGACAGGACGGTGTGCAGACTCCTCTCTGTCTCCTGTGGAAGTGGAGGTGACCAAGGTCATTCAGTGACAGGACGGTGTGCAGACTCCTCTGCGTCTCCTGTGGAAGTGGAAGTGACCAAGGTCATGGATGTTGTTGGCAATTCAGCGGCTTGCATTCTCTGCGTTGCTGCTGGAATTGAGCTTTCAGTCAGACCTCAAATACCCTCACACACTGGCAGGTGCTTCAACCCACTGCCCAAGGAGAGGGTGCTCGCGGGGTCCCCGCAGGCATGGCCTCCTTCCCAGGACACTGCAGACCAGCGAAGGTGGCGCCTTCCAAGCCAGCTCCAGCTGTCCTAAAGACGCCATGCCTGCCTCCGGGCCCGCACCGCGTCCTTGGTCACGGATTGGTGCCTTTTCTCATTTAATTTGTTAATATGGCAAATTGCTTTGCTACGTTCTCTAATGTGAAACTGTCTTGCATTCCTGGGATAAGCTCGTCATGTTGAAAATACATTAATACCACCTCTCAAATTAATTTGTGTTGGATTCAGTTTGTTGATGCTTGTTTGGTGTTTTGTGGGTTCAGTGGTGAAATTGGCTTCAGCTTCTCATTTCTATAATGCTTTCATCTGACTTGTGCAGTGGGTTTGGACGTTTCACACATCACCTGTATAATGTTGGTTTTAAAACCTTTTTAGAAGTTCATGAGAGTTGTATTTACTGGGCTTCAGAATGATGGACAGAACTGCCTCTAATACTTCTGCACCAAAGTTTTAAAAGGGATTGCTGAGCTGCTTACCGAAGTTCTTAGATATTTTAGCATCATTCTGAAACGTTATATCCTCTCCAGAAATAATCTAATTCAATGTAAATATAATCATTGGCCTGATTTTAGATTGTCTTTTATTATTTTTTAAAATATATACTGTCTTTAAAGTTTAGTATATTTGAGTCTTACCATTTTAATTAGCCAATCTTGCCTAGTATTTTATATTTTATTTTTACCTTAAATAAGTATCTTTCACATTTACTAATTATTTTTGTTTTTCATGCTTTTAGTTTCTTCTTATTGTGTGATTTGTGTGTCACTTTTCAGTGTGTATCAAACTACAATGTTAGATAATTTTTTAGTTTTAAAATTATGAGCAAAGGAAATCAGTCAATGATGACAACGACTCCCCAGCTCCTTCTCAAAGATTTTTACAGGCACCAATTTCATCCTCAACCTATTCTGCTTTTCAATGCTTTTTTTGGATATAATCTGCAGAACTCATGCACCTTAAGAGAAGTGCGCCGAGTTTCATAGTAATCAGAACAACTGAGTCTGAGAACCCGGCATGAAGCTGCCACATCCTGTGCCATGGAATTCTCTCCCAGGGCGACAGCGTTGCCCCCTGGTTTCAGAAAAATTCAGACATAATGGGGATGGGCAATCTCTCCGTGGCTAACTGCAAACGTGAGTGTGTGCACACTGTGTGAGTGTGTGCACACCGGAGGAGGACTGCATCTGACGTCTACGGGACGCCATGCCTTTGCAGCTTGGGTCCCTGCACACGACAGCCCTTCAGCGCTGCCCTGAGATTGCTCCACTCTTGATGGCTTTCTACCTGCTGATGACCTGCAGGTCCTGCACTGCCGACAGGGCTGTGCTGTCACCCCAGAACTGCTGTGAGCATGGACGGTGAGACTGCGTGTGCCTGCAGGCTGACCTGTCGGCTGGATCCTAGGAGAGGGGTTGCTTGGTCATCCACGCAGCACTCGCACCGGACAGCCATCACGCGACGTGCTTCCAAGTCCCCTCACACAGATGTGGGAAGGAGAGGGCTGCTTCAACAGCTGCTCCACAGGGCAACAAAACAATGTGCGGGACGCATGGAGTTCTCACGAAGGCCGCCATTTCCAAAGCAGAGGCTGTGGGCTCCTTCTGCACTGTGGCTGTTCCACGGGTGATCGCAGCTGGGCACACACACTGCACCTCTTACACGGTGACCTCACCTTCACACACACTGCGCCTGTTACACGGTGACCTCATCCTCACACACACTGCGCCTGTTACATGGTGACCTCACCTTCACACACACTGTGCCTGTTACACGGTGACCTCATCTTCACACACACTGTGCCTGTTACACAGTGACCTCACCTTCACACACACTGCGCCTGTTACACGGTGACCTCATCTTCACACACACTGTGCCTGTTACACAGTGACCTCACCTTCACACACACTGCACCTGTTACACGGTGACCTCACCTTCACACACACTGCGCCTGTTACACGGTGACCTCATCTTTACACACACTGCACCTGTTACACAGTGACCTCACCTTCACACACACTGTGCCTGTTACACAGTGACCTCACCTTCACACACACTGCGCCTCTTACACGGTGACCTCACCTTCACACACACTGCACCTGTTACACAGTGACCTCATCTTTACACACACTGCACCTGTTACACAGTGACCTCACATTCACACACACTGCACCTGTTACACAGTGACCTCACTTCACACTGCACCTGTTACACGGTGACCTCATCTTCACACACACTACACCTCTTACACGGTGACCTCACCTTCACACACACTGCGCCTGTTACACGGTGACCTCATCTTCACACACACTGTACCTGTTACACGGTGACCTCATCCTCACACACACTGTGCCTGTTACATGGTGACCTCACCTTCACACACACTGTGCCTGTTACACGGTGACCTCATCTTCACACACACTGTGCCTGTTACACAGTGACCTCACCTTCACACACACTGCACCTCTTACACGGTGACCTCATCTTCACACACACTGTGCCTGTTACACGGTGACCTCATCTTCACACACACTGTGCCTGTTACACAGTGACCTCACCTTCACACACACTGCACCTCTTACACGGTGACCTCACCTTCACACACACTGCACCTGTTACACAGTGACCTCACCTTCACACACACTGCACCTGTTACACAGTGACCTCATCTTTACACACACTGCACCTGTTACACAGTGACCTCACATTCACACACACTGCACCTGTTACACAGTGACCTCACTTCACACTGCACCTGTTACACGGTGACCTCATCTTCACACACACTGCACCTCTTACACGGTGACCTCACCTTCACACACACTGCGCCTGTTACATGGTGACCTCACCTTCACACACACTGTGCCTGTTACACGGTGACCTCATCTTCACACACACTGTGCCTGTTACACAGTGACCTCACCTTCACACACACTGTGCCTGTTACACGGTGACCTCATCCTCACACACGCTGCGCCTGTTACATGGTGACCTCACCTTCACACACACTGCACCTGTTACATGGTGACTTCACCTTCATACACACTGTGCCTATACATGGTGACTTCCCTTTCACACACTGTGCCTGTTACATGGGTGATGCGGTCTTGACACAATCAGAAGTCTACACATGTTAGAGCCTGTGATCCACCTGAAACTGTGTTAATCCTTCTTTCTTGGTCACAGTGCTTGAACTTGGGGCCTGGCCTCTGTCCCTTACCTCCATTTCTTAAGGCTAGGGCTCCACCATTTAGCCACAGCGCGCTTTCCTGTTTTCTGGTGGTTAACTGGAGATGGGATTCATATGGACTTTCTGCTGGGCTTTGTGTTTCGTACTGGAAGCACAGTTTCCTCTGAATCCTTACATATCTCTGCCTTAGTGATGATGACCACTTGAGTAATGTGTTTTTTCCTATAAATTGTGCCAGTATCCTTTGTGCTCTTTTTTCTCAGTATTGGGTCTTGAACTCAGGGCCTGGGGTGTCCCTAAGCTTCGTGAAACACAGTACCACTTCTGGATTTTTCTGCTTATGTGATGCTGAGGAATTGAACCTAGGGTTTCATGCATGCTAGGCAAGTACTCTACCATTAAGCCACCTTCCTAGTCCCTTGTCGATTTTTAATTAATATATTCACCGTGACAATAAGATATTTTTATATTTGTAAACATGGAGGAATGATTACTTTGGCAAGAAAATTAACAGGTGCCTGTCATCACAGCACTACCATTTTATTTAAAAATATCTGAAGTCCACTCTACTGACAAATTTCTAGTGTATACTATATCATTTGTGATTAGATATACAGATTTATTCTTCTTCTATAACTGCAATGTGTGCTCTTAAGACTCACACATGTGAGTCTTTTAAAAAATGTTTTTTATAAATACAATAGAGTAGAAACCTCTGGTCTTGTGTTTTTCCTTGTTTTCCTATCCCTGAATTTTAACTAGACTGTTAGATCATTTATGTTTAATGTAATTCTTAATATGCTTGCATTTCTATTTTTTCTTTTGCTAATTGTTTCATATCCTTTCTATATTTTTGTTACTAAAGCCTCTGTCTTTTTAAATGATAAAAGTGTTTTTTGTGGCATTCAATTCCTTATGTGTTTGATCTTTAATGAATTTTATTACCTTTAAGTAGTTGTACAAAGGTGATTCCATTTAATGTGATTATGTTTCTCTGTTTACTGGAACACATTTGTAATGGCTAGTAACGTTATTTAGAAGAAAAACAAATACTTGATTGTCCAGAGCCAGATATACTGGCATGCAGTATTTGCCATTGCTGGGGTTCCTGCTCCCCTGGTGCTTAGCAGGCTCTGTTAGGTCACTGCAACTGTGAATTCAGGTTCTCTCTCTCCCTCCCCCTCTCTACTTGATCTCTTCCTCCCTCCCTCCTCCCCTCCCTCTCTCCCTCTTTCTGCTCTTCCTCTTTCTCTCTCTCTCCAGCTCTCGTCCTACCCTTCCTCCCCCCTCTCTTGCCCTCTCTCTCTCCCCCTCTCTCTCTGTCTCTCTCTCTCTTCCCCCCTCTCTCTCTGTCTCCCTCTCTCTCTCCTCTCTCTCTCTGTCTCTCTCTGTGTCTCTGTCTCTCTGTCTCTCTCTCCCTCTCTCTCTCTCCCTCTCTCTCTCTCTCCCCCCCTCTCTCTGTCTCTCTCTGTGTCTCTGTCTCTGTTTCTCTCTTCTCTCTCTCTCTCTCTCTCTCTCTCTCTCTCTCTCTCTCTCTCTCTCTCTCTCTCTCTCTCTCTCTCTCTGTCTCCCTCTCTCCCTCCCTCCCTCTCTCTCTCTTTCTCTTTCTTCCTCTCACCAGGATCTTTCCCAATCTCAGGCCATCCTCAGACTTGTGTACCTCCTGACTCTGTGCCTCCTAAGTGCTAGAGAGCAGGGTTTGGGACAGTCCCAGGGAAGCCCCCGCCCACCCAGCTCTGCAGCTTTACTTTTATAACAGAATGAATAATTATTTGCTTTCTTTGCATCATACTTTTCATAATCTTTAGTAAGGGCTACAGATGAAAATATTTTTATTGTTGGGATAATATATAGAGGGGTTACAGTTACATTCGTCAGGTAATAGGTGCATTACTTCTCACACATTGATACCCCTTGTCATGTTTTTAATCCCCATTTCCCTCTCCCCAACCCCTCCAAATCATCTTGTATTCCCCCTTCCCTTTCCTATTTCAAATAAATAAATTATATACAAAGTCAGATACAGTAACAATATGAAATTAACCATGAGGGCAAAAATAGAGAAGAGAAATAACAAAGTACATTATGAACAACAATTGCACAAGATAAAGCTCTTGTTTACATATCCTAGGGTTCATTTCATCTACTCTCATCCTATATGACCTTATGTACCTAGGTTTTGAACTATTGTAATCCTCTGCTAGGAGAGTTCTAGATGTCTACTAATTATTACAAATGAGAGGAACCATTGAGCTTATGTTCCTTTGAGTCTGGCTTCCTTCACTTAATATGATTTTTTTCCAAGTCTTTCCATTTCCTTACGAATGAGGCAACGTCGTTCTTTCTGATGGCAGCATAGAATTCCATTGTGTATAAGTACCACATCTTCTTGATCCGCTCATCTATTAAGGGACAGCTGGGTTGGTTCCCTATCTTGGCTATGGTAAATAGTGCTGCAATGAACATGGTTGTACTGGTAGCTTTATTATGCCCTTGGTTCTGGATGGTTGGGTAAATGCCAAGTAGTGGAATAGCTGGGTCATAGGGGAGTTCTATGTTTAGTCTTTTGAGGAACTGCCATACTGCTTTCCATAGTGGTTGAACGAGTTTACACTCCCACCAACAGTGTAGTAGTGATCCCTCCTGGCCACATCCCCTCTAGCATCTGTTGTTATTAGATTTCTTGATCCTGGCCATTGTAACTGGAGTGAGGTGGAATCTTAGAGTTGATTTGATTCGCATTTCTTTTATGGCCAGAGATGTTGAGCATTTCTTCATGTGTCTATAGTCTTCAGAAAAGTCTCTCTTTAAGACTTTAGCCCAACTTTTAATGGGATGGTTGATTCTTTGAGGATTTCTTTTTGAGAGATCCCATTTTTTGAGCTGTAGAAATATTTTAGATATGAGGCCCTTGTCTGTTGTATGGCTGGTGAAGTTCTTCTTCCACTCTGTGGGCTTTCTATTTAACTTGCTAGCCATACAGAAGCTCTACAGTTTAATTCAGTCCCATTTGTGCAAACTTTCAAGAGCACTAGCAGGTTGTGAAGATCTGATTTATCCTCTGACCATGGAGGAGGCCAGACTCTTTATAGGTGTGTGTGTGTGTGTGTGTGTGTGTGTGCTCTATTAACAATGCTCTCAACTAGACCTTTGCTTCGTCACCAGCAAGCGCTTGTTACACCGTCACGCCTGTGGTGGTGGTGGTGGTGGTGGTGATTTTTCTCTGCACATTCTCATGTGCAGTTGTTTCTTAGAGTCACACCAAATTCTCGGAAGCCTTTCTCCTTTAAGAACCCACCAAGGGAGGGATAACACTGTGAGAAAAGCAATGTGCTCATTACCTGACCTCCGCAACTGGGACTCCCCTGTATCTTACCTTTACAGTGAAACAACAGCACAAACACCCAACCCTGGGAGCTGTGTAGCAGCCTCTGGAGGTCTGGGGCTGCATGGCCTCTCTGGGCGCCGCCCCTCTCCACGGCCCGCAGCCCTCTCTGGATCACTCCTGCTCGGAGTCTCTACCCTGTCTCACTGACCATCCCTGCCCCAGAAGGTGGTGTCCTGTGGGATACAGAAGGCCTGCTCTGAGGGTCAGGCCTTGCTGGACTCCCGCTGCTCCTGGCTCCGAGTCCAGGCCCAGCCCGAGCTGCTCGGGGCTCACCATCCATTCAGCTGACCCCCAAGAGCTGATGGTTCTAGTCTCAAAATATTGTCAGCCAGTCACTAAAGCAGACGTGATGGGAATTAAATTAGACCCATGTGTCATTCTAGCCTCAGGGAGGCTAGAAAGGGTACACAACAAGTTCCTCCTTTCCCGCTTGGCTACATGCCACCTTCTTGGCTTTCAGGACTTTTCTGTGTGGTGTCTGATGGGTGAGCTCACAGCAACCAGGGTCCTGCAGACCCTGACATCGCCATGCAGGGAGGAATTGCATCCACACCATGTCCACGTCCCCGGTGGAGGCCGGGCCGCGTTTTCTGCCTTTGTTCCTTTGCAGGGCAGCCACTGATAAGCCACAGAAGGACAGGCCCTGCAGTGGACGCAGCCTCTGACGGAGTCTGAAGGGAGATGGTGCAGGCAGAGCATCAGGCAACCCCGGGCACGGGGACTGACCTTTCCATAATTGCGGGAGATGGACAAACAGACCACAGGCACGGGGCAGGGCGGCCTCCGCCACATCTCGACAAAATGAACCTCCTTTTCCAGTGATCAAAGCACGGAGGGGCTGCGTATGTAAAGGAGACACAGCTCTGGAGGGGTCACCTGCGCTTCGCACACGTGGCACAGATGCCCCTCTTAATAAAAACAGGTCCAATTGTGTTCCAGGTCCAACCTGCAACATTAATGACAAGCTTGCAATGAAGTAGCAGCATGGATTTGCGCCTTGTAATACAACATGATCACCTGCGTGTTTTCATTAGCAGGCCAGAGCAGCAGGCCCGGCCAGTTAGGATTTGACACACAGGCTGGGCCGCTCCCAGACGCTCTGCAAGACAGGCCCACTTCAAAGTCCTCGCCCCGCTGGCTTGGTTTACACCTGAGCCAATTAGCCGGGGAGATCAGAAGAGACCTGAAAAGGGAGCCGAGAGTCCTTATTTCTAGGCTGGAGAAAGTCACTTAATCCGAGGTAAGATGATCGCAGGAGAACAATAGAAGACACGGTGGAGAGGGTGGGAGTGCCGGGGTGGCCAGGCCCAGGCCGGGTGTGGGCTGAAGGGCAACCAGGCCCTGCGCAGGGGGTTTGTCCAGCTTTTGTTGGCAACAAAGGGGCTAATTGAAATGAAACAGTCTGCGGTCTGTTTGCTGGCACATCAAATATGCTGTAAGATATGCTGATTCGTGCTCCTCCTGAATTATTGAACACCGCGGCTTCCAGAAAGAAGATGGGGCTGGGCGGGGCCACCCCGTGGCTCTGCTTTTCCACGGGCAGTTTGCCCGGACGGCGTTGGTGCTCTAAACCTCTCCAACTCAGCACCATGGTCTAGAGGAGACGTGGGGACTTTCAGCCCTGCCCTCTTCTCAAGGATAGCCTGTCCACACAAGAGCTGGGCAGAGCTGCCACTGCCCACTGGGTAAAGGCTGGGGCCCACGGGATGAAGTCAGAGGCCTGGCTGCTAAGCCAGCGCGTTGCCAGCAGGCCAGGCAGAAGCACGCGCTGGAGCTGGGAACAGGGAGGAGCACAGGGGCCGTCCTGGTCCCCGGCTTCTGTGTGGCAGGCGTGTCGGGCATAGAGCCCCTCGGCAAGGCCACGTCTGGAACCCACATGCCACTGCGGATGAAGGCCGCAAAGGCTTGTTTCAAGCTTGCTAATTTAGGATTGTTCTCCACCGTAGCAAGTTAGAATGACATTGTTTCTGAAATGTGCACGAGGACAAACGCTGAGAAATTCGTCGACGCTGGCTAATTGGGTGACGTCAGGCTCGGCCGGTAGGTCTTCCTCACGTGACGTCTGAGGCCACACGCATTGAACTGCCCCTTGGAGGTCAGCCAAGATGTGTCCAGAGACTGTTCCGGGGAGGGGACGTCCCAGCTTTGGAGGAGGCGTCGAGGCTGGCACAGTGGGCAGAAGGCTGGGTGCCAGGCCCAGCCAGCCGACCAGGTGAAGCTGCTGTGGCTTCTCTAGCCCCCCACTTCCTTCTCCCAAGAGGGTCTGCGGAGCCTGCCATGTCGCCCTGTGCACAAGAGAGGCCACTGAGATAGGTGGCCGATGGAGTCTCATAAATCTGACTCCTCTTTCTGTAACCGACGGCCCGAAGTGTCTGTCTGGGCGGGGAGGGCTTTCTGAGCTCTGCTGTGTGAGAGAGCTAGGCCTTCTCCACACGACCCTCTGTGCTTGCCTGCCATCCGCCGTGGGCACCCACACAGATGTCCAGACACACATTGTACATGTGCACACACGCATACAGGCATGCCACCGCCACGTACACGCAAAGTAGCTTCTTTGTCCACAGTCGCCCCATTTTCTGAGGGTTGTCTGCATGCCATCTTTGTGTGCTCTGTGGGAAGCCCACTTTAGGTCCACTTCTCCATGGAAAGGAAAATTAGTTAAGACCCAGGCATCTTGGCTTGGCAAGCAAAAAGCAAAACATTGTTGCAAAAGATATGCCAACAGGAAGCAAAATATCTTACTTCTGCCCTTTCCTAGGCCTTTTAGTCTCGATGGGAACAGAGAAAAGAGAAAGGACAAAAAAAGCAAAGTGACACTCAATGCAATCATGTCAATCATCACCTTAAATCTAAATATACGACCCCAGTGAGGACCGAGCAATTAAACGAGGACAAGCTGAGCTCTGTCTGCTCGACACGCACCCTAGACACCAGGTCTTCAGGTGGAAAGAGACATGCCATGGCAGCCTCTCCTGCTGGGAAGACTGAGGGTCTGCCAGACCCCACGAGGGCTACCAGGCAAGGAACGCCACCAGAAACAGGGGCACGCTGTGGCGTGATGGCAAACGTCCGGTATGTGGACACGTGTGCATGCATGTGGACACATGTGAATATGTGGTGTGTGTGGATTGCATGCATGTAGGCATAAGCATGTGCGGAGATCAGCATGTGTGTACACGTGCACCGTGCATTTGTACATGTGCCTACACCAGAATGTGCATGTATGTGGATATGTCTGCATGTGTACAAGGATATGTGTGCATGTGCGTGTAAACATCCACACACGTGTATGCACATGAATGCGTGTGCATGCATCCCGGGGAGTGTGTGTGCACATCAGCATGTGTGTGTGCACGATGTGTGCATATGTGTGTGTGTGGCTGCACATGTAGATATGTGCACTGTGGAGGCCTGTGTACACTCCCCATGTGTGAGTACCCATGACGCGCCTGTGTGTGCCTGTGTGTGTCTGTGTCTACATTCTGTGAATGTGGACACGTGCATACACATATGACGTGCACAGGTGCTTCTACCTGTGTGTTCACGGGTGCGTGCACCTACATGTGTGCATCTTCGTTCCCACAGGAAGAAAACCAGCCTGAGAGCTAACGTCAGTCTTCTTCTGAGCTAGGGCCAGGGCATGAAAGGAGGTGTGGTTCCTGCCCCTAGGGAGATACCAACAGTGGTGGCAGCCTCTCCTCAGCTGTGGGGGAGCCCTAAGAACCTTTGGGGAGATGGGGAGCCCCTCTCCTTGCCTTCCAGCCCCACACTGCCGCTCCTGCTAACCCAGGTCCCTCTCTTTGGCCTTTGGCAGGTCCCGTGGGTATCTCAGGCCGCAGGAGGGAAAGGGGGGGCCTTGTCTGCGTGTGCTGCCTGGCTCCTCCATCCCAAGTCTGCCCTGTTGTGATTAGAGTTTTGCAGGTTCCTTCTGTAGTCTCTGGCTCCCCCAGTAGACAGCTCTGCTTCGTGCATAGCTCCGTCAAGCATCCCTGGGCCTGCGTCAGGCAGCGTGGACGCGAGGCTCGGTCTCTGTGTGACCTCAGGTCAAATGGGCTCTGTTCCTGTTATGAAGAGCCGAGGGGCTATTTAAAAACCTAATTGTGCTTCATTTCTGAGGAGCACAGAATGATTTGCACATTCATTAAAATAATCTGACTTGTTTGTGTTTGTGGAAAGTCATATTCTTATAGTGACTCTCCTCTCCCAGCATGCCCCACGAGCACTGGAATACGAACGACTGTATTTCCATCGCACGCCTGTGTGTGCACATACACGTGTGTGTACTCCCTCTCCGGCCGGCCTCCTCCCTGGGTGGCAGGTGAGAGGGAGCATCTGTCCCTTGGAGAGGAGCAAGGAGCAAACACGGCACGCAGAACGCAGAACGTGTGGTGTTCAGTGCTCCTACAAGCTCCTCCCCAGGTGCTCAGCCCCCGGCCCCGCCCTTCCACGGCTTGGCCTCCGCCCGTGGAGAACTCCCACCCGGAGAAGGGGCTTCAGAGGGCCAAAGGAACTCTGCTTTTCCATGGCCGCCGAGGAACTAAGATCTGCGCTTGAGGGACAAGTCGCGATATTATGTATTGAACATCTGTGCTGATGGCGACAGGACCCTGCGGCCGCCCTCACCCAGGCACGGAGGGTCTGTACAAGCCTGACTTCCTGCTCACCGCTGAGACACGGAGATCCCGCTCGCCTTCCATGTAACACTCAAGATACCCCTGCTCTCCTTGAGAGGACCACGGCTACCTCGTGCCGGCGGACACAACCTGCAGAGCGCACTGAACATCCGCAGGGAGGGGTTGGTCATGCCCAAGCCTGCACTCCACACCTGGAGTCACAGCACCCTCTGCTTTTCTAGTGGTTCACTGGAGAGAGGAGTCGCCAGGACTTTTCTGCTGGGCGGGCTTTGAACTGTGACCCCCAGAGTTCAGCCTCCTGGTGTGAGCCGCCAGCACCTGGCTTAAGATCGAACGTTTTGTTCATTTGCTTGCAGCGCCGGTCCTCTGGCTTGCACTCGGGGCCTGGGCACTGTCCCTAAACGTTTTGCTCAAGACTGGCACTCTACCACTTGACTGCCGCTGAATTTCTCTTTTTTGAGCATTTTTGCTAGTTGATGGCGCGTTCCTGTCTGCATTGGCTTCCAGTCCTCAGATCCCAGCCTCCCTAGTAGCCAGGACGACAGGTGTGAGCCACTGGCACCCGGCTTGTATGCCTGTTTTTGAGAGAGTCTCCTTTCCACCTAGGTCCACAGCTAAATCACTATCGCCCTGTGTTGTGCTTTGGGCCACAGCTGCCAGGAGAGGAGGGCAGCACACCGCTGCTTCTTCTGCAGGGACAGATCTTAAAACCCGCTCACAATGGCTGCCCGGGAATCTTGCTCCTATCCTTCTCAGCCTCTCCTACGGCTAGGGTGACCAGTGTCACTCGCTATATCTGATTAGGAAGGAAGACTTTAGGAAAGGGGTTTTGTTTTGTTTTGTTTTCATCCAATAGCTTCTCCACACAGGAGTTCTTTAGTGAAAATAAAAATGATGGTTTCCTTTTACGGAGTAGCACGGTCAGAAAATCTTGCTGGAGCAAGCTAGCACTACGCCTCCATTTCCTGGACTACAGGAAGTCCCGCTGCACGTATTCTGCAGAGCTGAAAAGGAAGCTGGCTGGCCTCACAGCCTGTCTCGTGCACACCACGACTGGACTGGCCGTGTTTACCTCCCCTTGCTGAGGAGCTTGACCTGGCCCCAGCCCACAGCCCTCGAGAGTTCCTGGGGGCAGCTCCCAGGGCCAGGGCCTTGCTCTGCCCCACCCGCCTCCCGAGGGCTCCCTCTCTCCTCCAGGGAGGCCTGGCCAGCAGTTAAGGAGCCACTTGACTTCGGAATCCCTCTGGAGGCAGCTGGGGCCCTGCCGCATCTTCACTAATGACACGCGGGCGCATGCATTATTGAACACGCAGGCTGCCTCCCCAACGCGCTTGCCATTTGTATTTCTGTCAGCACAGGACAGTGTGCAGCAATGCCCTGCTGTTTATTTTTCAAATTGCCCAGCCCTGTGGTAGCCAATGGAGGGAGCCTGAGGACCTCAGCCCCCGGGAGTGGTCTGGGCAGTCATTTGGGGCCTCGTGGGGCCCCTCGGATTCAGGGTGCAAGGCTGCCCCTGAAGTTGTTCCTTTGAAACTTCCAGAATTGTCACATTCTCTCCTAGTAGCCATTTCCTTTCATACTAGGAGAACACGAGTTCCCATGAGAATCTCCAGGAGGGCCCTGGGGCCGTTTCTATCGGGTTTGGGGGACTGGGGCCGGGATGGTGTGACCAGACATAGGTCTTAAAATCTCAACACAGGCCTCCCCACAAGCAGGCAGGAGGCCAAATTCACTATTTGACAAAAGGCCACACGCTCCTCATTGGAAGATGAATCCGTCACCTCACCTTAGGTACAACTGGACAGAAACAAGCAACAAAAAGTAACCACACTCAAACTCCCCACTTTATGCAGATACCCACTCAAAAACGATGAGATATTTGGAAATATACTATAACCTTTGATAAAACCATAGAACATATTTGGATTTTACGGTAAGACAAATAGATCTTTGTTTTACAGCAAGACATGATACATAAAGAAAAAGGATAACTGGGAGTTTGTCAACATTAAAACTCTTCATTCTGCTGGGCATGGAGGCTCACGCCTGTCGTCCTAGCTACTCAGGAGGCTGAGATCTGAGGATCAAGGTTCAAAGCCAACCCAGGCACAAAAGGACCTGAGACTCTTATCTCCAAATAACTTCTAGAAAATGGGAAGTGGGGCTTGGCTTATGGGTAGGGTGGTCGCCTTGAGCTGAAGAGCTCAGGGATAACACCCAGACCAAGTTCAAACCCCATGACCCACCAAATTCATTCTGTGAGGCTGCATGAAATGACATGCTGCAGCCTGGAGGAAACGTTTGTAAACCACACAGCCATCAGATGGTAATAGCCAGGAACATCAGAGATGATTGAGTGTGTGTGTGTGTGCATGTGTGTACATAGGTCCTGTCCTTGAACTTTTTGCTCAGGGCTAGCGCTTTACCACTTGAGTCACAGCTCCCTTCCATTTTTTATTTTTGGTGCTTAATTGGAGATAAGAGTCTCATGGACTTTCCTGCTCAGGCTGGCTTTGAACTGAGATCCTCTGATCTCCGCCTCCTGAGTAGCTGGGATTACAGGTCTGAGCCACTGGCGCCTACCCACAGAAGGTTATTAAACAATGATTCGAGTAACAAACCAACAGTAAAAGATGTGAAAATATATCACCAAAGGTTGCATGGATATAAAAACAGAAGCAAAAAGAGGCCAAATACACTCCGTCTCACTGGCCACTGGAGAACGCACACTGGAACACAGCAAGTCAGCAGCATGCATCCCCCAAAACTTCCAAAATCAAACCGTCAGCGACTGCAGCAAGTGCTGGAGGACTTGGAGAAGCCACACCCTGATCCAGCTGCAGAAAAGGACGAGGAGCCAGCCCACTGGAGGGTGGTTCTCCCAGCATCCTGCAGAATGAGCATGCAGGTACCATGGACCCAGCCAGGACTCCCTGAACAGGCGTCCCAGAGAAGCCCAGACAGCCCACATTCGTGGCAGCTTGAGGGGTAACTAAGACCAAACCAGCTACCCTTCCAAAGGCCAGCAGCTAAAGACTTGTGGGGTCCAGACCAGCATTCCTACCCAGCAGTGACAAAAGACCTATGAGGAGACTTCAGAAGAAACCCCCGAGACTTGAAAACAGTCAGAAAAACTCTCCAAACCCTGAGGCAGAAGGGCCTGAGTGAGCCTCTGTTTAGAGGAGGAAGAGAGGACAGATGAACACTGGTGCTGAGGAAGGGAAGGGAAGAAGAAAGAGGGAGAGAGGGAATAAGGAGGAGGAAGAGAAGGAGGAGGAGGAGGGAGAGAGGGAAGGAGGAGGAACAGGAGAAGGAGGAGGAAGAGAAGAAGGAGGAGGGAGAGAGGGAAGAAGTGGACCCCACGTCCACCTCTGTAAAGGGGTAGTTACCTACAAAACAGGCTCAGAACGTTAACATTATATTACTCAATTGACAAGACATTCTGTTTCAAAGAAAGGAACAAACGAAGGTCTATTTTGTGCTTGTAGAACAGTCTAAGGAGTCTTTCTCTTGGAAGCATTTAGCAGTGCTTGTCCTGGAACTTGTGCTGCAAGTTGGGGAGCAGAACTCTTTGCAAGCATCACCCTTTTTTCAAAAGCTCAAGGACCAGTAGAGACTGTTTCTACACATCAAATAACACTGGCATGCTAACGGCATGTTTGCCAACCAACCATTCTAAATACACAGCCGTGTTCTGGCTCCCACAGGGGTTCCTACTCCAGAGACCCCCGTGCCCTGGCTTCCCTGAATAACAAAAATGGTGTGTCAAAACCAGGAAATAAGAAGGAATTTAGAGATGTGTGGCCAGGGACGTCTGGAGGATCACAAGTTCGAGACCAGACTATATACTAACAAAACAAAAAGGAAGGGAGGGAGGAAAGAAAACGGAGGTCAGACACTGGTGGCTCATACTTTTAATCCTAGCTACTCAGGAGGCTGAGATCTGAGGATCATGCCAGTCCAGAAAGAGAAGTCCATGACATTCTCACCTCCAGTTAACCACCAAGAAGCTAGAAGCAGATGTGTGGCTCAAGTGGTGGTGTGGAGCCATGAGCAAAAAAAGCCAAGCAAAAGCAAAAGCTATGAGTTCAAGCCCCAGTACCAGCAAAAATTAATTAATTAATTAAATTAAAGAGAAAAACAAATGAAAAGAAAAGAAGGTTAAACACACACACACACACACACACACACACACACACAATCTACAAATAGGTATTTTTCAGCTAGCAGTAGAGATTTAAATTCCGAAATTGTCAGACACATCAAGGATTCCAAACAAAAATAGATGGATTCAATTATTTTCCTTGTTTTCTTGTTCAAGTAAAACCTTCGGCAAGTCTGATTCTCTTGCTAGGTTGGAGTTCTCAAACCCATCCAGAAACGCCTGGCTGACCAGGGCAGCTCTGGGGCCGGGCCCTGCATCCTGCCCCGGCCGACAGCCACACAAATGTGTGTTTGCCGAGCTGTCCGGACTGGGGCCTGCTCATACGATGAACAGAGCAGATCTTGCCTGTGTTTGCTTTGGATCACAAAGCGATTTCATCAGCTTATCTTGTGTATTAAGAGCAATGCTTATAAAGAACTCAAGGATGCATCCCGCGGCCAAGACTCAGCCTTCTATTTCTTTGGGCTTAAACTGCTGGAACTTGAGAAGCTGAGGCTGTGGGCAGGAGCAGGGCAGAAGGACAGCACAGGACACCGCGGGGTCACAGAAATGACCGGCAGCGAGGGGCTCTCTGGGGTAGTGGGAGGGCACCACTCTGACTTCTGCGCCCAGAAACGGCCCAACCTGAGCCAGGGCTTCAGCCTCTGCCACCCTTGCTTTATTTGTTAATGTGGACATTAGTTCATTGGCGCCAGGTTTCATCCTAGATCTGACTGTGACTTCCTGCAAGGGTGTTAGTCTATGACACCTGCCGTCACGCCAGGCACCACTGGCTCAGTGTCCCCAAGGGGACCAGGGTGGCCGGCAGAGCTGGGCCGGGTACCTACTCTGAGCCATGGTAGGTGCTGGCAGGGCGCCATCCGCCCAGGCTGCCTGCTGCCGCCAAGTTCCAGGGAGGCCAATTTCCTGGTGCCCACAGGTGCCGGGGGCTCAGATCCTCGTCCACACAGCGGGGTGGGGATCGTTCCACTGCCAGAGACCCTGCGGTCAGCCACTTCAGGACAATGTCCCTTGTAAGTCCCTGCGGTCAGGCATTTCAGGATGATGTCCCTGGTAGCCCTCCCCACGGCCCTAGAACTCTGTGGAAAATTTCAACAGGAAGACTCAAGGCTGGAAAGGCCGGGATTGCAGTTGGCCATTTCTCTTAGCAAACCAAAGTGACCCAGGAGAAGCCGACCTGATCTTAACAGTAGCTCAGAATCAACAGGATGAGTTTGGCATCTGGACTTAGTCACAGGCCTGCCAGCAGGGGGTCATGGCCTTCCCAAGGCCCCACCACTCACTGGTGAGCAGGTATCCTGTGGCATCCACAAGGGAAGGCAGCCTTGCTCCAAACTGTGCCCACCAGACACAGCAATGGAGGGCCAGAATGGGCTGTGGAGATGGAGGGATGGGGAGAGGGCTGTGGAGGTGGAGGGATGGGGAGAGGGCTGTGGAGGTGGAGGGATGGGGAGAGGGCTGTGGAGGTGGAGGGATGGGGAGAAGGCTGGGAAGGATGTAGAGGAGGGATGGTGGAGGGAGGGGCAGAGGGCTGGGAAGGATGTGGAAGAGGGATGGTGGAGGGAGGGGACAGGGCTGGGAAGGATGTGGAGGAGGGGTAGTGGAGAAGAGGGGACAGGGCTGGGAAGGATGTGGAGGAGGGGTGGTGGAGGGAGGGGACAGGGCTGGGAAGGATGTGGAGGAGGGATGGTGGAGGAAGGGGTCAGGGCTGGGAAGGATGTGGAGGAGGGGTGGTGGAGGGAGGGGACAGGGCTGGGAAGGATGTGGAGGAGGGGTGGTGGAGGGAGGGGACAGGGCTGGGAAGGATGTGGAGGAGGGGTGGTGGAGGGAGGGGAGAAGGCTCAGAAGGATGTGGAGGAGGGGTGGTGGAGGGAGGGGAGAAGGCTCAGAAGGATGTGGAGGAGGGGTGGTGGAGGGAGGGGACAGGGCTGGGAAGGATGTGCAGGAGGGGTGGTGGAGGGAGGGGACAGGGCTGGGAAGGATGTGGAGGAGGGGTGGTGGAGGGAGGGGACAGGGCTGGGAAGGATGTGCAGGAGGGGTGGTGGAGGGAGGGGACAGGGCTGGGAAGGATGTGGAGGAGGGGTGGTGGAGGGAGGGGAGAAGGCTGGGAAGGATGGGGCAGAGGGGTGGTGGAGGGAGGGGACAGGACTGGGAAGGATGTGGAGGAGGGATGGTGGAGGGAGGGGACAGGGCTGGGAAGGATGTGGAGGAGGGGTGGTGGAGGGAGGGGACAGGGCTGGGAAGGATGTGGAGGAGGGGTGGTGGAGGGAGGGGACAGGGCTGGGAAGGATGTGGAGGAGGGATGGTGGAGGGAGGGGACAGGGCTGGGAAGGATATGGAGGAGGGGTGGTGGAGGGAGGGGACAGAGCTGGGAAGGATGTGGAGGAGGGATGGTGGAGGGGGAGTGTTGGGGAGGAGGTGGACACTCCCTTTACAATAAATCAGCAGGAAAAGGAATCATAGCCACACCAAGGCATCCTAACTGAAGCCACCCTGCCCTGCAGGGCTAGGCCTCCTGCCACCCGCCTGCCTCCCCTCCTAGCCCCCCTCACCTCCACCACGCCCTCACCTCCACACACTGCCTCACCTCCACACACTGCCTCACCTCCACACACTGCCTCACCTCCACACACCCCCTCACCTCCACACACTCCCTCACCTCCACACACCCCTCACCTCCACACACCCCCTCACCTCCACACACTGCCTCACCTCCACACACTGCCTCACCTCCACACACTGCCTCACCTCCATACACCCCTTCACCTCCACACACACACCTCACCTCCACACACCCCTCACCTCTACACACCCTCACCTCCACACACCTCCTCACCTCCACACACCCCTCACCTCCACACCCCCCCTCACCTCCACACACCCCCTCACCTCCACACACCTCCTCACCTCCACACACCCCCCTCACCTCCACACACCCCCTCACCTCTACACACCCTCACCTCCACACACCTCCTCACCTCCACACACCCCTCACCTCCACACACCCACTCACCTCCACACACCTCCTCACCTCCACACCCCCTCACCTCCACACACACCCCTCACCTCCACACACCCCCTCACCTCCACACACTCCCTCACCTCCACACCCCCTCACCTCCACACACCTCCTCACCTCCACACACCCCTCACCTCTACACACCCTCACCTCCACACACCCCCTCACCTCCACACACCCCCTCACCTCCACACACCCCCTCACCTCCACACACCTCACCTCCACACCCCCTCACCTCCACACACCCCCTCACCTCCACACACCCCCCACCTCCACACACCTCACCTCCACACCCCCTCACCTCCACACACCCCCTCACCTCCACACACCCCCTCACCTCCACACCCCCTCACCTCCACACACCCCCTCACCTCCACACACCTCACCTCCACACACCCCCCACCTCCACACACCTCACCTCCACACCCCCTCACCTCCACACATCCCCTCACCTCCACACACCCCCTCACCTCCACACACCCCCTCACCTCCACACCCCCTCACCTCCACACACCCCCTCACCTCCACACACCCTCACCTCCACACACCCCCTCACCTCCACACAACCCTCACCTCCACACACCCCTCACCTCCACACACCCACTCACCTCCACACACCCCCTCACCTCCACACACACCCTCACCTCCACACACTCCCCTCACCTCCACACAGCCCCTCACCTCCACACACTCCCTCACCTCCACACCCATCACCTCCACACACCCACTCACCTCCACACACATCCTCACCTCCACACACTGCCTCACCTCCACACACCTCACCTCCACACCCCCTCACCTCCACACACCCCCTCACCTCCACACACCCCCCACCTCCACACACCTCACCTCCACACCCTGTCACCTCCACACACCCCCTCACCTCCACACCCTGTCACCTCCACACACCCCCTCACCTCCACACCCCCTCACCTCCACACACCCCCTCACCTCCACACACCCTCACCTCCACACACCCCCTCACCTCCACACCCCCTCACCTCCACACACCCCCTCACCTCCACACACCCCCTCACCTCCACACACCCCTCACCTCCACACACCCACTCACCTCCACACACCCCCTCACCTCCACACACTCCTCAGCTCCACGCCCCCTCACCTCCACACACTCCCTCAGCTCCACACCCCCTCACCTCCACATACACCCTCACCTCCACACACTCCCCTCACCTCCACACACCCCCTCACCTCCACACACTCCCTCACCTCCACACCCCCTCACCTCCACACACCCCCTCACCTCCACACACCCATCACCTCCACACACCCACTCACCTCCACACACATCCTCACCTCCACACACTGCCTCACCTCCACACACCCACTCACCTCCACACACACCCCTCACCTCCACACACCCCTCACCTCTACACACCCTCACCTCCACACACCCCCTCACCTCCACACACTCCCTCACCTCCACACCCCCCACCTCCACACACCTCCTCACCTCCACACACCCCTCACCTCCACACACCCACTCACCTCCACACACCTCCTCACCTCCACACACCCTCACCTCCACACCCCCTCACCTCCACACACACCCGTCACCTCCACACACCCCCTCACCTCCACACACTCCCTCACCTCCACACCCCCTCACCTCCACACACCCCCTCACCTCCACACACTCCCTCACCTCCACACCCCCTCACCTCCACACACCTCCTCACCTCCACACACCCCTCACCTCTACACACCCTCACCTCCACACACCCCCTCACCTCCACACACTCCCTCAGCTCCACACCCCCTCACCTCCACACACCCCCTCACCTCCACACACACCCCTCTCCTCCACACACCCCCCTCACCTCCACACACCCCTCACCTCTACACCCCCTCACCTCCACACACCCCCTCACCTCCACACACACCCCTCACCTCCACACACCTCACCTCCACACACCCCATCACCTCCACACCCCCTCACCTCCACTCACACCCCCTCACCTCCACACACCCACTCACCTCCCCACACCCTCACCTCCACACACCCACTCACCTCCACACACACCCCTCACCTCCACACCCCACCTCACCGCCACACACCTCACCTCCACACCCCCTCACCTCCACTCACACCCCCTCACCTCCACACACTTCACCTCCACACCCCCTCACCTCCACACACCCCCTCACCTCCACACACCCCTTCACCTCCACACACCTCCTCACCTCCACACACCCCTCACCTCCACACACCCCCTCACCTCCACACACACACCCTCACCTCTACACACCTCCTCACCTCCACACCCCCCCTCACCTCCACACACCCCCTCACCTCCACACACCTCCTCACCTCCACACACCCCCCTCACCTCCACACACCCAACTCACCTCCACACACCCCTTCACCTCCACACACCTCCTCACCTCCACACACCCACCTCACCTCCACACACAGCCCTCACCTCCACACACCCACCTCACCTCCACACACACACCCTCACCTCCACACACCCCCCCTCACCTCTACACACCTCCTTATCTCCACACCCCTTCACCTCCACACACCCTGCCTTATGTCCCTGCCGAGCAGGCCTTGGGGCTTGGAGTGATTTCTCATTAGACTCCATGGAAGCCCTGGGCCACTAGACTCCACTCCCGCTCTGCTCTGTCATGGCCGGCCTTTTGGACCCCATTCCCTCCTTTTCTCTGGATAGTTTGGAGCACTCTGGCATGTAATTTAGCTTTTCTGAAAATCCAGGTCTAAATTAATTATAGTTCTGCTAAGGGGTGGGAAAGATATTAGATACCCAAGCTAAAATAAAATGAGCCAACTTTTTCTTTCCTTATTAGATTTTAATGGTATTATTACAATAATTAAGCTTTTCATTAATTTTTTCATGCTTATTGAGTCATCGTCCCTGCAGATTGGAAGCATATGTAACGTGTAATTATGGGTCCGTTTTTAGAGGAAAGTGTGGATACGGGAGGTGGATGGTACCAGGCCTCTTAAATGAAAAATAAGCCAAGGGACCGCGTGGCTCTCCCCAGCCCAGGGCCGCCCCGGCTTGGCCCTGCTGCTCGGCTGGTGGGTTGGGGAGATGCTGGAATCGGGCCATAGCCCTTCTCCTCTGTCCAGAGCTGCCAAGCTGTGGCCAGTCCATCTGGGGCCAGCTGTCCTGTCACCTCCTGCCCGAGCATGAGCTGACCACAAGCCCCTGGCCTCGTGCCGCTCTGCAGGCTCGACAGCCCGGCTGCCAGCGCCCACAAAGGCTCCCTTCCCGGAGGCCACCTCACCCTGGCTGCACACTGGCTGGCTGCAGGGAGTCACCCCTGGACTCTCCACCCACTGACGGGGACCACAGCTGCTGCCCCTCCTTGGGCTGGGGCAGGGGCCCCGCCACCACGGGGGTCCAGCCATGGTACACTGCACCTCCACACTGCGCCTCGCATTTCCTGGTGCAAGCCCGAGTGCCCTGGCAGCAGGAGTCCACGGCACCAGGCTTCTGGGGTTAGGAGGTGACTGGTATTGGGAGTAGAGTCGGCTTCCTGGTAAGGACGTGGATCACCACATGTATGAAGCCATGTGAACAACCCCTGCCTGCACCTGCCCCCACACGAGGCATGGCATGCCGAGCGTCTCCAGACGCTGGCACAGCACGGGCCAGCCTGGGCAGCCGTGGCTTCATCTGAGGATTCCGGGGCTGCAGGAGGAGGCCATGTCAAATGTAACACCCAAAGAGGGGGACTCAAGTCACATTCGCTTCTCACCTCCTCTGAGTGGATTCTGTCTGTGAACGCGGGGATGAAGAGAAGGAGGACCAGAACAGCCGTGGCATGTGCAGAGAGGGGTTTCCGTGAGGAACTCACCTACTGTGTGCAGAGGGGGATTCCATGACAAACTCACCTACTGTGTGCAGAGAGGGGCTTCTGTGATGAACTCACCTGTGTGCAGAGGGGGGATTCCATGACAAACTCACCTACTCTGTGTACAGGGGATTCCGTGACGAACTCATCTACTGTGTGTAGAGAGGGGCTTCTGTGACGAACTCACCTACTGTGTGCAGAGGGGGGTTTCCATGACAAACTCACCTACTGTGTAGAGAGGGGATTCCATGATGAACTTACCTACTGTGTAAAGAGGGGCTTCCGTGATGAACTCACCTACTGTGTGGAGAGAGGGACACGTTCTGGAGTGTCCAGGCCTTGGAACTTACCTGTGCCCAGTGTACAATGCCCTCCTGCTCTGGCCCGGCAACCTGGCAAGACAGAGGCGAGGCGGGAGGCCTGGCTCAGAAGGGGCCGGCTCCCTGCCTGGTGGGCACCTTGCCATCTTGTTGTTATACAGACCAAGCACAGAGGTTCACTGCGGGCCCTGTGGCCATGGGTCTCTCGCATGGAGGGCCAACTCTCCCGCCCTCCGAGGCCTTCCTGGACTGCAGGGAGCCACATCGGGGAGGAAGAGGCACACGTGGGGAGCAGCCGTGTCACGGGGAGTGGCTCAATTCAACCAGAGTGCTGCTCTCTGGGGCCAAATTTTCTTTTCCTACTCAACTAAAAAAAATCTTTCAACGGATTAAAAACTCAACCACATTGGTTCTTCTTCAAGGAGCCAAGCTTTGGTGGGTGGCCCCCCTGGTGCAGTGCAGAAGGAAGGAGTGAGCCACATCGAGCTGAAATTAGTACCTGGATGCAAAATTGGCACTCTAGTCTTTTGGGCTCTCAGGTTCTTAAAAATGTTTAATGTCCACATTCATTCAGATGAAAAGTGGAGACACTGCCGAGCTGCTGAGGGGACGGGAGATGGCATTGCTCTGTGAGGACGAGAAACGGCAGAGGCCGGAGGCTGCGCTGTGGGAGGCCTGGGGGCGAAAACACACTCTGTGACTGTGGTGCCCCGGGGCACACTCCATCTGTGACCTCAGGAAGTGTGCCCCAGGGAAACACTTAAACTGTAGCCCTCGGTGCCTCCCTGTGCTCACTCCAGAGAGAGAGTGAGTCCACGCGTGTCCACTGCTCACTCCAGAGTGAGTCCACGCGTGTCCACTGCTCACTCAAGAGAGAGTGAGTCTACCTGTGTCCACTCCCTCTGTCCACACCACTTGTAAACTGTGGTACCCAGACACTGGAGAGAGAATGGAGTGGCGTTAGGCGGTGAGCAGGTTGTGAGTGCATGGCCAGGGGTGAGCTCGCCAGTGTGGACAGTGCCAGGACGTGGGCATGGGATGGAGTACCACAGAGATGCCCACTCATGCACACGTGTGCGTAGGACACAGAAATGCATGCATGCCTGCACAAGCCTGAAACACACTCAGGCGTGTGTAAATCTGGTGAGGTGTGCCAGGCTGCTCGCCTCCTGGTTCTGCCATCTTTAGTTCTGGGGTCCGCGTGGTGGGACACGGGACCTCCGAAAACCCCACCCCTGCCCCACAGTGCGCAGTCACACAAATGAAAACTGTATTTGCTAAACTTGCCAAAGACCAGGTGTTGACTTTAGTATTTCATGCACACGCGCGCGCACACACACCCCTAGCACACACCTCCTTCTATAGCACCTACACAGCCCTTACACGGCGCCATCACTGTGTAGCTGTGTTCTTTCCCTGAGCTGTGTGTTGAGAAGAACAAAGGCAGGCTGGGTGTTCAGAGATGGTGACACAGGCAGGACTTCCCATGGGGATTTCCAGGCACGGACACCACGCAGCCATGCCAGCACCGGTCAATGCACACAGCAGCATGCTTGGGGCCGTGAGGGGCAGTGCACTGCCTCCCTGGCTCTCCACTCCCAGACCCAGGGCGTGTACCCCACACCAGCCCCTCCCCAGGGCGTGCTCCCTCACACCAGCCCCTCCCCAGGGCATGTACCCCCACACCACCCCTCCCCAGCTGGCCCCATCCCCTCCTGCTAGGTCACAGCTGAGGTCACCGTACATTGTCCCATGTGGAAGACATTGAATGTGTGTTTTTTACTCCATTTTTAAATTGTTCATTTGTTTGCTTGAGTGCAGGTTCAAACTGTTTTTCAGAAGCAATAAAACCAAGCTTCCAGGTTGGGAGTCTTGAGTATCGGGGTTCATGTTGTTTCTCTAATCCATGCAGGGACAGGCCATTCGCCTTGCCAGACGTGTCCTGGACACGATGCACACACGTCATACACGGCAGGCCGGCTAGCAGAGCTGCAGAGGCCCTGGGATGGCCTGGCTCTGAGTCTGGAGTCCCCAGGTCAGGCCTGGCGGGGGTTTCCCTGTAGATCTGAGGACTGGAGGAAAGCCAGCCTCCCACCTGCTGTCGAGTGGCCCTCAAGCCTGGACCCCAGCCGGGCCTGCCAGTGAGGTTGAGGACCCAGCGCCCTAGCCCTGCAGGGCAGAGCTCTTCCTCTGAGTACAGCTGCCTTCCCGGTGGCTTCTCTCAACAAGTTCCCCTCCCCAGGTGTCCACACAGCATGCTGCCTGTCTCCTAAGAGACCCCTGACGCGGGGAGGAGAGAAGGGTACAGAGGTGGAGTACTCCACGCAGAGGCCTGTGACCCACTCTGCTTGCTGTCTGTCTCCTGACAGAAGGACAGGACTGTCCGAGGAAGATGATTCCCTGCACAGCTCTGGAGCTTGCAGCTCTGCCTATTGATTTTGCCCTCCGGAAGGCCTGGCCTGGCAACAGTCAGTTCATAAAGAAGTCATTGCTTCTGACCTCCGGGCCGACCCGGAGCTGCAGGGTGACAAGGGCTTCGACCCTGGCAACCGCGGAGGGGTTGTCACATCGGCGCAGCCGAAGCCCACACAGCTGGCCTGGCTGCTCTTGTTCCTTTCCTGGTCGCAGCGGCTCTTGAGCCATGCCCTGGCTACCGCTGGGCTCCTGGGCTGAGGGGATGGCAGTCCCCAGCTCTGCAGTCAGCCCCTGCCGCTCTGCACCTGCCTGCCTGCCTCGATGGCTCTGCCTCCACCCCCACGGCTCTCGGCGGCCCACAGACAGCCAACGGCGGGGCGGGCAACACCACCTGCCTCACCCAGAATCTTCTCAGAAGCAACCCAGGGCCTAAGTGCCACCGGGGGGGGGGGGGGGGGGCTTACAGTCCGCAGGCGGGAGGGGCTGGCAGCGTGGCCCCACCTGGACACCCTGCACCCAGTCCCCTCGGCAGGGATCTTTAAGCTAGCTTGGAGCTTCAGGCAGCGGGGTTAAAGCACGAACTTTCCGCGCTGTCCAACACTGGCTGCCGGCCAGGCTCCAGATCCAGGCTCAGCCCTCGCCCTGTTAGGACCGCACAGCGCGGACAATCCAGAGAGTGAGCCACCATGAGGAGTCTGCTCCCACCACACCAGAATCCTCTGTGGGAGCAGAGACCTCCGCCTTCTGCCCTCTCTATCCAGTGTCCCCCATTCATTTCTGTCCCCTCCCTCACCTGCTGGCCTTCCCCACCTGCGCGCACGCCCCGGTTAACACCAATTGATGGCTCTTTCCCTTAGCAAATGGAACAGTGTCTCCCCACACGAGGTCAGGTCTGGGGAGCAGCGTGACATAAATGAGGTAGGCCTTGATGCCGCAGCAAGGGCTCTGTGTCCCCCTCCAGCAAGGCCAAGGTGACCAGCCGGAACGTGACCTCTCCGTCACGGCTCCTTTCTCTCTCCCAACACCCTGCATCTCCATTCTGCTTCATCATGTTCAATGCAAACAAAACAAAAGAAACAAAGGGCTAAACATATCAAGGCGAGTAAAAGCTGGGCACATATGCCGGCTGGTGTAATTCCCTGGTAAAAACCACAGCGCATCCTCAGTGTGTGATTTCTTTGTCATTACTGCACGGCAGAAAAAAGACATCAGAGCCCTTGGAAATAGAGAGCAGGCCACAGGGCTAATCCAGGATTAAGGAAAATGAGCTTTGAAGACAGATGGAAAACTCCTTCACCCATATGGCCAAGAAGGAGCACAAAAGACAAATAAATTGGGGATTGGGAGTCAGTGGGCAGATACTGTCAGTTAAGGTTGTTTATTTCATTTTAACACTTGAGTGCATCCAGAGGAGAGATGCAGAAACCACGTCTGCTGGGGCCAAGGGGCGGATGTCTGCAGTGAGCTCTGCCACCAGAGGAGGCACGAGCTCCTTGCCCCACTCCCCTGCTCCTACTCAGCTCTGCCCTAAGGACTGCCTGCCTCGCACCTGTCCCCAAGTTCAGCCCCCACCTCTCACCCAACAGGCCTCACCTGTGTGTCACCCTCCTTTGTTAGACATCACTAGACAAAATCACCAGCCAGGGCCCTAAATCTCCAGTCAGAGACACCAGCTCCATAATGGGCCATCTGGCCTTTGGCCTAGCTGAGCCTAGCATCCCATGTCAGCCCTCTCCACATATGGGTAACTATGACATATGTGTGACTATGTCACACATTGAGCAAAGGACATGAGTTATGAGTCATTCTTTCTCCACAGGGGAGGCTTACTGGGCAGCTCAGAAACTACAGCAGAGGTTTTCAGCTAGCCCTGAGGGCCAATAGGGTGTAAGGGCCAGGGCTCTTTGGGCACCAGAAGAGGGGACCAGTGACAGGACTTCTAGGAAGTACAGGTAGTGGGCAGGTTCACAAAGGAGATGGTGACTCTGGCGTGCCTTGTGGGTAGAGCTCTGCCCAGCCGGTCTTCAGTATTACAAAAAGAGGAGTATTACTCCTCTTTCTAGTCTATGCTCGCCTCCATCCTCTTTTCAGTAGAATGATTAGAATCTGAACAACCTAAGCTATAGATTGTGAAAATTATCTTGTGGATGCTTTTTGAATCAGATAACTGGATTTTCCTCTCCTTTCTATAATGGAGGAAGATAGCTGTGCACCTGGGGAGGGGATGCTCCCTTTGTCTTGCTCACCATCCATCTTCGCTGAAGCATTACTGCAGAGCCAGTGGTAGTTTGTCCGAGCATGTTGAATCAAGCTCCTGCCCTCAAGTACCAGCGTCTGCTCACCCACCCATCCATCTGCTGATCTCCCAGTCTACCTGTGCGTCTGTCTCTCTGATCATCCATCTCTCCATCTATATACTACCATCCATCCATCAGTCCATCTACCCATCCACACCCTCCACCCACTCACTCATCCATCCACCCCCATCCCTTCATCCATCCCTCAATCATCATTATCCATCTATCTATCCATCATTGATCCACTGACCTCTCACCCATTCATCCATCCAACCACAGTCATCTGTCCATCATCCATCCATCCACCCACCTATCTATCCACCATCCATTTATCTACCATCCATCCATCCACCCTCTATATAGCCAGCCACCCATCCACCTCCACTCATCCACCCATCCACCCTCCACCCATTCATCCATCCATCCATCCATATAGAATCCATCTATCTGTTCTCCTTCCATCCACCCACTCTCACCCATTCATCTACCTTTCCACCCTCCACTCATCCATCTACCCATCTATGTACAATCCATCTAGCTGTTCTCTTTCTGTCCACCCATTCTCACCCATTCGTCCACCCATCCACCCACCCACCAATCGATCCATCCATCCATCCATTCCTCCTAATCACTGCATGCCACTGTTTATCCATCCCTTCGTCTATCACCTTACCTATCCCACACCCACCCTCTCATCTACTCATTCCACTGCCCACTCTCAGGAACTCCTGCCAAGCGACAGGATTTGCCCCGGCACATTCACATCTGCCAGTGTGTGGGTACCTTGCAGTCAGTGGGAACCCCACCTAGGACGGAGATAGAAAAGAAGAGAGCCAGGTGTTCCCACATCGCTCTGGAGACATGGAAGGGTCTGATCCTCCGGGAGATGGAGGTGATCAGAGTCACCCCAATTGCCAGAATTACCAGAGGCACTGTGTGGCATAAGGGAGGGCCCTGGGGACAGCCTGCTGGCCCTGAACCAACACTCTGGGTCCCCAAGTCCGCCGCGGGCTGGGTTGCCTTTGTGTGTAATGAGATGCATACACGCATTGACATAGCCTTTGACATTCCTCTAACGGATGCAATGAGGCTGCTATTATGTCTGCCCATGCGGCTAAAGAGACTTAAATACATAAATACATAAACCAGTAACCCGCAGTTGGGGTCAGTTGCTTCCCTGGTCCACTGAGCTGCCTAGAGAATCTGGCTACTGATCTTAAAACAGAAAGGCATGATTTGAGGCTCCCAGTTGAGAGGGATCCCCATGATGAACCAGTGGGGTTCCCGCCCAGGGAGGGGGACCCCAGAACCCCAATGCCCTGCGGGATTTCAGATCTCAACCGGAGTGGTCCTGCACTCAAGTGACATCTCTGGTCACTCCTGGGGACGGCGCGGGAGGGAGGATGAGTGGGTAATTTAATTGCTTTCCCTTCCTCCCTCAGGTCTGCATATTATATTATATTGAAAAGTAATTATGCAGTGAAAGTAAAATGTCACCCCGCGCTGTCTGGGAAGCAGCGGCCCAGATGTGAATCATTCTCTTCTGTGCGTCCTGCAGACATCTCTATACCTCTCTCCGGTCACACGCCACGGTGTGTGCCCAGGGATGGGAGGGCGCATGCACACGAGATGGGATTTGCTGTTGGGGTGTTGTTGTGTTTCTTTTTTCTCTTCCCCTTGCAGCATCTAGATCCCAAGCTGAGTGGCCTTGTTGGCAATGATTGATTACCCAATATCTAATTAAACCTGATCCAATCACTTATTATGCAGAGTGGAACAAACAAACTGGGGGTGACTGTCAGCCCGGTGATTGATGATGCGGCCAGCCCGGCTTTTGTGGCTCCTAACGTTCTGAGCTTGTTACAACCAGGCGGAGCTGCACCGGACCCAGCGCCTGTCACGCCAGCGCCCACCCCTGCCCGCCACACCTCCTCCACTTGCTCCTAGCAAAATTTGAGATGACCCCTGGGAGCGAGGAGGGGAGCTGGGTCCTCAGGACAGGAGCCGGGGGAGGGGGGGTGGCTGGGTCCACCATGGGGTTCCAGCCCTCCCTGAATGGAGTCGGCCATAATTGGAGAGGCCCTCCAGGGCCCGGGGTTAGATTAGAGGCAGGCACGAGTGTAACGTGTGAGAGCAAGTGTGTGTGTGCCCGGGGTGTGTGTGTGTGTGCACATGTGCACATGTGCCCAGGAATGGCCCAGGGCAGGCCCTGGCAGAAGATGCCCTGGAAAGAGGGAGGAGTGACAGACAGGACTGGAAAGCGGCCCCACAGGAGAGGAATTTCTTCTCTATTGTCTGCCAGGCAGGGTTCTCTTAGCTGCTCTCATTTATAAATTTTTCAGTTTTAATGTTTTAATTATTTAAAATGCAAATAGGCTCAAGAAGAAAGCAGCAGAAAACTGAATTCCCTAAGCAAAGGCCCCTCCTGCAGGGGCATCGGTGGGGCACAGCCTCTGCAGAAGGGGCCTTTGGTCCCTGCGGTCACAGGCTGTCCTGGCTCCCTGAGGTCACAGGCCGTCCTGGCTCCCTGAGGTCACAGGCCGTCCTGGCTCCCTGCGGTCACAGGCCGTCCTGGGCCAGGGTCCCTGCATGTGCGTGCACAATTGGGATGGTTGGAGGGGAGTCTGGCTCCACAGCACAGGGGACAGTGCCAGGCCACTGGTGTGCTAGGAGACCAGAGGAGCTGGAGATGCCTGAGCTGCAGAGCAGTGGGGCTCTCGCCCACAGGCCCAGGGCGGATCTCGTCAGACGCCATCAGCAGAGCTGTTTTCCTGTCAGTCAGATGCCAGGTGACGCCTCTGATGCCACCCACCCAGAAGCCAGTCCCTGCGCTGGGTGCCTGGACAAGGCAGGCAGCACAGCCCACAGGGACTGGCCTCAGACCAGCCTCCACTGGAGGAAGGTGGGCAGAGCTCCCATCCAGACGCCTCTGCCTGCTCACCCTGAGCTGGTCCACGCTGCTGAGAGCAAGCCCTCGGACTCTGACACGTGCTGTGACACAGCCCCTCAAGCTGGGCACAGATGGGCTGGAGCACTCGGCCTCTCCCAGGGCTTCACCTCTCTAGCCTTCTAGGTGAGGTCATGTAAAAGCGCCATCCTCTCCAAGCCTGCCCCAGGGCCTGTCTTCTCCTAGTAAACAAAAATGGGGAAACAAATTGCAGGGGTCTATGTTTCGTCTAGGGAGACAGAGCATGTTCAGGGCAATTCCACATGTTTCTGGAGTTAAGAAAGGAAGATGAGGTGGGAAGGAGGGAGGGAGGGCGAATGGTGTTAAGGAGAGGAGAGAGAGGAAGGGAGAGAGGAGGGAGAGGGAAGGAAGAAGGGAAGGAGGAAGGGAAGAAAGGAAAGGGATGGAGAGAGGGAGGGAAGAAGGGAAAGGGAGGAAGGAGAAAGGGAGGAAAGAAAGAGGACAGAGACCAGGAGTATGGCCTGGTGGTAGAGTGCTTGCCTAGCACGTGTGAAGCCCTGCGTTCGATTCCTCAGTACCACACACACAGGAAAAGCCAGAAGTGGTGCTGTGGCTCCAGTGATAGAGCTCTAGCCTTAAGCACAGAGAGGCTCAGGGACAGGGCCCGGCCCTGCCTTCAAGCCCCAGGTATGGCAAAATAAATAAAATAAAACAAAGTAAGAATTAGAGGGAAGGGGAGGGAGGGGAAGCGAGGGGGAGGGCGGGAGGGGGGAGGGGGATTTCTCCCTGCTCTCTGCAAGCAAATTCCTCACTCTGTAGCCTAAAGCTGACCAGTGAGCAATGCCTCATGTCCCTTCCAGTGCCCTATTTTCTGTACAGCATGCCTGGCCAGAAGGAAGGGAGGTGTGGAAAAGGTGATGTCTAGAAGGAAGGAGCATCAAGTCTGGGCACTGATCTCGTCCTGAATCCCATAGGATTTTTTAACTCTCGCTTTCTACTTCCTCTTTCCAGTCTGGTGTGCAGTCTCTTATTTCTGTAGTCAGTAAATTAAGGTAGGAAATCCATGGCTAAAGGTCATTCAGGGTATACATGGTGAGAGCTTAGGAAACGGAGTTCTTTCTGTCTTATTCTTCCCTTGATGGGAGCTTGATGTGGGATTCCAACAGCAGAAAAGGCCAGCGCAACATTTCACAGAAAACCGGGGTTGGCAGGACTTGGGTTTCCTGGGTTCCCAGTCTGCAGCAGAATTTGAGCCCAGCGTCCCAAGCAGCAGTGTTGGGATGTGAGAAGATGACCATGATGATGACGACTAACAATAATAATAAACAACTACAGTGACATGGGCCATCTACCCATTACAGGAACACTGTAATCCAGCCAGCCAGCCTGGGTGGGTCAGGGGCAGAGTACAACAAACAAACAAACAAGCAACTCCCCTGGAACCCAAGCAAGGATTTTCACAGCACAGAGAGCAAGTGTGGCTTTCGAGGACACACTGAGGCCAACAGCCCCACAGCTGAGCACAGCCCAGAGCGCTCTCCCTCCCCGAGCGGGGCTCTGTGATGCCCGTCTCCAAATTTTCCCTTCAATTAATCTCTGGAAATTGGGTGTCTGGTCCTCACAACAGCAGCCTCTGGCGTCTTCAGCAACTGCGAGGAAAAATTATCTGACACATATCAAACAAGCAAGGAACGACACCGGACAGCATTAATCAAAACTTTCTCATTTCACGAAGAATTAAGCATTAAATAATTAATCCCAGCACTACAGGCAGCTGTAAAAGAGGCCTCATGCCTCCCTGCTGGTAAGAATTTGTCCTTGTCTAAAAGACTAGATTGATATATTTATTATTTATCAGATTAATCATGGCCAGGAACGTTACAGATTGGCAGCGGGGCCCAGTGCGACGGTGTCTACGTTACCTGGATGGGAGGGCCTGGTGGGCCTCGAGCACGAGAAGGGCGAGGCCGCTGCCCACAGCTCCTCACCCCGAGAACAGGCGCTCCGACCTGCCTTGTTTTGTGTAGAGAAGAAGAGGACAGTTGAGGGGAAGGGCTAATGAGGGAAACGCCAGGTCCCGAGGGAGGGTGTCCCTGGCTGTGGGCAGGAGCCCGACCGGGCTCTGTGGAGCCAGGGCAGCTGACCCGGGGTTCCGGCCAACGTGGCAGTCCCCATACGTACTCGTGACACCTTCACTGAGCAGGGGATCCTTCCTGTCCCCGACATGGCTGTGGGAGAGCAGCCTGTCTCCTCTCCCTTTTTTAACATGTTTGCAAGGCTGAGCCACACATTGCAGGTGTGTCTTGAGCGCAGGACACCAGTGGGACAGCAGAGAGCAGAACAGAAAAAAGAAACAATTTTCAGACAAGGGTGACGAAGGGACACGTCCTGGGGTGGTTAGGGTTCCATCAGAACAGCGTGGACTTCCTCAGAAGCCAGGCTTTCTCCTCCAGCCCCCCGAAACCTCAGAACCTCGCAGTTCACAGGCAGCGAGTGGACCCGGATGTCCCCAGTGGACGGCGGCCACGGTGCTGTGTGAGGGACCCTGACTGGGAGGATCCTGAAGCCTGGAAGTCTCATGGTTTGTTCAGAGATAGTTCGATCAGAAACCAGAACACATAGCTAAATGAATTCGGGGCAGGCAGGGTAACTTGGCTGAAGCAGATAGCTTCCTGCAGGGCGCTGGGGACTTCGCAGGCTGAGATGCTCTGTGGCGTCCAGGCCCATCCCTGCTGGGCCCAAGGCACATGGACGCCCTCTGCCTGTTCTAGGCCCGGATGAGGGCCTAGCTGCCTGCTGGCTTGTGGGCTGTGGGAGGCGGAGTAAAACACCCCCCCCCCCCCGCCCCAACAGCTGCCATGGAGGTGCTGTAGCCTTTGTGGTGAGAAGCCACATCTGCAGGCCTGGACTGCGCAGGGTTCAGAGCCCCCGTCCAGCAGCCTCAGGGGCTCAGAGGGGGGCTCGGAGGGGGGTTCGGGAGGGGGTCTGAAGGGAACCCAGGCCTGCACCCCCACACCCTCGGCCATGGTGCTGACTGGCTCCGGGGACTGATTCACAAATTAAAATAAAATATTCTTTCTTGCAGGTGGGAAAACTAAAACAGTGACAACTTAGTTTAACAACTCTCCCAGACTCTATTCGACTGCGTGTTGACTCTCCCCTCCGCGCTACAGCAACACCGCCTCTTTCAAAGGTGCCTGGGAGTCAGTCCACCCACAGAGCCATCGTGTGGGTCCGCAAAGGGGAGGTGAAGGGAGGGCTTGAACAATTTAACTTCCTTTGCCAAGTGAACTTGGCATCTCTCTTCCTTTCTCTTTAGTCTGATGGGCTGGAGGTTGATCTCACCATTTTAAAATCAGGACCTGCTGAGCATGGCAGCGCACAGAGCCCGTGTCCCGTCCGCAGCCATCCTCACAGGTGGCACAGACAGGTGGCCGTGGGACCGAGGGTGGCACTCCCTGCCTGCACCTGTGCCAGGCGCAGAGCTCCAGAGCAAAGATACAGGGGCCCAGCCCAGGGGCCCAGGCCCCCGACACTGTGGGTGACAGAGAGTGACAGGCTCTCTGCAGGCCATCCTTCCCACAGGGGCCCGCAGCCCTAGGAGGACTCTGCAGTGCTGGCCTGAAGGCATTAACAGCCACCCCCTGTGCGTACAACCCACCATAACAATGAGACAATCAAGTGGCATTCAACCATGCGAATGGAGCCAAGTTTGGGGGAGCCCGCAGGAGACACCGACATCCTCGAATTGAATGGGGACTCAGATCTGAGGAGCGTCCCCTCTCGGCACAAAGCCCCCAGGCTCTGTCCGCTCTTAGGGGTTCTGTTCCTGGGGTCCTGTCCCGCCTTCTGTCCCAAGAAGGCATGGCAGCAGGTCGTCATGTCCCACCCCCAGGTTGGCTCCAGGCCCTGGAGGGAGGCCATGGGGAGGGACCCGTGAGGAAGAACAGGAGGCTCTCAGTCCAGGCCCATGGTCGGGCAGGACTCGGGATGCTATCAGAACAATAACCAGAGCAAAAGGGGGAGCTGGAGGCCTGCTCTGCAGTCGTGTGCCTGCCCAGTAAGAATGAGGACCTGAGTTCAAATCCTAGCACCACCTAAAGGGAATATACATTGAATGGCACCATTATCCAGTTTGGTTAGTGTTTTTATTTCTTTGACTGTGTTTAACTCAGGATGTTGGGGCTATTTCAGCATTGCAGGTTGTTCTGCAGTGAACGTCTTTAGGCAAACGTAGCTCGTTTTGATCTTGGATTCCTTCTGGTGGGCCTGGGTTTTAGCCAGTGGCCTGGAGCCTCTGCCTCGTCAGCTGATTCCAGCACATGGCTGCAGGCTGAGAGCTGCAGGGCCCGGTGGAGAGCGGAGCCCGGGGGAGAGCAGAGCCCAGGGGAGAGCAGAGCCCAGGGGAGAGCAGAGCAGGCTCTTCTGCCGCCGCTGCCCGGCCGTGAGCCACGGCTGCTCCTGACCATGGACGTCACAGGCAGCAGAGTGAATGCCCCGTAGATCTCCTCCCACCACCGCCTACCAGCCGCGGCCATCACAGCCACTATCGCCTACTTCCCTCTCTCCCAGCCTTCTTCACAGAGGCACCATTCGAGTCCCGAGAAGAGGAAACTGCACTGGCCCCACCGCTACAGACATTTGCCAATTCCCTACGTGAATCCACAATGCTGTACACTTCATTCTGGGTCAAGGAAAACCCCAAAGATTTTTTTTATTGCTATTTATTTAACTTTTAAATGAACACAAAAGATAAGAAACTCACTATACAAATTAAGATGATAAAAGCAGTGTTTCCATCCTCTGCAACCTTCACCGTGCTTTGATAATAAGAGCCTAATCTTTTCAGAAATAGGACATTTGTCTTATTAAAAATAAATATTTTAGACATGTTTTCATAATTCCCTTCAGCACAGACGGCTGTCGGGAGCCGCCCCTTGCTGCCGTGTTTTCCCATGTGAGTCTGGTTACGCACGCAGGGTGATTACTTCTTCAACCGACCAAAGTTGTTTCACCCCACTGAGCATTCATACTTTGAATGTGTGTTGTTAATTTCATACCTGACCCTGAGCTATGTTTTTATTACATTAAAGAGTTCCGGAGTAGACTGTTCGTCTAGAAATAAGTAATCCCACCGAGAGTACATCGGGGCTGTCTCTCTCTTTTCCCCGTTATCCGTTGCAGAAGTCTGCTTGAATGCTCCATGTACAGAAGCTCAAGAGAACACAGCCTCTCTGGGCAGCCAGGCCTCAGGCCCAGTACCTCAGCTGGTCTGGACGGCTTCCACGCCTGTTCTCCACTGGTGCTTGACTGAGATCACGAGGTGCTTTGCAGGAGACCAGCAGACCACACCGGAGACCACACAGAAAAACACCAGCAGACCAGGCAGGAGACCCCAGAAGAAACCACCAGCAGACCACGCCGGAGACCACACAGAAAAACACCAGCAGACCAGGCAGGAGACCCCAGAAGAAACCACCAGCAGACCACGCAGGAGACCACAGAAGAAACCTCCAGCAGACCACGCAGGAGACCACCAACAGACTGGCCTTCAGCAGAGAGTGCTTCCGGGGGTCGCTGTGGTACAGGTCTGACTGGGTCTAACTCTCCCTTCTGTCTCTGTGAGAAGCGGGAGCCTACGACTCCATGTCAGTGAGGCCAGCATGCCCAGGGCCCCTCCCTCGTTTGCTGTTGCCTCCCCACCCCAGCTTTCCACGGTTGGGCCAGTACCAAGGGTAACGTCTGAAGGCAAAGCCAGCATGGCATGGCTGCCTGAGACATGGCTATGGAGGCAGAGACCAAGACTTCAGTGCGAGCCACTTGGCCTGCCACCCTGTGGACGCTCCACCCCCTCTGGACTAGCTCTGTCTGGATATGGCAGGTGGGGCTCCTGTGGACAGGCGGGGGTTGGGGCTCCACAGGCTACAGACAGGCAGGTAGACAGGCAGCGGGGCTCCACTGGCTATTAGTTAAGCAGGGTGTTTTATTTTCCTTACTTTATTCTATTATTTTATTTTAATTTTTATGTCCTGTGGTGTGTGAGATTGAACCCAGGGCTTTGCTAGGCAGGCACCCCACCCTTTGACCCAGCTCATTCCCTACTCTGTGTCTACTGCCTTTGCCATGTCCCTCCTGAAGCACCTGGGGTGCAGACAGCAGCCACTGTCCCCCAGTTTCCCCTGGGGTGCCTGTGGTGCAGCTCCAGGGAACCAGCTCAAGAGCTCTGTCCCAGACGCTGCCCTGCTCCCCTTCCTTGGATCCCAGTCCCGCCACAGGACGCTCCGCGTCTTCTCCACGCAGCACTGAGCAGTGACGGGCCACTCCTGATGCTGGCGACTGTGAGCTGGGTGAGGACAGGACACCGGGGGTCAGCACCGCCCGAGCAGGCCCACGCGGTCTTCCTTCGGGCTCCTCGTGTCACTGCAGCACCAAGCACCCCTCAAGCTGCCCCAGGACTCTGAACTGCCTCCCCTGTCATCCCAGGGCCACCCTTCTATGACCCCAAGTTGGTGCTCTTAGAAACCCAGGCTTGAGCAGTACAGACTACGCCGTGGCACTGAGCAGCTACAAGACCATCCCCCTGGGCCAAGGAGTCCAGGGGTCCTGCCTGACCGCCCCTGGACCCCACCCCAGCCTGCTCTGCCCAGCTCCACATCTAGTACCTCTTCTGCTTCAGAAAAGCAGCCAGGATCCACATGGTACTTATAGTAACACATTATCCTGACCTCCCTCACATGTATGAACATGCCCGCACATGCACGCATGCACAGTCATACATGTTCACACTCAAGAGCCCACATGTACACACACGTGCGAACATGCTTCCGTGCCATCTCCACTGACCCGAGTTTTCCTGGGACATCTGCCTGCAGGAAGGATGGACGGTGAAGCCGCCATTGTGCCACTCCCAACCAATTCCTGACCCTCAAATTCATACCCACCTCCCCTAAGAACTCAACGCCAACCACCACGGATCTGGACAGAGCCCTAGGGTGGAGACCCGAGCCGAGGAAGGTGGCGAGAGCACCCCAGGTGCGGGGCAAAGGCTGGTGGCACAAGGAAAGTCAGAGTTGGAATGTGCCTAAGGAACTACTGCTGGTAATTTGTTAGGCAAATATCAGAGATTTGCACACAGGCACCAGAGGGAGTGCTGCAGGTGTTCTATTTACAGACTTTTAATTACATTTTCTATTGGAATTTGTCCTCCAACACATTAGAACTAGCAACCTCACACTGGCAAGGCTCACGCAGAGTGCAGCGCCCTCCGGATGCCCACCCCTGGGGCAGGCTGAGGGGACATCATGCCAGCCCCATGGGGTAGGGGCTCTCACGCCCCACTCGTTCCCTGTTGAGTCTCACCACGGCTAGCTGTGGGAGTCAAGGGTACAATTATCATGTTCAAACGTGGTGGGCTGCAATGCTGGTCATTTCCCTCAGAGGCAGGCCTTGGAGATCAGCCTGACGCACACGCTGTCTGCAGCAGGATCCCTTCCAGCCTGAAGGTCTTTGGGGAAGACTTCTGCAGGAGTGGTCAGTGGAGAGCAGGCGTCGTTTGGGTCGTGGAAGGGAGCGTCTCCTTGCTCCGGGGAGGCTCCAGGTCCTCACTCAGACCCGTGAGCCTCCCAGCAGACACTGGAGGGAGGTGGGCAATGGTCACAACGCCCGAGGACCTCCACCCGTGCGAAGCACTGACCTCCCAGCCTCAGAGAGAAGGAAGACACCGCCACACCAAGAGGCCAAGAGAAGATGGTACACTAAAACCGTTTCCCCACATTTCCTGATGGTGCCACAGAAGCCCTTCCCTTGCCTCTGTCAACCCCGAGCTCTCGGCGTTCCAGAGAAGGCGGGTGGGAGCCGAGGTGGGGAGTGGAGCACTTTCAAGGAGGCAACTGCCCACTGAGCTCCCAGCAGCTGCGCCATCTTGGGGCGCACTGCAACCCCCCCGGCCTCCCCAGGTCCTGTCAGATGCAGGTGCATCTGCAGTCCGGGGGCCCGGGCCCTGGCTAGCACTGGGTCAGGGGTGGTAGTTGAAGGCTCAGAGCCTGGTCACCATGATGTCTGGCCCAATCAAGAGAGAGGACTTGGCGCTAGCCATGCTTCAAACTCGGAGAAGCCCAGGAGGTGCTCCCTGCTCCCACAGGAAGATGGGACCTGCCCCCGCCTCTCTCACGGGTAAGCGGCTGCCCCCCCCGTGCCAGGGCCCTGCATCTGCTCACTCTTTCATCTCTGCTCAAGGAGCGAATCTGGCCACTCTGGGGAATTCCTGCTGGCCCACGGGGCTTTCACTGGAAGATGGCGGGCAAACGCGCACTTTGCAAGGTGTGGAGACAGTCACTGTTCACCCAGGCCCGGATCCCAGCAGCGGGGCATGGGCTGCTGCTCCACGAATCCCTGCCGTCATTCGTCTGCGTTTGGGTTTGGCATCAAACATGGACAAGATATGCCCAAGGCACATAGGAGAAAGAGGGGGACCTCAGGGAGAATCCAAGCCCCAATCTTGGAGTGATTGGGGTGAGAGGTGGGCCAGGGACCTTGACTGAGTGAGAGGAGAGCTGAAAGGACTCTGGTGAGTGGGTGAGAGGTGTGGGGACCCTCGGTGAGTAGATGAGAGATGGGGGACTCTGGGTGAATGAGAGGTGGGGGGACTCTGGTGAGTGAGAGGTGGGGGACTCTGGGTGGGTGAGAGGAGGGGGACTCTGGGTGAGAGGCATTCGCACTCACCAGAAGTCTGGAGCAGAGCTCGTGTGCCCCTCTGTGCCTGCTGGGTCTGGAAGACGGGGGCACTATGCATCTGGAGGACCCCTCAGTCCACGGCAACGTGGACTGAGTTGCCAGCGGTCATCGGTGGAGAGACCTGGCTGGATCCGGCCTGTGTAGTGTCAGAGTCACACTCCGAGAACAGATTATACCAGGCGCACAGAGACGTGTACCACATGTCCACACATGAATGTGAACACGGCATCGCCTACACTCTCTGTGCATGTCCACGCGGTACACACACAATCACATGCACATGTGCACATTAACAAGCACGCATAGACAAGTGTCTACACAATCCATTCACAGACCCAGAGACTCACATGTGTATCTGCAACACCAGCACACACGCGAAGACATAGACACCTGATAACGCGTCTATGCACACCTGTACATACAACTCCAGGCACATGCTTTATTTACAAAATACATTTCCACACATAAACTCTAATAGTCATATCACACACACGCACGCACATGTTCACACACACACACACACACACTCACATGTTCACACACATACACGTATTTGTGCCTTACCTGAAGGACTTGGTCCTCTCTGTGAAGTCGGAGCCTCTAGGTGTAGACACCACAGCCTCTGGACAGGTGCTTTCCACAGGTTTGAGCTTTCCCCCTCCACACACACGCACAGGTGCCTGCAGGTCTGTACTCCTCGGAGGTTCATGCACATACAACACACAGACATAGACACATGTGCAGGCACAGGTATCTCGTCTGTGCCCGTAAATGTACCCACTCTGTGTTTGCCTGTATACACGCAAGCACATACTCTGCCCTGTGCACACATGCACACAGTCTACACCTGCCTTGCACACACATTCACAGGTGGAAGCACGTGGCCAGCATGCATGACAGTGTCATCCACGACACTCCTGAACTCAGTTTTACCTCGGATGTGTGTGTTGGACAAACTCGCCAAGGCCTCTCTCGGAAGCGCAGTTTGGTGGAATGGCTTTACATGTCTAGGAATCAAAGCATTTCGGAGTGCAAGCGCTGGCCTGGACTGTGTTCCAGGCTTCCTGCACAGAGGCACGACTGCCACCTATGGAAGGAAGTGAGAGCCACTCACTGCCTCTGAGCAGCTCCCCTGGAGAAAGGCAGAGCAAGGGAAAGAACAGAAGGAGGATTCAGATTTCTGCCTGTAAAGACAATTTTTGCCTATATCGTAAGGAGTTTTTTTTTCAAGAGGTTTTATTTTGTTATATTTTTAAATAGGTTATAAACAATTAAATCTAATACTTAGAGCCTGAATATTTCTTAAAGGAAAGAATGGGCACAATTACAAGTGCTAGAAAATACAATATCTAGTTACTTTTTTCTCAAAGGCAAGGAAGTTTTGCTTTAAAATACAGTCTTTGAATCATAGTTCCAGCCAAATGGACAAAAGAAAGATCTCTGGTAACTCTGAATCTCCTCCGGTCCCAAGAGTGCAGGGAGAAGAGAAGGCTGGCCTTTCCTCGCTCTGTCTGCTTCGGTCATCTTGGTGGCCTTCGGGAAGCTGGGCCCATGGGTGTTGCCCTCCTTCCCCGCTGGCAAGGGCTCCTGTCCATGCCCCTCTTTTCTGACCCGGGTCTGCACAGCCACTTCCCTCCCAGAGGGAGTCAAGGAGGCATTTGCTCCCGCCAGGCTGGTGTGAGGGCTGCAACTGGCAAGCAGTTCCCGCCTGTGTTTCCACTCATAACTTTACTTCACCTGGAAGAAACACCTGGATGGAAAGCAGAGGGCAGCCTTCCACACACAATACAGTGGGGCACATATCATGCTCACGCGCGTGTAAGTGAACATGCATGTGCGTGCTCACGTGCGCACGCGCGCGCACACACACACACACACACACACACACACACACACACACACACACACACACGCCCGCAGGTACAGGGAAAAGAAAAATAAAGGAAGAACAATCTAAATCAGTCTTTCACAAGCTCTATTTGTAGACACAAGTGAGACGTTTCCCATGTCACACGAGGCTGATTGCGAGGTGCTAATACCAGCCATGCAAAGCAAGACCCCATCAACCAGAGAAAGAGAGAAAGAGAAAGGGAGAGATGGAGGTCCCCATTTCCCATTCAAATAATTTCAAAAAGCTTTTTTCCCCTCTCCTACTAAAGGAACCCATTTTGCAAGATGATTTAGCTCAAAACCTGCTGGGACTCACCCTTGACATAAAGTCATATTGTGTTGGAGTTTAGTCCTAAATTCATACATCAATTATTTACTGTCGACGCCGGTTGTATAAGTGTAGAAAATTACGAGGAATGATATTTTCTCTCAGGCAGAAAAAATGTGATACATCAGATCCACCTCACCTAACGCACTGCCCACCGTCCAGTGCCCAGAATTATTTATGCATTAGAAAACAGTGTGCCGGGGCAAAGGGGAAAGACGGGGAGAGCGACAGACACATTATTTTAAACCTTTCATAACGCCCATAAATATTTCATAACAAATAAATAAAGAATGTTGGGCTGTGTGGAGACAGCTGTAGAGGCACGGTTCACTGCTCTGCAAGGCTCTGGGGAGCCCACGCTTACCCTCCGCTAAGCCCCCATTTCTTCTTAATCACCCACTTAGTGCATTGTGGGTAGGGGCTCTGCAGGTGAGCGGAGCACTGGGGCTCTGTGCCTGAATGCACTCTTCATTGGATTTCAATGTTTTCCTTTCTATCTCATGCTTCACATGGAAAAAAATCCAGGAAAAGGTGGCGTGGCAGGGGGTGGGGAGGACTCTTTATGTGTCTAGAGGTCTTCTCCAAAGTCTTGTCTGCAAGTTCATACACCTAAGTTGACTCTGTGATTTTTCTCCCAAGGAGAAATATACATATGTGTATACATACACACACATACATACACACACTCAAACATACATGTATACATACATACATTCATATATACATATGAAGGACTTTTGCAATGAACAGAATCCACTTTGGGAATCAATTCTATCTGGTATGTTTAAAAAATGATTTCCTGCTTCATGCTAATCACCTCACCACAGTGATTGTGGGCCAGGGCGTGTGTAGATCAGGGTGACAGCATCTGTGATGACCAGGGTGTGTGTGTGTCAGGTGACAGCGTCTGTGATGACAGGGCGTGTGTGGGTCAGGGTGACATGGTCTGTAATGACAGGGTGTGTGTGTGTGTGTGTGTGTGTCAGGGTGACAGCGTCTGTGATGACAGGGCGTGTGTGGGTCAGGGAGACATGGTCTGTAATGACAGGGTGTGTGTGTGTGTGTGTCAGGGTGACAGCGTCTGTGATGACAGGGTGTGAGTGGGTCAGGGTTACAGCATCTATGATGACAGGGCATGTGTGGGTCAGGGTGACAGCATCTGTGATGACAGGGTGAGTATGTGTCAGGGTGACAGCGTCTGTGATGACAGGGTGTCTGTGTGTCAGGTAACAGCGTCTGTGATGACAGGGTGAGTGTGTGTCAGGGTGACAGCGACTGTGATGACAGGGTGTGTATGTGTCAAGGTGACAGCGTATGTGATGACAAGGTGTGTGTGTCAGGGTGACAGCGTCTGTGATGACCAGGGTGAGTGTTTGTCAGGGTGACAGCGTCTGTGATGACAGGGTGTGTGGGGGTCAGGGTGACAGCATCTGTGATGACAGGGTGTGTGTGTGTCAGGGTGACAGCGTCTGTGATGACAGGGTGAGTGTGTGTCAGGGTGACAGCGTCTGTGATGACAGGGTGTGTGTGGGTCAGGGTGACACCGTCTGTGATGACAGGGTGTGTGGGGGTCAGGGTGACAGCGTCTGTGATGACAGGGTGTGTGTGGGTCAGGGTGACATGGTCTGTAATGACAGAGTGTGTGTAGGTCAGGGTGACTGCGGCGCCCGACACCCCTGACCGGCAGGGAAGAACGGACACCACCCGAGGATCCTTCTTGTATCACGCTTTATTGAAGAGCCACTTGATTGAAGGGAGAGCTGAAGCAGAGGGGCCCTGGGCCGGGAAATGCAACTGCTTATATAGGCCCAAGGAACAAAGGGCTCTCTACCATTGGCTGCTCTGTTGCTAAGGCCGTTTTGAGACTCGGGATTGGTCACGCCCTTTTTTGTCATGCGCAGACTGAAGAACAACTTGATACTTAGTAACGAGTAAAGGCCTCGCACTCACATACCAAATAAGTTACAAGGAGCGAGGCAGGAAACAGGTGCCATCCAGCTCCCCACAGGTGACAGCGTCTGTGATGACAGGGTGTGTGTGGGGCAGGGTGACAGCGTCTGTAATGACAGGGTGTGTGGGGGTCAGGGTGACAGCGTCTGTGATGACAGGGTGTGTGTGGGTCAGGGTGACAGCATCTGTGATGACAGGGTGTGTGTGGGTCAGGGTGACAGCGTCTGTGATGACAGGGTGTGTGTGGGTCAGGGTGACAGCGTCTGTGATGACAGGGTGTGTGTGGGGCAGGGTGACAGCGTCTGTAATGACAGGGTGTGTGTGTGTCAGGGTGACAGCTTCTGTAATGACAGGGTGTGTGTAGGTCAGGGTGACAGCATCTATGATGACAGGGTGAGTATGTGTCAGGTAACAGCGTCTGTGATGACAGGGTGAGTGTAGGTCAGGGTGACAGCGTCTGTGATGACAGAGTGTGTGTAGGTCAGGGTGACAGCGTCTGTGATGACAGGGTGTGTGTGTGTCAGGATGACAGCGTCTGTAATGACAGGGTGTGTGTGTGTCAGGGTGACAGCGTCTATGATGACAGGGTGTGTGTGTGTCAGGGTGACATCATCTGTGATGGCAGGGTGTGTGTGGGTCAGGGTGACAGCGTCTGTGATGACAGGGTGTGTGTGTCAGGGTGACAACGTCTGTGATGACAGGGTGTGTGGGGGTCAAGGTGACAGCGTCTGTGATGACAGGGTGAGTATGGATCAGGGTGACAGCGTCGGTGATGACAGGGTGAGTGTGGGTCAGGGTGACAGCATCTGTGATGACCAGGGTGTGTGTAGGTCAGGGTGACAGCATCTGTGATGAACGGGTGAGTGTGTGTCAGGGTGACAGCGTCTGTGATAACAGGGTGTGTGTGGGTCAGGGTGACATCATCTGTGATGGCAGGGTGTGTGTGTGTCAGGGTGACAGCGTCTGTGATGACCAGGGTTTGTGTAGGTCAGGGTGACAGCATCTGTGATGACAGGGTGAGTGTGTGTCAGGGTGACAGCGTCTGTGATGACAGGGTGTGTGTGTGTCAGGGTGACATCATCTGTGATGGCAGGGTGTGTGTGGGTCAGGGTGACAGCGTCTGTGATGACAGGGTGTGTGTGTGTCAGGGTGACAGCGTCTGTGATGACCAGGGTGTGTGTGTGTCAGGGTGACAGTGTCGGTGATGACAGGTGTGTGTGTGTCAGGGTGACAGCGTCTGTGATGACAGGGTGTGTGGGGGGCAGGGTGACAGCGTCTGTGATCACAGGGTGTGTGGGGGTCAGGGTGACAGTGTCTGTGATGACAGGGTGTATGGGGGTCAGGGTGACAGCATCTGTGATGACAGGGTGTGTGTGTGTCAGGGTGACAGCGTCTGTGATGACCAGGGTGTGTGTGTCAGGGTGACAGTGTCGGTGATGACAGGTGTGTGTGTGTCAGGGTGACAGCGTCTGTGATGACAGGGTGTGTGGGGGGCAGGGTGACAGCGTCTGTGATCACAGGGTGTGTGGGGGTCAGGGTGACAGTGTCTGTGATGACAGGGTGTATGGGGGTCAGGGTGACAACGTCTGTGATGACAGGGTGTGTGTGTGTCAGGGTGACATCATCTGTGATGGCAGGGTGTGTGGGGGTCAGGGTGACAGCGTCGGTGATGACAGGGTGTGTGTGTGTCAGGGTGACAGCGTCTGTGATGACAGGGTGTGTGTGTGTCAGGGTGACATCATCTGTGATGGCAGGGTGTGTGGGGGTCAGGGTGACAGCGTCGGTGATGACAGGGTGTGTGTGGGTCAGGGTGACAGCGTCTGTGATGACAGGGTGAGTGTGTGTCAGGGTGACAGCGTCTGTGATGACCAGGGTGAGTGTTTGTCAGGGTGACAGCGTCTGTGATGACAGGGCGTGTGTGTGTCAGGGTGACAGCGTCTGTGATGACCAGGGTGAGTGTTTGTCATGGTGACAGCGTCTGTGATGACAGGGGGTGTGTGTGTCAGGGTGACAGCATCTGTGATTACAGGGTGTGTGTTGGTGAGGGTGACAGCGTCTGTGATGAAAGGGTGAGTGTGTGTCAGGGTGACAGCGTCTGTGATGACAGGGTGTGTGGGGGTCAGGGTGACAGCGTCTGTGATGACAGGGTGAGTGTGTGTCAGGGTGTAGCGTCTGTGATGACAGGGTGTGTGTGTGTCAGTGTGACAGCGTCTGTGATGACCAGTGTGAGTGTTTGTCATGGTGACAGCGTCTGTGATGACAGGGGGTGTGTGTGTCAGGGTGACAGCGTCTGTGATTACAGGGTGTGTGTTGGTGAGGGTGACAGCGTCTGTGATGAAAGGGTGAGTGTGTGTCAGGGTGACAGCGTCTGTGATGACAGGGTGTGTGGGGGTCAGGGTGACAGCGTCTGTGATGACAGGGTGAGTGTGTGTCAGGGTGTAGCGTCTGTGATGACAGGGTGTGTGTGTGTCAGTGTGACAGCGTCTGTGATGACCAGTGTGAGTGTTTGTCATGGTGACAGCGTCTGTGATGACAGGGGGTGTGTGTGTCAGGGTGACAGTGTCTGTGATGACAGGGTGTGTGTTGGTGAGGGTGACAGCGTCTGTGATTACAGGGTGTGTGTGTGTCAGGGTGACAGCGTCTGTGATGACAGGGTGAGTGTGTGTCAGGGTGACAGCGTCTGTGATGACAGGGTGTGTGGGGGTCAGGGTGACATCGTCTGTGATGAAAGGGTGAGTGTGTGTCAGGGTGACAGCGTCTGTGATGACCAGGGTGAGTGTGTGTCAGGGTGACAGCGTCTGTGATGACCAGGGTGAGTGTCAGGGTGACAGCGTCTGTGATGACAGGGGGTGTGTGTGTCAGGGTGACAGCGTCTGTGATGACAGGGTGTGTGTGTGTCAAGGTGACAGTGTCTGTGATGACAGGGTGTGTGTGGGTCAGGGTGACAGCATCTGTGATGACCAGGGTGTGTGTGTGTCAGGGTGACAGTGTCGGTGATGACAGGTGTGTGTGTGTCAGGGTGACAGCGTCTGTGATGACAGGGTGTGTGTGTGTCAGGGTGACAGCGTCTGTGATCACAGGGTGTGTGGGGGTCAGGGTGACAGTGTCTGTGATGACAGGGTGTATGGGGGTCAGGGTGACAACGTCTGTGATGACAGGGTGTGTGTGTGTCAGGGTGACATCATCTGTGATGGCAGGGTGTGTGGGGGTCAGGGTGACAGTGTCGGTGATGACAGGGTGTGTGTGTGTCAGGGTGACAGCGTCTGTGATGACAGGGTGTGTGTGTGTCAGGGTGACATCATCTGTGATGGCAGGGTGTGTGGGGGTCAGGGTGACAGCGTCGGTGATGACAGGGTGTGTGTGGGTCAGGGTGACAGCGTCTGTGATGACAGGGTGAGTGTGTGTCAGGGTGACAGCGTCTGTGATGACCAGGGTGAGTGTTTGTCAGGGTGACAGCGTCTGTGATGACAGGGTGAGTGTGTGTCAGGGTGACAGCGTCTGTGATGACCAGGGTGAGTGTGTGTCAGGGTGACAGCGTCTGTGATGACAGGGCGTGTGTGTGTCAAGGTGACAGTGTCTGTGATGACAGGGTGTGTGGGGGTCAGGGTGACAGCGTCTGTGATTACAGGGTGTGTGTGTGTCAGGGTGACAGTGTCGGTGATGACAGGTGTGTGTGTGTCAGGGTGACAGCGTCTGTGATGACAGGGTGTGTGTGTGTCAGGGTGACAGCGTCTGTGATGACAGGGTGTGTGGGGGTCAGGGTGACAGCGTCTGTGATGAAAGGGTGTGTGTGTGTGTGTGTCAGGGTGACAGCGTCTGTGATGACAGGGTGTGTGTGTGTCAGGGTGACAGCGTCTATGATGACAGGGTGTGTGGGGGTCAGGGTGACAGCGTCTGTGATTACAGGGTGTGTGTGTGTCAGGTTGACAGCGTCTGTGATGACAGGGTGAGTGTTTGTCAGGGTGACAGCGTCTGTGATGACAGGGTGTGTGGGGGTCAGGGTGACAGCGTCTGTGATGAAAGGGTGTGTGTGTGTGTGTCAGGGTGACAGCGTCTGTGATGACAGGGTGTGTGTGTGTCAGGGTGACAGCGTCTGTGATGACAGGGTGTGTGTGTGTCAGGGTGACAGAGTCTGTGATGACAGGGGGTGTGTGTGTCAGGGTGACAGTGTCTGTGATGGCAGGGTGTGTGTGTGTCAGGGTGACAGCGTCTGTGATGACAGGGTGTGTGTGTGTCAGGGTGACAGCGTCTGTGATGACAGGGTGAGTGTTTGTCAGGGTGACAGCATCTGTGATGACAGGGTGTATGTGTGTCAGGGTGACAGCGTCTGTGATGACAGGGTGTGTGTAGGTCAGGATGACAGCGTCTGTGATGACAGGGTGTGTGTGTGTCAGGATGACAGCATCTGTTATGACAGGGTGTGTGGGTCAGGGTGACAGCGTCTGTGATGACAGGGTGAGTGTGTGTCAGGGTGACAGCGTCGGTGATGACCAGGGGGAGTGTGAGTCCGTGTGGCAGTGCCCTCAGTGTATGTACACACCCTTACACCTCTATTGCCACCTGCTCGGGCACAGGCGCACTGTGTCGCTGGCGAGGTACACATGTGTCTTCCTTTCTGTTCTCCTTGCAATGAGGGAGCTGGGCAAAGCCAGAGGGCAGCGGAGCCTGCGGGGTGATGTTCTCTCCTCAGCCACGGATGGCCTCATGCAGAGCCCACTCTCAGACCTGACCCACGGGTGCCCTGCCACCCTGGCCACACAGGACATGGGAAATCACTGCACACGGAGGGGAAAAGCACTTTCACACATACCCGGGGCCATTGCCCCGGATACCTTGCATCTTAGATTTTCAGAGGGCCTGTGCCCAGTGTCCCTCGGGAGGACGAGGAAGCTGAGTGGCTCTGCCCGGGCCATCGTCCCACCTGCCCTCCTGCGTGCTGGCCATGACCACTCAGCCCCTGACTGACCAGGGCTCAGCAGTGATTTCTCAGCTGCCCTCCTTTGTGCATGAACTGCATCGGTGCCAGGTCTGAACCGGACCAGGCCTGGAGTGTGCAGCTGGGCCAGGACGAGGGCCCTGGCCCTGGAGCCTCCTGGCACTGCCTGGTGACGTCCCCTCAACCCCGCCGCAGTGCGCCCGGCTTGCCTACAGACACGTTCTCTAGGACTGCTCGTACAACACTTTGGACTCCCGTGGGCTGTGGGCTGTGGGCTGAGGCCAGCGTCCCTCACACACCCACACTGTAGCCCTCAGCCCCCAGGGGGTCAGAGGAAAGGCTTGGGAGAAAGTTGGCGGCCACCAGGTAGGGTCTGATTGTGAAAATGGTGCCCATACAGATGAAGCCCTAGGCCCCTCGCCATGCAGAAGTGCCGAGAGGAAGCTACAGCAGCTCCACTGACTCCCGAGCTTGACCTTCAAAGCTGTGGGAAATGAGCTTTTCCTTTCTGCAGCAGCCTGGGCTCACCCGCTCACCCACAGGAGCAGCTCCCAGGTCACATCCTGCAGCGCAAGATCTAGGTCTGGAGAGGACCTCAAATTGGGGTCCTCTGCTGGCCCAGGAGGCCGGGAGGCCCTGGTCTCTGTTCAGAGCCCTCTTGATTACAAGGCAACAGTGCCCTCTGCTCCCAGCAGCCTGTCTGGTGTCTCCATGGTGTCTGCACACCTGCCACTCCTCCCACGTGTCTGCTGCAGCCTGTGCCCTGCTGTCCTCCAGAAAGCAGACCTGACTCACCCTCAGAGAGAAGGAGGAAAACTTTTCTCCTGACTCATACTTGGAAGTTTTGATACACCGCTCATTATTTTTCTGCCATCTGAGAATAAAATAAAGATCTCAAATAACCTGTTAAATATTTATTTCATTAATACTTAAGTACACCTTTGTTTGTGGCTAATTCCTGTTCACATTGCTTTGTTCGCTTACTACAAGCACATAAGAAACACTGTCAGGTTTAGAGAAGACTAAGGCACCGATGTCGGCGCTCCAGTGTCTCAAGCCTCAGGACGACATGTGGCTTCCCTGCCCTCGGCTCTCACCAGAGCACCAGAGTCTCATTTCCACCACTGCAGAGACTCAAGAGAGTGCCCGCCCTGGGGTGAGAGGACACACCTGGCCCGATGAGGGGCCCAGCGCACTGCCCACTCTGGCACAGTGGCCCTGAGCAAAAGCCACTGCTTGTCATCCTGACAGGTACAAAGATGAATTTAGCAGATGGGAGAAGGGACAGAGGAGCTGGGCACACAGGCCAGTCCCTGGGAGCTGGCCCTCGGTGCCAGCAGCTCAGAAGCTCTGTTCTGGGGTTTGTATGTGATCCTCACCCAGAGAACCTTCCCCCATCACCCACTTGGCCAGAGCCGGCGTGGAGGCAGATATCCCTTTCCTCCCAGCACCTGAGGCCTGTGATGGAGCTGTGCCAGATGGTGGAGCTGTACATGCAGTGGAATTGCACTTTGCAGATCAAGGGGTTTTTGTTTGTTTGTTTGTCATTTTTGTGGGGGATTTGCCAGTTCTGGGGCTTGAACTCAGGGCCTGGGCACTGTCCTTGAACTTTCTCAAGGCTAGCACTCTACCACTTGAGCCACAGAGCAACTTCCAGGTTTTTCTGTTTATGTAGTGTCTGGAATCCAACCCAGAGCTTCATGCATGCTAAGCAAGCACTACTGCACTAAGTCTCATTCCCATCATCAAGTCTTTCTAAGCACCTTAAATACAGATCAACAAAATGTTTTGTTTTACTTTGCGGTTGGCTGCTTCTTCTTCTTCTTCTTCTTCTTCTTCTTCTTCTTCTTCTTCTTCTTCTTCTTCTTCTCCTCCTCCTCCTCCTCCTCCTCCTCCTCCCCTTCTCCTTTCTTCTTCTTCTTCCCCTTCTCCTTTCCCTTTTCTTCCCCTTTCCTTTTCTTCTTTCAGGATATGAATCCAGACATCAGGAAATTGTATTGTGTATTTCCTCAATTACGTCAGAGTGTATCCTGAAGCGCTGGCTAAGCAGTTAAAGGGAAATTCATATACTCTATGGAAGTGAAAACTGTCTTTCTGGCATGTCTTTTTAAATAAAATGGAAGGTTTGGGTGGTGTGCTGTGGGCCCTGCCTGAGGCCGCAGTGCCTTTGTGCTGATACACAAACATCTGTGAGCTGAAAAAGGACTTGCCAGCAGGCAAGCCTCTCCAGGAGCCCAGCATCTTGACTGAGAAGAGGACGGAGGAACTGGTGTGGGTGGGGAGTTCCTGCAATCCTCTAGTTATAGCAGCACTCACCCCGCCATAAGCTACAATTACCTAGGATGCTCAGATAACCTGTGACCATATCCTAGTGAACAGGGTCTGGGCTCGATGAGCTGTCCTAGGAGCCCAGGGGATGCTGGCAAGGCAGGGCCACACAGGGCCTGTGATCGAACCTCTGAGTTGTCACAGCCTGCCTTAGCAGGTATTCAGTGGTCAAAGACACAAGCCAAGAAGAAAGGCTTGTAAAGTGCACAAACAGTATAAAAATGATACAAGAAAAATGCTCATGGAGTGCACAAATAACATAGAAATAAAACAAGTAGAAATGCCCAGCGAGTACATAAATAATATTCAATATCAAGTCCCCTGTGTTTGCCAGCTCCGTCCACGAAAAGCAATTATTGGCCCCTGTTGTTTCCATGTTTGTTGAGTAGACTTTGATGAACTCCACTGCTCCACCCACTGTCCCCTGAGGCCATGACGGTTGAGGAGAGGCCACCAAGTGAACAAGCTTCTCCTCCAGGACTCCATGAGGGATCTCAGGTGTGGAAGGTCTGGGGCTCCAGTGGCCACACTTGTGACCTTGAGAAGCGCTGCGAATGGTACATTGGTCCTCACACAGAGGAAGCTGCTGTTTACTAGCTGGGTCTCAGAAGTCAACACTTGGCAGAGTAGCTGGGAGACCCATGGCGAACAACAGGACGGCAAGAGGATTCATTCATCCTCACTCACCAAAGCACGCACATCTTGCTGGCCCTGGAAGTTACAGTGACGTTGTCAATCTCAGACAAGACTTCAGAATAGCACAACTCTGAGGGATAAAATGAGCTACATTGCTTGGTAATGAAAAGGACAATTTTCTAAGAAGACATGACAAATTCTGAAATACTATCAACTCCAAAACATGCCCAAACCTGGAAGAACAAGGAAGAAATAGGCGATTCTGGAGCAGTCGGAGGCTTCAGCAACTGGGTTCTAATTGATAGATCAAGAAAGCAGAAAATCAATAAGGATATAGTTGACCTGCACAGCACTATCAATGAGCTGCATCTAGTTAATATTTATATAGTCTGCCATCCAAAGGCAGCAGATACATTCTTCACAACCTCAAAGGGAAGGTTCTTTAGGACTGGCAGCATTCAGAGCCACAGAAAATGTTAGCATATTGAAAAGAGGAGCCTTACACAAGGTGTTTTCAAATGACCATGGAACTAAAATAGAAATAAAGAACCATAGTTTGCAAATGTGTAGAAATAAAACAGTGGGCATTACATGGCGTATAGGCCATGAATTATTAAGATAAATATTAAGAATTTTAAAACAAATGAAAATTCAAATTATCAATTTATTACATGCATAAAAGTACAGATGAGAGATCAATTTGTAGCAATAGATAAACACGTTAGAAGAGAAGGAAGAACTAAAATCAGTATCGTAACTTTTATCTAAGAGAAACTAGAGAAAGAAGAGTCTGGAGGAAGAAAAAATAAACAAAGAGAAGAAAAAGAAAGGATAGAAACTACACATTGACCACAATGCTTTCTGCTAATAAACTGCCCTGGAATTGAGATCCTTATGTGTTAACTATTTAGTAATAATAATTTTTAAATAAGTGGAAAACAAGTAAAAGAGCTAAAAATCAATGAAATTGCAAACAGAAAAAATCAAGGAATCACAAATGGATTCTCTGACAAAGATTAACAAAATGTACAAAGTTTATCATATCCAGATCTTATATGCACAAGAAAAATGAGAGACTATACAAATTAATATTAGATATAGCTCTGTATCTACTATGTGAATGAATAAAGTATGACTGTGCTTTCAAAGTGAAAAGTACAAAGCCTCCTTGATTTCAACAATAAATTGTTCTAAATATTTAAGGAAAATGGTAATAGTTCTCTGTAGAAGTAGAAAAGAAAACTTTCTAATCCATCCAATGAAGCTAACATTATCCCAACACAAAAATCTGGTGGACATTCAAGAAGAAAAATTATGAGTCAATATGCTCATGAAATGGATGGAAAAATCCTAGTTAAGATATTAGTTATCAGCTCTGACAGTACACAAAAAGAATTGTGCATCAAAACTGGGCAGTATTTATTTCACATATGCAAGTTCAAATGAGGACAAAATGCGAAAATCAATATAATCTTCCATATCAACTAGCCAGAGAAAAAAGGGACTAACCACAGAGAAGAATGTTGGCAGTTTGATTCTCTTAAGGAAATCTATGAGAAGCCAACAGATGGCATCACACCTGACAAAACTGGATGCTTTCTCCTGAGCTCAAGAAAAAGTCAAGGAAGCTCATCACAGGGAGATTCCTGGTGAGTGCAGCAAAGCAAGGAGAGGGAAGTGAGAAGTATGTGGGCTGGGAAAAACAAAGTAAACCTGAGTGTTTGAAATACGCACAAAAGAGTATAGGTACAAAATTAAATATACTCAAGATAAAAAAATTAAACTCTGGCTGGGAGAGGAAGCTCATGCCTGTAATCCTAGCTACTGAGGAGGTTGATATCTAAGGATCAAGGTTCAAAGCCAGCCTGGGCACAAAATGGCTTGAGATACTTATCTCCAATTAACCTTCAGAAAACAGGAAGAGAGATCTGGCTAAAGGGTAGGGTCATAGCCCTGAGCTGAAGAGCTCAGGGACAGCACCCAGGCCGAGTTCGAGCCCCATGACCCACACAAAAAAATTAAAATCTTAAATAAACATGAATATAGCAAAGTTGTAGGATGCAAAGGTTAATAACTAGAATTTGACCACTGGCCAAATTGCAATAATCAATTGAAAATTAAGATTTATTTAAAATGCCACCAAAGAGAGCCTGGAGAGCATGGCCTAGTGGGAGAGTGCTTGCCTAGCATGAAGCCCCAGGTTCGATTCCTTGGTACCACATACATAGAAAAAGCTGGAAGTGGTCCTGTGGCTCAAGTGGTAGAGCTCTAGCCTTAGGGAAGCCCAAGGACAGTGCTCAGACCCTGAGTTCAAACCCCAGGACTGGCAAAAAAAATGCCATTAAAGATAATTGATTGTAAGTCTAAAAAAATATGCCCAAAGTCTATGTGTTGACCACCTTAAAAACTGACAAAAATAGTAAAATCTAGAAAGTAGAGGGACATATACTTTCTATGTTGGTGGAATATAAAAACTCAAAATGTTAAATGTCATAATATATTAACTTGTTGTGTAGTTTATTTGAATTTCCAATCGTAAGTCCAGCACCTATTTTCTAGATGGTACTCAACTATCTAAAACCATCTGATTCTAAATTTATTCAGCTTCAAAGCAGAAGTCCCAAAGTCATCCAAGAACACCAAAGAAGAACAGAGAACTCACACCACACAATGACTCCAAGAACTCACACCACACAATGTCAGAGTACACAGTCAAGACTGCAGTATAAAGAAAACAGACACAGAAAACAGTACAGAGTCCAAAATGCATAGAAAGGTGGTCAATTGATATTTGACAATAAAAGCCACTTTGGACAAAATTATCGTTTTGTCAAAAGGAAAGAAAAAAAGATGAATGTCTACATAGAAAACTTTTATCCTTTCAAAAACTCAACTATAGATCACATTTCTAAATGGAATATGAAAATTACAAAACCTCTTGCAAGAATATAGCATCTTGGGTTTTGGTGTGAGTTATTAAATACAATACCAATAACTCAATCCATAAAGGAAAATATGTATGATGCTTATTACTAAAATCAGACACATTTCATATGTAATTACATTATATTTTGTTAAAGCCACTGTAAGAGGATGAAGAAACAAGCCAATCTTAGAGAAAACATCTTCAAAACACATAGATGATATAGTATTTTTATTATTCAAAATCCATGAACAGTCTTCAAACATTCATAGCAGAACAATGCATACAACGTACAATTGGACAAGCCACCTGAACAGTGCCTAACACTGGACATTAAGTGGACGTGGAGAGGCCAACCTCATGTGTTATCCGACAAGTCAAGCTCATGTGATCTTCAGAGATCAACTAATGTGAAAGACAAAACTGTAGGGGAAAAAAAACAAAACAGATAATGGTGACCAGAACTTGGATAGGGAAGTCGTCGTAAGGGCTGACTGGGAGAGAGTGTAGGTGTGTAGGTGTGCTCACAAGGACAGGAGGATGAAGACAAGAACAAGGAGGAAGAGCATAAGAGGTAAGAAGAGGACAAGGAGGGAGAGAAGGAAAGGAAGAAGGGAAAGATGAGAAGAAAGAGGAGCATTAGGAGGTAGAGGAGGAGGAGGTAGACAGGAGACAGAGGAGAGGAGGAGGGGGAGGAAGGAGAGGAAAAGAGAAAGAGTAAAAGTAAAAGGCAGAAAAGGAGAAAGAAGAGAAAGAAATGAAAAAGAGGGAAGTAAGAAGGGAGAAGAGAATGAGGAGTAGGTAACGGAAGAAGAGAACAGGAGGAGGAGGAGGAGGGACAGGATTAGGCGTATGGAGAAGGGCAAGGAAGAAGAAGACAAAGAGGAAGGGAAGGAGGAAGATGAGGAGGAAGAAAAGGTGGTTGCAGAGGGGGGAAAGAGGAAGAAGATGAGGAGGAAGAGGAATATAGGGGGAAGAGGAGGAGAAGGAGACAAGGGAGGAGGAGGAAGGGGAGGAGTGTTAGCCAGCTTTCCACTGAAGTGACACAGTGTCTGAGATGGAGGAAAGGTTTATTCTCCTAGGACTGGAGGTTGGGTTTATGATGGCTTCGTCGGGTGCTTTGTAGCCTGTGGAAGGCAGAACATGGTGGGGCAGATAGCAGAGGAGACCCACTTACCGCATGGCTGAGGCTAAGCGAGAAAGTAGAGCTGACAGGGGTCCCCTGAGCCCCCTCAAGGCACACTGCCAAGGACCTGAGACCATCCACGGGGCCCCGCCCGGGAAAGCTTTCACCAACTCCCAACACCAGAGGCCTCTGGGAGACATTTAAGATGAAGTCTAAAACAGGAGGGAGAGAGGGAGGGAGGGACAGAATGAAGAAGGAAAAGAGAGAGGGGAAGATAGAGAAAAAGGAAGTGAAGGAAGAAAGGAAAAAGTGGAGGGAAGGGAGGGAGGGAGGGAGAGAGAAAGGGAGGAAAGGAGGGAGGGAGGAAGGGAGGGAGGGAAGGAGGGAGGGAGGGAGGGAGGGAGAGAGGGAAGAAGACAAATTAGCAGAGACCTAAGCTGGTCTTCAGCAAACTTAACTGAAAAATGAACAAAGCAGAACGGATCAACGCTGCGGAGAATTCACCCTCTCAAACATGGCTAGCAATATCTAGCACGTGGTATAAACTTGGTAGACTAGAGGAAGAATGGACAGAAGGGAACATGGTGAAGATTGACCGAGTGAGGGGCAGACCGTGGGGAGATACACTTTCACTGTGTTCTTGGAACACATGAAAATATAATGCCACTGAACAGAGGTTTCAGCAGAGGAATAGAAATGGAAAATAAATACTTAAACACTGCAGAAGCCAAAAAATAACAACTTGATGGTTTTGATAGCAGGCTACATTTGGCACCAAGTTGAAGAGCAATCAGTTCAAACCCTGCTACCCCAAAACCAAAGAGAAACAGAGCCCTGAAGTCCTGGATTCGAGACACACAATGAGCAGAAAGGGTCACAGCAGGAACCACAGGTGGCTGACCAGAGTTTTGAAAACAAATTCTGGCATCTGACAGAGAAGTCCTCCAGGTTGGTGCCGGGGACTTGACTTACTGCTGACAGTGGGGACACAGCATCACCGAGCAGGAAGAAAAATGCCAACCCACAACTCTGTGTTCAGAGAAAACTCCCTTTCAAGAGAAAACTCCCTTGGAAGAAGAAAACCAAGATGGGAGACTCGGCTTCTCAGCTCGAACAACAGCGCCAGAACCAAAATATGCCTATGTACTGTGGGACTGTCCCGAGCCTGGTGTTTTCAAAAACACACAGAATTGCTCCAAGCAAACCTTGTAGCAGTGGATTTTTTTTTTGCCAGTCCTGGGCTTGAGCTCAGGGCCTGAGCACTGTCCTTGGACTTTCTCAAGGCTAGAGCTCTACCACTTGAGCCTCAGCACCACTTCCGGCTTTTTTCTATGTATGTGGTACCGAGGAATCGAACCCGGGTCTTCATGCATGCTAGGCAAGCACTTTAACCACTAGGCCAAACTCCCGGCCCTGTAGCAGTGGATTTTATGATCCAAGTAAACGTAATTCTTTGGTAAGTTAGAGCACCGTGGAGGGGGAGTCGGCCCGCCTGGTTGTTCCCCAGTTTGTGGGAAATGATTCGGTGTAACCAGCCTCAGTTCACAGGGAATGGCACGGTGTTAATTCAGAGAAAGCCTTAGAGCCTTGGAATTGCGGGTGGCTCCTGATAGATGGTTCAGCTTGACATGCTTTGTCTTCATGGGTGTGGTAGTGATAGACATTCAGTAAGAACCAGTCTCTGCGCTTGGACCTCTGCTCTCTTCCAGAGGCCCCTGTCTCACAGCGCTGGGGAGCCGTGGGGAGCTCGGCCCGGCCTCTGCCCCGTGATCCTGAGTGCAAACAGGAGAGTCAGGGGATCACACACACTGCGCTGAAATGCTTGGTAGGTTGGAGGAACCATGCATTTATTCAAAGACAGCTCCATCTCAGAGAAAGCACCTGCTCAAAATAAATGAAGCAGTCCCTACAGCAACAGTGAAATAACCCAGGGGAAGACACAGTAAGAAAGTGCATAGCTAAGTGTGGTATAATCAGCTATTCAGGAATTGGAAGCAGGAGGGGCCAAGTTCAAATTCATCTGAAGTTAAAAGTCCAGAGGATCTGGGATGGATGAAGAGATAGGGCGCGTGCTCAGATCCACGAGGGCACTTCCTTGTGTGACACCATCATTAAGTGAACAGAGTAAAATAAAAATCAGATGCTAATATGTAATCCCCTCCCCCCAAAAGACACACAAATGAGACAGGAAAAACACGGGATGAAACACTGACTGTAAAGAAGACGCCGCACACGGCACTGGGCCCACACCGTTCCCTCTGCATCGCGTGCTCGAGGATCCACTCTGTGGTCCACACACTCTGTGCCCATGGCATTGTGTGCCACTGAGGTCAAGATGGTGGAAACAGCCGTGGGATCTCTTCAAACCTGGCGAGTCAATGGTTCTTGTTGCCCACTGGCCTGACAGGTCTTGTCCTGACTTCCTGTGGCCTCGATTCAAGAACGCGCACCCCTCCCTCCCCATCCTGGCAGAGGCCCTGAGTTTCCCATCATGGGAGCTGGAGGTGGTGGTCACAACCCACATCACAATGGAGCCGCCACTCGGGAGAACCCCATGCCGCTGTGCAGGAGGCCACGGGCCAGCCCATGGCACCCCACCCTGTGACGTCAGGGGAGTCCTGGGGTGGGGCTCTTCTCTTTCATAAATGTAGTGACCACTGGAAACGCTGGGCTTCATCCCCCTGTGCCCAGTTCTGCCTCTCTGGAGAGGACTCTGGGTGGCTCCATCAGCTCAGGCTGGCCCACGAATCTGCATCACCACACGAAGAAATGAGCTGTCATGTGTGAACGCCATGCCTAACTTTGAGCTGTATCGTCGGAATTGTGAATCACTTTCTGCTGAGACTTGATTACCACTGGGTACGAATGTGTGATTGCTTTATCCCTCTCTGCTGAGACCTGTAGTGAGCGTAAACACGTGGACCTCCCCGCCCTGCCCACCTGTGTGCTGATGGGCTCCTGCACTTTGTATTAGCTGAATGGACTTCCTCAATAAATGAGTTCCTGCCTTGACGGGTCTCCCTGACACGTCTGATTGTCCTCCGGCGAGGGAGGGCTGGGTGTGGACGGTCAGTCGGCCCTCTCCTTTCTCGTCCTGGTTGGGCCCTGTTCTCCCTACACCTCCTGTGGGTCGGGAGGGACTGAGGACTAAAAACCCCGTCAGGTAGCATTCCAGACACACCACTGACGTATCCAAAGTCCACACAGGGAGCAGCTGATGCAGTCCTGGAGGAGGTCCCGTCCCCACCCCATAAAGTCCCCTCTCTCCCATGATCTGCTGACCGCTGGCAGCCAGGACCTGGGCCAAGCCCCCACCCCGGCCAGGCCCCCCCCCACCAGCCGTGCTGTGGAGCAAGCCCACACTAGCCCAGGGCAATCCATTCCCTCACCTCCAATAAGGAAAGTCAAATAGGAGCCAGGGTTTAAGTCCTACCTGATTAATCTCACCTTAAGCTTTTGTAAGGCGGATGCTGGGCTGGGAATGCAGAAACCAGTCCTTGATCCTCTATTTTGCAGACCTAAATGCCTTGTACAAAACAAAGGAGACTAAAGCCCTTGTGTACGGAGCGGAGAGGCAGGCAGCGTTCCCCCAGGGAGGCTGTGGCAGTCCTGAGAAGGTTTCAATTCAACACCCGCTGTTTCATAAATTGATTGCTAAGTTGCAATTCATGGTGGCACTTCAATGGTGCACATGTATCTACAATTTAAGCAATACCCCCAATAATCTTCTGTCGATAATCAAATGTATTTTGTTATGTTCTTCTTTCTGGCAATCAGGTAAATAGTGCTAAGGCAGCATAATTAGCCCCACAAAGACGCACAACTTACCAAGATGTGGTACTGTGTAAACAACGCTTCCATGGCATGTCTGTCTCCGAAACGGAAGTGACCCAGAATCGCCTTGTTCTGGAGAGCAAGCCAGACCTGCAGCCCTGTCAGAGGTCCTGGCCAGAGGCAGGAAGTGAAGACGTGGAGGTTTTCTGTGGGAAGCAAGGGTCAGACGTGGGGAGAGAAGGCCAGAGTGGGAAGGGACAGTCAGAAGTGGGAGAGTAGACCTGTGTCTCTGTCTGGTCTCCCTCCTGTCCCACTCCACCAGGCCCAGGGGCCTGTGACAGAGGACAGGCAGACTGCACAGGGGCCTGTGACAGAGGACAGGCAGACTGGCAGGAGCCCCCTCCACCTTCTCCAGTGGACCTGTGTCCCGGCAGCATCTTCTCCTTTGTACTCTGTGGCTGCCTCTGCTCAGGTGAAGCAGGGAGGTCAGGCGAAGCTGGAGCTGGGGCCTCCTCCTCCAGTCAGGGAAGCCCCTGCTCCGGGCCTGTTTTCCCTCCCCAGACCTCGGCACACGGGCTTGGATGCACCCCTCCTCCTGAGAACAGCCACGCCTCAGTGGAGAGGAGTTCTGTCCTGGGACCTGGCGGGTGGGAGGGTCCGCCCACACTGTGCTGTGCGGGACCCATGGAGTCACTCGGGGTCCACGGTGCTGCAGGTGGCACATTGTGTGAAAGGAGGCACAGACGACCCATCAGACTACGTGAAGCTGTCCTGAATTGCTTCTGGAAGTACCCTGCTGGAAGTACCCTGCTGGAAGTATTCTTCCCAGAGAGCTGATCCTGGCCTGTTCCGCTGTGCTCAGCACAGGTAGAAATAGAAGCCTGGGCTCCCGTTCTCTCTCCAGAAAAGCCACCTCGTTTGCTGCCCCACGGCCCCACCCCCTCTGGCATGATTCTTGGCGTGTGCCAGCCCTGCTCTGGCCAGCATCACCCCTGGGCATCAGATGATGGAGAAGGAGGTGGAGCGTCACACAGTTGGTCCAGCCAAAGCACCGGACAACTTTAGCATGAGTTTGGGATCAGGGTGCCATGAGCTGGGCACTTGGTGTCTGACAGAGATGGTCCTGGCCCCTGGCCCTCACAGAGCTGCCCAAGCTAAAGGTCAGACGCTCTGCTCAGCCCCATCAGAGAGGCAGCGCCCAGGCTGGGGATTCACAGGATCCAGGGTTGGGGGAGCCCGGCAGTGACGGGGTGGGGGTGTTGGAAGCTGGGTGTGCGCAGGGTGGAAGGGAAGCTGAGTCCAGTCGTGGGGTCCTTACCTGTGGACAGTACTTTCAGGACACTGCAGTTCCGAACCACAATCACTGTGCGCAGTTAAGCGACGTGGCAGTCAGCTCTCAGGGGAGAATCTTTTTAGAAACAGTTCACAGCCGTCTGCAGCAGTCCAGTGACTACCACGCCTCTATCCACACCCTGTGCCTCACGCAGCGGTGACCCCGTGTGACAGAACGGGCTGTGCACACCACGGGGTGCTGGCCAGGTCACCGTGATCCCCCGGATGACCGCTGGCTGCCAGGGCGCACAGTAGGTCCTCACTGGTTCAGGGTGGAGGCCCCCCACACCTTGAGCTGCTCTGCCTCCAGCAGGGAACCCCACGTTTAAACGCAGATCCGAGTGAACAGGGTGGCCCAGGGTTGAATGCCCTGACATGGACGGGGCCCCTCTGCCCAGACCCCGGTCTAGACCGCTGAATCAAGAGCTTCATCTCCTGCTCTAACTCAGTCTATGCTTTTCAGAGGGGGGAAATGTTGCTGTGGTTTCCCTTAATTTCAAAGAGACTTGTGCTGGGTTTTCAGACGAAGTCATTTCAGTGGAAATTATTCGGCTGTAGATACTTGTAAACTGTTTAAATCGATTCTCCCAGACTAACTCACACAGTGCAACCTTCACAGGCAGCGACATTTTCAAATGAATTTCTGTCGAGCTTTTCCTCACAGTGAAGATTTTTCTTAACTATTGTATGTCTGTCTCCTAGTGTGAAAGAAAAGCTTCAAGATCAAAATCAATGAAAGATGCTCACTGTTTGTCCAGGAATGGGGCTGCAATGGGGCTGGAATGGGGCTGGAGTGCCAGCAGGCCACTGGGAGGTGGGGTGAGGCAGGCTTGATGAGCCAGTAAAGGAGTCCTTTGTGGTTATTTGTTATGATGGTAGACAAGTAATGTCAGTATATTTTTTCCTTTCTGAAACACATAAAGCAATCAAAACCTATTAATTCATTACTTTTTTCTTTTAATACTTCAAGGATTATTTTTATCTGTGGGGGATCACATATAAAATGTCCAAGGAAAATGAATCTTTTCTGTCCTTCTGGCACCAAATTTTAAAGACATTTAATGAATGCCAAACATATTTGGCATTTCTGAAAAAGAAACTAAAAATAGAGGAAGGAATTCAAGTGTGAGTAATGAGAAGAATCAACAAAGTCTTGCAATGAAAATTGTATATAGCAAAACCAGATTACACAAAGAGGGTTTTTAAGGAAAAGCTACCTAGACTAAAACATAGTTTTGAAGTGATGGAAATGGAGAAAAATCTAAATGCATCTAAACTGGGTCCAAGAAAAGTGAGTCAGGCAAAACAATGATTGTTGAATATGAAAATGCTTCCAAATGACCAAATGATTGCATAAAGTGAATTTATCAAAATACATTACATAAAAATGCTCTGTAGCAAATTTAGGTAAGTCATGAAAAATTAAGTGGAATTAACATGCTCTAAGATCTTTATATAATTTGGGAGAATTAGATTTGTGTATATGAACTAGGGCTCATATTATCTGTATAATAGGATAAAAATAAAGATATACATAGACACACACTTATATGTAATATGTGTATTTATCACATATGTACATATAAGTGTGTGTCTATTCCCCACGGGAGATAAGAATTTCGTAGACTTTCCTTCCCTGGGCTGGCTCTGAACAGTGGTCCTCAGCTCTCAGCCTCCTGAGTAGCTAGAATGACAAGTGTAAGCTGCAAGAACCCAGATAGCTGTGAACATTTTAAGGGAACTTTAAAATGGAGATGAGATCACAAGGGCAGAGAGAAACCACGCCACGGAGACTTCCAGTGCCCAGTGGCTCAGTCCTGCAGGCTGGCCTACAGACACAATCTCCGTAAGTGCTCAACCCCAAAGAGGAGAGCTGTTGTGCTCACCCAAGAGACATGTCACTTTCCATCTATTGAAAGTGTAATTTGGAACAAGGGCTTAAACTGGTTCTCCTGCCATGACTAATTAAAAGCAGGAGGAAGGCCTGGAATCTCTCCGCCTTCTGGACGAGCTTGTGTTTGCTCTGCGCCATTCTCTCTACAGTCACTTTGCAATCATTCTGGAGCCAGGAAAGACAGGGCCGTTGATGACATCTTTATGACAAGGACTTAACGACCCCCGGGAGGGCCAGCAAGCTTTGCCATGGCTGTCAGGAGTGGTCAGCCTGCACCCCTGAGAAGGAGAAACCCTCCCACGGGAAGTGGATGGCCGCCCTCGAGGGCTGACAGCAGTAACAACTTCTCTGCAGCCCCCGAGAACCAGCCAGGCCTCACCTGTAACTGGGACTGCACGTGAACCTTTGTCTCCAGCCCCGAATTCTTTCTCCATTCAAGCCTGATCCTCACGTACCCCAGAGACGGCTCTGGATGAACCAAGAACCTTTTTCCTGTGGCATCATGCCCCATAAGGAAATTTTTCTTGCTATATATTTTTCCTAGTAAGCTCTTCTATCACTTTCTCACCTGAATTCCTCTCAGTAGATACAAGGTAGAGAGCTACGCTGACATTCTGATACATACAGAAAAGGTAGGAAAACAAAACAATAAGCCATTGCATTGCAAAATATACAAAAGAGGAGAAAGGAATATATGACATATAAGACAAACAGAACTAGCTACATTATGTGCTGGCAGAGTTAAACAACGCTAATGAATATATCAAATGCATATGGAACAGATGGTGTTATTACAGGGTAAAACAATGATTACAGGGTAAAACTGTGACAATGATTAAGAATCATAGTTTGAGCCAGGGACCAGTGGCTCACTCCTGTAATCCTAGCAATTCAAAAAGCTGAAATCCAAGGATTGCAGTCCAGGTAAAAAAATCCATGAGACTCTTATCTCCAGTTAATATTACCAAAAAGCTGGAAGTTGAGCTGGGGCTCTAAGTGGTAGAGCCCAAACCTTAAACAAACAAGGAAACCTCAGGGACTGTGGCAGGCCTTGAGTTTATGCTCCAGGACTAGCACACACACACACACACACACACACACACACACACACACACACACACACACACACACACACACCAGAACAGCCAAGTGAGATCCTTGAGTATTTTCTAAAGGGCAGGGTGAGAGAATCAGAGAAATGAGCACTTATTTATTTCTTGAGAAAATAATCACTCGGAAAATAAGAAAAATACTTGACCAACTTTTCACGAGATAATTTATTTTGAGACTTATGCAAGCCCAGTTGGAACTTTTGGCAATATTCTACTCCTTCCTCCTCCTTTTCGAAACCTCTGCACTTTGTCTTCACACATGCCCCATCCTCAGCCTTCTTCTTGTCTTCTGCTTAAAACCTCCACAAAGCTTTCAGAATGCACACTGTTGTTCTGTCTTCTCTACCTTCTCGTCCCTACAAGATGGTTGAATAAAGGACCCATTATCAGAGGCCCACCGTGGGTGCGGACACTGCAGATGGAAGTTCTGATTCAGGCCCCGTGGGCAGTCGTGCTCCCTGAAGACTGTGGAAGTTAGTGGGCCTGCCACACAGGCCTGGATGGGGTGCGGAGACCCAGGCAGAGACCTGGCCTGTGAAGTTTTTTACTCTCTACAACAGGACCTGTTTTTGTTTATGGCCCCGAACCAATGGCCAAACTGCACCAGCACTGGTGCAGTTGTGGCCTCCTCTTGGGACTGCTGAGAGTTCACCCCAAAACTGCCAGCCAGGCTGGCCGTCACACTCTGCGTAAGAATCTAGAACCTGGATAGAGGCTAGAGGAGAGTTCTGAGAGCAAAGGGCAACGCGAGAGGCCATCAGAGCACAGAGAAGGAGGATTCCACCGGAGACACGGGGCCAGGACATCTGTGCCATGGAACTCCCCCCCCCCCCCCGCCCCACTCACTGGTCCCCAGGGCAGAACTACACAGACTGCAGATCCCTAAGCCAACGGGAGAAAGGTGCATTGGAGCAGGTGGCTGCCCCGAGCAGGGTCTTCACAGGCACTGCCCCCCCTCCTACCCAAGAAGGTCAAAGTACCTAGGTTCAGAATGGCGCCTCCCTGCATAGTCAGCTAAAGTGCTAAGACAAAGAAGCCCTGCCGTTCCGAGGCACTGGCATGCTTACAGAAAGGAAGCTGAGTGCTGGTAATCAGAACGTGGCAAACTTGCACCTGCTGTGGCCCGGATGCTCAGTGTCTTCCAAAGGAAAGCCTCTGGCCTAGCTCTAACTCCAGTTACAACGGGAGGGCACCATGGCAAGCTGGAAGAAACCTCCGGACAGGGCACTGGCCGAGGTCCTCGCGGGTCTGCAGGGCCCGCCTCTGTCTCTTTGCTCTTGGTTCAAAATGTGTTCCTGCACCAATTGGCCATGACAGTTCACATCTGGAGTTCTTGCCCGGAGCCACACTTGCAGGGTCTCTCTATCCAACCTGAACAAACCTCTTCCCTTCATAAAGAACATGCATCACGAATTTCACCATCGACCAGCAGCCCCCCCCCCCCACCCCGGATGCCTTCATTTTCCGTCAGTCAGGAGGATCTGGGAAGAATGTCCCCGGTTCAGTTCTCTCAGGGCCGGGCTTGGGGGTGGAAGGATCCCTGTCACCGTTGCCCTGGGGGCATTGTGGACTGGGGTGGGGTTTCTCACCCCCACATCTCAGAAGGTGGCTGTCTGTGGAGACAGGGTCTTTACATCATCTCATTAATGTGGGCCAACCCCCACCAACTATCATGGATGTCCACACAAGACCACGTTAGAACACACGTGTACACAGAAGAGCTGGTGTGGAAACAGAAAGAGGAGGAAGACAGGGCCCGGAGACCTAGCAGCGCTCTTCTCCGAAGGGTCCAGCCCTGCCGTGCCTTCGTCCGTCTTCTCCCCTAGCACTTCTGGGGTGTAGGGTGAACTCTGCCACATGCTGGAGAAAGAACTGGAGGAGGACATGGATAGGGGCATCCAGCCTGGCCAGGAAGCCACAGCCCATGGCTGCAGCTGGTTGACAGGCCCTTCAGGGTTACAGGCCAAAGCACAGCCCTCCCAAATCCATCTGGAAGTGCAGCCCCAGAATCCGTTCATTCTTGGAGATGGGGGCTTCACTGAGGTGACCAAGGTCATAGGAATTCACCGGGCTGGCCCTGCCCCATTCGAGGGGAGAGCTCGTTAGGACACTGAACGCAGAAGATGGCTCTGTGAGAAAAGGGCATCCACAGGCTGAGCAGAGACTTGAGGGAAGGCCTGGCCTGGCCCTGGCCTTGTCCCTGGCCCTGCCCTGGCCTTGTCCCTGTCCCCGCCCTGGCTCCGCCCTGGCCCTGCCCTGGCCTTGTCCCTGGCCCCGCCCTGGCCTTGTCCCTGGCCTTGTCCCTGGCCTTATCCCTGGCCTTGTCCCTGGCCCTGCCCTGGCCTTGCCCCTGGCCTCAGCCCCCAGCCTGCAGTAGGTGAGGAGTCAGCTCCTGTTGTGGAAGACTCTGGCCAGTGGTAGGTTGTCACAGAGTACAGGTAAGGAGACCTCACTGCAAAAGCAGAGGATAAGGAGCCGGGAGTGTGACCTAGTGGTTGAGTGCTTGCCTAGCATGCACGAAGACCCGGGTTCGATTCCTCGGCACCACATACATAGAAAAAAGCCTGAAGTGGTGCTGAGGCTCAAGTGGAAGAGCTCTAGCCTTGAGCTCAAGCCCAGGACTGGCAAAAAAAAAAAAAAGCAGAGGATAAGAATCACAGCCTGGCCATCCTTAGCCAGGGTCTGCCAGGCCGCTACTGCCCCCTTCCGGGTGGACCTTGGGTACACTCACCATGGGCCACAAAGCCAGCTGCTGCCCCGTAACATGTCTTCAGTTCTGGGCTGGAGGGTGGATTCTGTGCTCAGCACCACGGGAAACCCTGACTGCTTCCCAGAAGCAGCCCTGGCTCCAGGAACTGTCACATTCCTTCAGAGTCGTCGGAGAAGGCACATGGTCCTTGTCCAAGCTGTCGTAGCAGGCCCACAGTGTAGGTCCAAGGCCGCTGAGCCGGGGAGGCACCTGGCCTCCGGAGGCCCCTCGAGTCCACTCACACGATATTCCACAGCTGCCCGTCCACAGACGCAAAGCCAGACAATGGGAGCTGCAGACCTGGAGACGGTCTTGGAAAGGAGAGCAAGCGTTTTCAGGCCTCGGCCGCCCAGAGGAGGAAGGAAGGCGGCTCCGCACTGCAGTGACTCCAGTGACAAAGGTCAGGGGAGACCACAGGAAATCTCAGGTCACCTCCACTGCTGCTGGAGCAAGAGGGTGGCACTAGCCGTTGTGCTGACAAGTGGCCTTTTGTTTTGCAGTCCGTGTCACCTGCTGCTCAGACACCAGAGAAACAGAGCAGCCTGCAGGGGCGGAAGCCTCAGGAAGGGCAGGTGCCAGCTCCGGGCATGTCCCCGGCTGTGGTCCCTCCCCACGCTCTCCCTCCCTCCGGGATCTTCTCCTGCAGATGTGGCCGGCCAGCAGCAGGAGTGGCTGCCTCCCTGCCCTCCTCCAGGCTGCAGGAAGGGAAAATGTGCTACTGGGGATGGGTGCTGGGCTCAGATCCAGAGGACCCACCCCGGGCTCTCCCCACGCCAGGTACCGGGCTTCTCTCTGCAAACCTCGACAGCCCATCCGGCACGTGGGGCCATCCCTGACCCTGCCCTCTGTCCCGGGGACAGCCAGGCCTGGCTGGGGAAGCAGGCCCCGCAGGCCCTGCAGACAGCAAGCACCGTGGCATTGTAGGCCCGTTGTAACGCCTTCCAGCCACTGCCGCAAAGAGAGACCCACACCCTCGGCGGCTTCCGCTGGCCTCCCGAGGGTCAGCTGTCCAGGGCTCCCTGTACGGCACAGACTCAGAGCTGTTTGGGGCTGTAATTTCAATCACACGCCTCCACGGCACATCTCAAGAACGAGCCATCTTTTAAATTAATTTTTAATCATGTGTAATAATCGGAGTGGCCCTGGTCTGTGTGCAGAATTAGAATTCCTTCGATAGAAAAAGAAATCTTTGTGCAGAGTTTTATGAGTGACGCTGACCTCAGGCAGTGCAGTGCAGTGCAGTGCAGTGCAGTCAGCGCTGCACTTAACCCTTCCAGCTAGGCTGCCGTCCCCTGCGAAGGCGGCACACCAGCTTGTCTTATTGTAGAGACAGGGCCGCAGTGGCTTCCAGAACGCATAAGAAAGATGGACACAAAGCTTGATTTTTAAAATGCCAAGACACCGTGAGTTCACAAGGAAGCAGATGCGTCGCACTGGCCGGGAAGAGATGCCATGGCGGCCTCACAGCCCGGTGGCCTGAGCTCCATGATGAGCTGCGAAGCAGACGCACTCCTTCCCAGACCAGGTGGACCACAGCTGTCCTAAGGTCGTAAGGAGCACTGTGCAGCTGGTGACGGGGCTCTCGCCATGTCCATGTGCTCCCCAAACCACTCAGCCACACAACTCGGTGTCGGGGGGCCCTGGGGACAACCCCCAAAGCTCTGCCATCCTGGAAGCGGAGTCTGGGCCTCGGGCCTGGGGACCTGCAGCCTCCACCTTCTCCCCCAGGTGACCCTGGTGACTCGAGCATCCTCCAGTGCTCTCTAGTGACTCAAGGCGATGAGCTCTTGGCCTGGGCTCGGGGCTCAGCGTCTCAAGTTCGCTTGCTCAACCCATGCCAGGCCAGGTTCCAGCCACACAGAGATGGAAGAACGCAGGGGCTACAGCCCCACACACCAGGCTGAAAAGAACTTCTCTCCCACCCTTCACTCTCCCAGGAAGGAAACAAGACCTGCCCCTCGGCGAGGAGATTTGGCAAGAGCAAGCTGGGAAGTCTGGCCTCTCCCGTGGTGGGGGCGTCTGGCTCCACGTGCAGATCCCCCATCACCGGGTCTCGGCCTGTGCACGGGGGAAAGGGCACACCTGATAGTGAAGCCTTGAAACGAAGGACAAGCCCGCTGCGCTCGCAGGGGCTCTCAAAAGCATGGAGTGGAACAGGTCACACGGCCCTTTTGTTACCCACCACCGGTGAAAAGCGACTCCACCGCCACTCATCACACCCGCTGACCAGAGAGGAGACAGGCCTACGGGGGAGGGTGAGAGCTGCCCTGGGGTCACGTGGCACTGAGCTCAGCCCGCTTCTTCCGAAGCCCCATGCGTTTGCTGGCGGCAGCTTCTTCTTCGGATCCCTTGATTCTGGAGGTGTGAGGCCCAGGACCTGGCCGTCAGTGAGCGTGCATGTGCGTGTTCCTACAGGACTGTGGACTGGTCACCTGACCCCCTCACACTGGGTGTGCTCCTCTGTGCATCTCAGCTCCACGCCAAGCCCCCTGCTCAGTCTCCATCCGGCTTGTCCACTCCCGAGTCACCTGCACGGCGCTGGGCTCCCGCCCGGCATCACTGACAGAGGACACAGCCCAGCTCCACTTCTTTCTCTTTTTTCCCCAGACTTTTGAAAAGGTTTTTATGAGCTTCACTGTGACATGAGCATGTATACATGCAACGTACTTAATCAGATTCAACTCCACCACTCTCCCCAGCCCTTTATTCTCTTCCCAAGCCTACCTCCATAAGCTTCTCCGGCTCCAGCTCTTGGATGGAAACTTGGTGGCAGAGCCTGGGAAAGGGCAGGCCAGCCCCTGAGGACACGCCAGCCCCTGGGCATACACACTCACAAAAGAAGCCAGGGGGGAGACAGGAGGGCACTCCCTCGGCAGGGTGTGTTGCAGGACCCCCTTGGCCTGTCCTTCCAGGAGAAAGCGGGATATGGGGGAGGAGAGGCCATGGGTGGCATTCCCTAAGGTGTCTGGGAGTCCGGAGGGCCTGTTGCACTGAGGACATCAGTTGGCCCAGCTGGCAGGTGGAAACCAACAGGAAGCCAGCAGGAAGCCAGCAGGCTGCCCTGCAGGGGGAGCCAGGCTCTCCTCAGAGGGCTCCAGGCTTCTTCCTCCACAGGGCCTGACCTGAAGCCAGCCATGGTGACTTCCTGGGGTCCCTACCTGGTGGCTGCAGGACAGGGGCTGGGACAGCAACTGGACTCTGAGGTGGTGTGTGTTGGTGTCCATTGCTCCACATTGGCTAAATGCCTTCAATAAAGGGAGGCCACACATAGAGTGAACTTCCACTCAAGCTCCCAACTTACAAATATACGATAGTAATTACCAATAATGCCGTGTAGCGTTAAAAAAAATAAAGACACCTCTACCTGGTGGCTCACCAGGGGAATCCTAGCTATTCAGGACCCTGTTCAATGCCAGCCTCGGCAGAAAAGTGTGTGTGACTCTATCTCAAAAATAGCCGAAACAAAGCAGAGTTCAGGTGGTAGAGCTCCTGACACACAGGCCTACCGAGCAAACATGAAGCCCTGAATTCAAACTCTAGTACCAGCCAAAAACAAAATAAAATAAACCAACTAAAATTGGGAATGTAGAGGCCTGTGTTTTACCTTGCAAAGCTAAGAAGTTTTAAGTAGAACTTAAATAACTTGACAACCATTTTAATGAAAGATTTTGGTGGAAATTTTGCTTATGGTATCAAATTTTATTTACAATAAAGAGGATTCTCCGTGGTAAAGAAAAGGCATCTTTGAATCTTACAGAACTTCCAGTGTGAGTCCCAGACCAGCAGTTTGCAGAATTCCTTGCCATCCTGTGGCACATGAAAGACAACTACTTCCTCTTGCTGAGGATGAAAATTTGAATGGAACCCAAGGAGGCCCTCTTTCCTTCAGACACTTCTCTTCCTGTGGTTTTCCTGAGGGAGAAGCAGGCACAGGGCCCCTGAGGTCAGGCCTTGGTCCCCGGGATCGGCCCTGGTCCCTTCCTTCCTGCAGCCACAGGATGCAGGGATTTTCAGTAGAGGAACGTGGATCCTCTGGTCCACTCTCAGGCCACCCCAACCCATCTTTTTTGATGAGAAATCTCTTCTTCTCTCTGCAGCCCATGGGCTGGGAATGTTGGGAATACTGTCCAAAAGAGAAGATGGCTGCCCACTCCAGGACGCTGAGTGAAACAGGCCACCTACTGGCAGGGCTGCAGGCAAAACCACCCACCCTCTGTGGTAGCCAAGCCCCCTAGCAGGTTAGCTAACAACAAATACAGGAGACATTCCTTCATGCACTTCCTTAAGATTAAGGAAACAAAGTCATTTTAGGGGAAATGAAGCAGGATAACTTAAGGAAACTAAGGCCTGTTGAAAGCAACTCAGAAGCACAGTATTTAGAAACATAAAAGTGACATCTTTGCTTCAAAGAGAGACAACAGGACGCATTCCTTCCTGGGGGTGCATTCCTCGCCCACGAATTCACGCTTGTCTGACAGGACATAGCCCTTCCTGAGAAAAATGCTCCCCCAAACTTAAGCCGCCAGCCCCCAAATCCAGATATCAGCGTGCCTCGGTATCTCAAAGACAAGGATTTGTTTAATGGCAGGATGCATTCTTCCCTGGGAACTCAGAAAGTAACACCAGGTATGATTAGAGCAAAGACAAGAAGCTAGCTTTGCATAACTGTGAAGCTTTTGAAACTTTGGACCCCTTTTACCCTGTAGACACCCCAACCACCGGAAGTGCTGCGTGTCTCATTGGGTAGCTCTGTGTGTGCGTGTGTATCTGTCCGTCTGTCTGTCTGTCTCTCCCTATGAGAGCCTCACACTCGACTAGAATGTGCCCCCGTCCTAACAACTCTGCTAGAGGACTGTCACCCCCTCTGGAGGACTTCACACACCTTCTGGAGAACTGGCACACCCCCCTGGGGACTCTCACACTCTCTCCAGAGGATTGTCACACCCCCTCTACAGGACTGACACACCCTCTCTGGAGGACTCTCACACCCTCTCTGGAGGACTCACACCCCCTCTGGAGGACTTCACACACCTTCTGGAGAACTGGCACACCCCCCTGAGGGCTCTCACACTCTCTCCAGAGGATTGTCACACCCCCTCTACAGGACTGACACACCCTCTCTGGAGGACAGTCTCACCCCCTCTGGAGGACTCTCACACCCTCTGGTGGACTGTCTCACACCCCCTCTGCAGGACTCTCACACCCCCTCTGGAGGACTCTCACACCCCCTCTGGAGGACAGTCTCACCCCCTCTGGAGGACTGTCTCACACCCTCTCCGGAGGACTCTCACAGGGAACATTCTGAGCCTCTGCTCATTAGACCTTATACCAACTTGTGGAAGCTCTGGGGAGGGGAGCGTGCCCTGTGCCCTGTGCCCTGACTGCCCCCATGAGATCCGGACACCACCCCCACGGCCAGTGCCTGTGAGGCTGGCTGAGGCCTGAGACTGGGCTGTAGTGGGGACCAGCCCCTCTCCGCGGGGCTGTGCTGGGACCCTGGCTTCCAGCTTAGGGCTAAGTATTAGAATGTGTTCTTCACACAAATGTACAGAGAAAACACAGGAGAAAAGCCCAGCCCCACAGCTCAGCTGAGCTGTGAGAAGAGAGCAGCTCGACCCTCCCCGGTCTCCTGATAGACTTGTTAAATACCAGGGCTGTTGGGGAGGGGCGGGGGAGGGGCGGGGGGAGGGGCAGCCGGGGGACCAGCAGAGGCCGAGCAAGCCAACCTACCCCAGCCCCTTTGGAAGTGGACAGAGAGCCAAATGCTGGCCCCCTCTGGTACTGTTTTCCATCTCCGCCATGCAAAGATAATCAGGTTTATGTAAAGTATGTGTGCTCTTTTGACAGCCCCGGTCCCTCATTAATTCAATCACACCCAACCCCATTGTTCTCGGAGCGTTTGAAATGCGGACGGAGGCCTGCTTCTCTAATCCTGTCAATCACTGTTAGCATTTTCCTGCAGTTGCCATGGCTGGGGCCAAAGTTCATGAAAACACAGAATGAGAGCCAACAAAACAAGAATAAAGACTTATTTGAGATACTCTTTTTAAAGGACATCTACCATGCACAAAACATGGGAAGTGAATGTAGACAAGTTTAGACACTCTGCTCGTGGGGAGGAAGGAGGGAAAAAAGAGAGAGAGAGAGAGAGAGAGAGAGAATTTGAAAATCAAATAGGCCTATGAAAACTTGACCCAAGAGTCTCTGGGAAAAACCCAATGTATTGCTCCCTGGTAGAACAATGTTCTTTCTTTCGTGGGTTCTTTCTGGGGACAATGGCTCCTATATTACAACACATGCCACCGCGGTCTTTACACTGTTGTAAGCCGCCTCCGCTCTGCAGAACGCTGTCCACCCTAATGCGCTCTTTCTCCAGCTCAGCTGAAAACAAGCACTGGGAAAATTACTCATGCATAGAGGCCAACAAAGTGCTAGGGAGATTTGCAATGTCACACGGTGAGATCATGTGACACCCTCAAAATAAAGGACAACACTCATTCGCCCCAAGGTATTGTTAAAGCCCCATGTCTGCAGCACAAACAGGACACTGCCAAGCCTCCTGCCTGGAGCTGGCCCAGGCTGGTTTGGGAGGGTAAGGAGACTGCAGGGCACCCCCAAACACGCCAGACCCTCTCTGCCCCGCCCCTGCCCCTCCCACACTCCCTCCCTCCAGGCCCTGAAGTCAGGTCATAGGTCAGAGCTGAGGTCCAGCCCCAGTCCAGCTCAAGAGTGCCTTGGTCCAGGGCTTCCTGCTGCCTTCTCTCCTGTGGGCCATACCAGCTCTCTGTCCCTTCTGGGTCTTCGCCCTCTGCTTTCTTCAGGACACCGCCTCCTGTGGCTCTCTCAAAAACCTGGGCTGCCCACCAGCTGGCCTCTCCTACCCCAGTTCTTCTGAGTGCCACTGTCACAACGTCCAGGCTTCCCCCACCATGGCCCCTGCACCATGCCAGCCCTCTGCTCAGGGGCAGGCTCCTGCCAGGGTGTCACAACCCTCTCAGAATGGGCACTCTCCATTCTGGTGGCCACATGGGCTCAGGCAGACCCTCCGGGCTGGCACTCACAGCGGCGGCCATCCCCGGGACACCTGTGGGGGTCACATGGCCACACTCCTGACCTGCCTGCTCCCCCTTCCCTGAGGCTGTTCCTACTGCTTCCCGCCCTGTGGGTCTGAGTGGCCGGACACCAGATGGGACCCAGGTGTGCCAAGAAGAGACCTGGCGTGAACAGCCCGTAGTGGAGAGAGGGGAAAGTGTGACCGGATTTGGCTTAGGAGCAAAGTTAAGAAATAACACTTTTAGGCGCATGGCATCCTTACTATGTGGCCATTAGATCCAAACAGTACAAGAGCTGCATACCCAATGCTATGGACATGGTATTGGAAATATAAACACAACTACATAGACATAAAAATCTATGACTCTGTGGACATCATGTTTTATGACATAGATTATTATGTATCTATGACATACAGACCCTCAGCCTAATTTTAATTATGTTCTAAAAACCTAAGTGCCAGTGATTGTATTTAGAGATTCCCTTCTTGAATACCTGTTCGTTAAATATGTCATTTGAAGTATGATGTAAAAATCAACATTAATAAATTCTTTAATAAAAAAGAAACAACACTTTTGCATGTGCTACAGAAATCAGTTTTCCTATTTTTCTCAAGTGGAACCTGCCTATCCTGTGGACAAGATTGCTTTTATCCCGGCATTATTTCCTGCATTTCCCATGCCATCTCTGTTTCTGATGCCTTTTCCCTCACAAAATGCACATGGTGAGCTGCAGTCATTCGCGGGAGACAAGACTGAGAGCTGGGCGGTGGCTGGTGACTTGGCTTGGGAGGAAGCTGCAGGAGGAGGGAGGGTTGGGCTGGAGCGGGGCTTGGTCCAGCCGCCTTTGAGGCACTGGGCCTGGTCTGCGGTACAGAAACCTCCACAGCTTCTTCCTCCTACAGTCTTTCCCCAGTTGCAAATTTAAAAAACAATAGTAATAATACTAACTCAGCTAATTTCAGAGTTGTTTTTTACTGACTTCATCATTCTGATCTTATTAAAGCTTACATAGCTCACTTTTTAATCAAATGGTATATTAGTTTAATAAAAAGTTCCTATTCATTCTTGGCCTCCAGCATTCACACACTGTATGTTTTTGAAGAACCTATATTCCTCCCTTTACATTTTGTAGGGCTCTTTATAATAGATTCTCTCACTGGGTGCATTTATAATTAATCACTTTTCTTCAGCCCCATGGCTTCATTGAGGGTCCTGTGTTCTGGATGGCTGGCGTCGCCTCCTCCCTCCTTTTCTCCAGGAAACTTTCCATAGCCTCAAACTACAGATGAGCTAAGGTAGCTTAATTCTTGGTCCTGTAATAACTTTGAGTGCCCAGTCATGCTAATCAAGACTTCTTGTGTAGGAATTTTGAAAGTGAGTTGATAGTTTCCAGCTGCCACTCCTATTTCGCAGTGGTTCTGCCGTGCGGTGTTGGGTCTTTTGTCAAAGAGGTGGTAGGATGAGTCTGTGGCATTCCCTTTATTATTAAACTGAGGGCACATTTGAAAATTAAATCATGGGTATGTATTCAAGTGGTTTCGGTTTCAAAGATTCCGCTGGTAGACATGGAATTTTCATACACTGTATCCAAAAGCAGAAAGCCAGTTTCACTGCAGTGGAGTTGGCCTTGCTGATTAATATTACAATTAGATTTAATTCCCTGAAGTCAGATGCTTGAATTGTGTCCCTACGAGCACGGTAAGAGGAAAATGCCTTGACAGACAGCACCAAGGCAGTTTGGTCGTTCGAGGGTCCAGAGGCTCCTTCAGGCCGGTGCGGGCCGCGTAATCTAACGAAGCCCGTTTTCAGGTGAAACACGAACTTCTTTATGATCTGTTTAATTAGTCATGCAAAGGAGTTGCCATATGAAGTTGATGTCTACAATGCATCTCAATGAATGTCACCCCTCTCCACGCTCTGGACCACCCCTCCCAGCTCCCTCCCTCCCAGCTCCCTCCCTCCCTTGCTCTTCTTACTTGGATTGGTGCTGAAAAAGTGATTGTCCATGTGCAGAAAACTAAGACTGTCAATAACCTTGCACTCCTTATCAATTCAGAATGAATCAAACATCAGTGTAAGGATTGCTACACGAAGGAGTTGAAGAGACCTGGGGTCCCCTTGGCCCAGGCCCAGACAGGGGCTTTCGGAGTACAGCTCCAGAAGGACCACTCAAAGGACTTAATGAACAGGATTGCACCAAAGTAAAGTGTCTGCACAGCCAGAGACATAGTTGACAATCTAAAAGGACAGCCTACAGAATAGAAGCTTTTCACCTGCTACCCCTCAGACAATGGCCTAATATCCAGAAACTAAACGCTCACCAGCACCCATGGCTCATACCCATAATTCTAGCTACTCAGGAGGCAGAGATCTGAGGATCATGGCTAGAAGCCTACTGGGGCAGGAAAGTCTGTGAGACACTTATCTCCAATTAATTATCAGAAAACCAGAGTGAAGCTGTGGCTCAAGTGGTAGAGTGCTAGCCTTGAGTAGAAAAGCTCAGGGGCAGTGCCTAGGCCATGAGTTCAAACCTCACAACTGAGCAAAACTAAACTAAACTAAACCCTCCAAGAACCAACAACCCAATCTGGTTAATAAATGGGCTAATGAGCAAAAGAGAGACTTTTCAGAAGAAAAACAAAAAATGACCAACAGACATATGTGGACGTTCCCAACATCTCTGGTCACAAAGGAAAAGGGCTGAGCATTTTCAAGATGGGACCGGACACAAAATCCAAACCTGGCATCCAGAAAACCCTGGAGGCCCAGGAAGTGTGTCAGGAGAGACTGGGAATTCTGCCCTGTCATGCACTGGGTACCTTCAGGATGACCCCACAGGGTCAGGGCCCGTGTGTGGTGTGATGGGACGGGGATGGGGAGGTGAAAATGCTAGATACACCCTAGCATTCACATTAGGTCCCAGCTTCCCCTTAGACTACCTGCCCGGAATTAAGTCAAGCGAGTACTTTAAACAAACAGGCCAAAAACATTCATTTCAATGAATGACATTTTCCCAAGCTTGTTTATAATTGTAATCACAATTATAATTTCACAAAAATTGATGTTCAGTGTCTTTAAACAACAATTTCAACAACAAACTGTCAAAGAGTGAGTCTTAAATTATGGAGGGAAACTTGAAGAACATCCAATGCCTTTGACCACGTTTCCTCTTACCAACGCCCAGGCCTGCCAGCCACCACAGCACTGCAGGGCCTGGCGTGTGTCCAGGCGTGGCCAGTGATTCTGGAAACATCCCTCCAGGTCATCTCTGAAATCTTCCCCACCCAATGAAGGACAAGAAGTCATGGAGGCAGATGAGTCCACTAGGACAGATGACACGGGACAGGAGCTTTCTACTGCCAACCTCAGTGCCAAGAACACGGCGCTATAATGGCATCTCCGCTCAGAAGTGCGTCTCTGTGCACCTGTACATCCAGGCCAGCCAGGCAAGGACCTGGAGAGGCTGTAGGAAGGGGGAATGGCCATCCTGGAATCTAAGAGTCAAACTACTGAAGCCAGCCTAGAACGAGGGCATCCGGAGCATCTGGAGACAAGACAGTGGTTGGATGCCCCGCGTGCATCTGCATGGAGCAGGCAGCAAGGAGCCAGGAGGCAGACAGAGTCACTCCACACTGCCCTAGCCACGCATGGCCCTGGGACCCTGGCTGTCACACCAGCTCTCCCTGATGGGAAGAGCGTGCACCCAAGATGCTGTACACCCTGAAAAGGCAGCTCTGGATCCACCTACTGGGTCAAGGCACACAAACTAGCACTATCCTTCCTTCCCACTTCCACAGAGGGCTTGCTGCCATTCTGAGGTCTCCAGAGAGGCCCCAGCGGCCCCTTGATCTGAAACAGGCTTGGGAGTTTCCAGGAAGGAGACCAAGGAGGAACCTCGGTGGGCAAAGCTGGGCTGGAAACCACACTCCCTGGGCGAGTGGCTGTGTGGACGACACTCTGCATTCCACTGGGAGAAATGTCAACAGACTCTCTGTCCTTGTTCTGCCACGCTCCATATTCCCTTGCCAAGTCGCCCTTCCTGGAATGGCCTCCTCTGGAGTCTCGCGGCCCTGGCCTCACGCTGGAATTGCCTCTGTCCGAGCGTGGAAGGGAAGGACTGGCCTCGCTGGCTGGATAGTTACTTTTCAACCCTGGGCTTCATACCCATCTAAACCCCTGCCCCTGCCCAGGGTGTCCCACGGCCTGGTGAAGGACTAGGGAGAGCACCAGTACTTTTCATGCCTGGAAAGACCATCCCGGAGCTTCTCTGTGGTTGTCTGACACCTCTGGAGCCCAAACCTTCTCTCACTGAGGACGAGCTGGCTTCCCAGGATTTCCTCATGAGCATACAATGGCATAAACATAGATCTAGCTCTCAGTCTTCCCTCTCCCCACTCCAGCAGGGTGCCCATGAGACCCAAGAGGCCCAAGAGGCCAGGTTCTGTGGACGCCTTTGGTTGTTGCCAGGATGCCACACTTGTCCATCCTTGAAAATTGTACTGAAAGTGTGAGTTCAATCCTTGCATATCATCTACCTACTGTGCCCAAAGTCATCTTTTGGGTACAGTGTTTTCTTTCATACTTAACAGAAATGCAACCCACTTCTGGGGGTGCCGGGGGGTGATAGAGAGATTTCCCATCATGTCAAAGCTTGGGAGAAGCAGTCTCAGGAGAGCTCAGTTTCACTGAACATCATGGAGGGAAAACACAGCAGAAGAACACAGTTCATCTCTTGGTGGCCAAGAAGGAGGCAGAGGGAGAGGGAGGAGAAGACGGGGGTGGGGGGAAGAGAAGAAGAGAGACAGAGACAGAAACACCCAGGACAAAAATCGTCTTCACAGCCCCACTCCCCTCCCCGTGGCCTGCCTCCTCCATCAGAACCCCACTGCGAAATTTCCCCACGCTGCCCACAGCAGAGCCACCAGCTGGCGACCTGGCAGAAAAGCAACGTGTGTGCCCAGGCCAATCACACCCAAGCCAAACCAGAGTGGAATGTTCTCTGCAATCCCTGGATAGCCAGGTCCTCTGAAAGCAATGTTCATTAGCCCCCACGCATTCCCAGGAAATCCACCGTGACCACTGGAGACTGGAAGGGCCTTGTTAGTTTTGCTTCCTGGCCTTCAGGTGCTGAGATGTCAGGCACCCAGGTCCACCCGCCCAGTCACGGGACCTTCTAGAGATGCCTAACAAAGCCCACTAGCCAACACAGCCCACTGGTGGTCCGGAGCTGCATCTTCTCCCAAGGGAGCAAGGAGCAGGAGGCGCTGTCTCAGAGAGCTGGGAGAACACAGCCGGGTCAGCTCAGGGAGCCAGCGGAGAACCTGCTGCCCTGCTCCGGGAGACTGCGTGGGACTGTCGCAAACACTCTCATTGTGTGTGACTGCTCATCCTCATCACCTGTTCTTGATTAATCCTGTTCTAAACGCATCTGCAGCTCTGAAATCTCACACCACTTAATTAAATTAGCCAGACATTTGTCTCCCCATTTTCTGATCAAAGGGCTGTGCTCAGGAGAAATAAGCCTGTGTTCCTACTACCCGGCATAATTTGCACTCTTCTCTCTCCCTCCTCATCTGGCTCCTGGCTCAGATGCTAGGCTGTAGCTGGTAATAGGAGGTTATTAGAGCTGGAGGGGTACCAAAGCCGCAGCCAGCGAGCGCTCTGCTGGAGGGACTTGTGCCTGGAATTGCAGACCCAGCTGCCTAAAAGGCTTAGCACAGGGCACGCCTTTTGAACTCGCATCAGGCACAGGCACTCTACACTGAGCGCTGCCTCCACCCTTTCTGCTCTGGCTATTTGGAGATGTGGTCTTGCGTTCCGCCCAGGCACATGCCTAGATCTGAATGCTCTGATTCTGACCTTCCTGTTGCAGCTGGGACGGCAGGCACGCACCACTCCGCCAGCCTCCTTCAGAGATGGAGGCCTGAGAATGGCTTTCCCAGGCTGGCCGGAGCCCTCATCTTGCCAGGCTCCGCCTCTCCCACCTGGGTTGATGGTGCATGGCGCTACGTGAGCGCTTCATTGAACACCCAGGCTTTCCAAACAGGCCCTCCCTAGTTAGAATTACAGGCGTGAGTGACCAACAGCCGGCTGGGAAGATTGTTTAATTGAATTTAATTCAAGAGCTTTGGCTCAAAAATGATGCGAATTAACAACTAATTGGAGCAGCAGTTTAAGTGACTGAGTTGGAAAATGATCTTCTGTAGAACCTTCTAGATGCCTTGCGTCACGGATGTGGAGAGGGCTTGTCCTCCTGGACCTGCAGCGTGGCGGCCAGGGGCCTGCCTGGTCAGTGTCTGCCCTGGGTGGCCACGTGGGTGTGGTTGCACCGGACCCCACTGCCCCTTCCTCCTGTGAACTCAGAGGAAGCGACGGCGCCAGGCTCTTCAAACCACACGGCAGCCGCCTGCTCTGCCCGCGCTGCAAGCTGGCAGCAGAGGGAGACGCTTGGCGTGGCGGTCACGTGGGCCGTGCCCGGCCTGCCCTCGGGGCTTCCCCACCCCGGGTCTTCGCAGTCCTGCTGCCAGCCTGAGTGTCGGGAGCAAGAGTGGAAACAAACTGTACTTTGATTTGCATCAGATAATTGCTTGATTGTCTTATTGTTTTTTGGCCTTCTCCTGTTCAATTGATCTGAGATTTACCATATGAATGTAACCCTCAACAGCTCCCTGATTAACGATCTGGATGTAACACCTGGGAGGGCCCTGGTCTCGGGAGGGGATAAAAACTTTGTGTGAAGAATAAACGAGGCGGCAGTTTTTGCTTGGGCTGCAGACCTCCTGGACCCGATGTGTTTGTCTCTCTTCTAATTTTTCCAGTCCCTGCCCCTTATTTCAGGAACCCCAATTTGCTGCCGGGAGGCCCCGGCATCTGGCGCCCGAACAGGGACCCTGAAAATCTGGGACGAAGGTGAAGGACCCCTCCCTGTGGTGAGTAACACATCGTAGGACTATTAAGAGAGTATAGTCAGAAGTAATAATTATGGGTCAAGCTAATAGCCATGAGTTATTTCTACCGATCTTAACAGGCCTATTTGAAGCCCACGGAACGTGGGTGGAAGAGGGGGTGCTTCAGAGCTTCCTACAGTTTCTCGAGGAGGCATGCCCGAGGTCTGTAGAGGAGGCATTCCAAAAAGCCTGGCAGCGGATAGGAAAAAGAATTCAAGATTATTATGAGGTATATGGCCCCGAAAAGACCCCAATAGAGGCTACTACTGTATGGAATTTAGTAAGTAAATACATAGATCCTCTACATGAAGATGCTGAATTAAATCTTGAATTAAGGGAACTTTATGAGTTAAAGGACCCTTCTGAAGAACCTGAGGCTGAGCCATATGCCGCAGCCCAAGAGAGTCTAAGTGAGATCTTGCAAACGGAACAACAACCAGTAGATATTGAGTATCAGAATTCAGGTTTGAATACCAAGGAGGAAAGTTATGATGAGTCAATGGAGGGCCGAATGGCTACGATGGAGAAGAAGTTAGAAGAAATCCTACATTTTCTATCGAAAATGGGGACAGAGCAGAGAGCCCCCTCAGAAGTAGGAAAGAAATATGACCCTCAGGCCACTATGGTGTCTGATTCTAAACCTTACCCCTCACACCCACCGCCTCCGGCTGCAGCCTTACGGCCTCAATCCCTTTCTCAACCTTTAGGCAAGCCTAAAGGCCCTAGCAACAAGTCCCTTTTAACAGGCACTACAACCAGGCACAGTGCATCGCAATTAAACCTGACTCAGGCTGCTAGAGAGAGGGAAGGTATTTCAGGGCCTCGATGCTTCCCTAGTTTAGTTGATCATGATGAACAAGTATACCATCAACCTGTTCCTGTTAAACTATTACAGGATTTAAAAAATGCCTGCTCCCAATATGGGCCAACTGCCCCTTTTACTCAAGCAATATTGAAGGCCGCGTGTGCTGGTATTGCATGCCCAAATGACTGGAAGCGGCTTGCCAGAGCATGCCTTAGTGCGGGAGAGTACTTATTATGGGAGACAGAGTTCACTGCACAGTGTCGGGCTAAAATTGAAACAAATAGGTCTAAGAACCTGCCTTACACTGTTGATCAGTTGTTAGGAGAGGGAACCTATAAAAACACCAAAGATCAATTGGGTTATGCAAAGGAGGCCTATTTACAAATAAATGCTGCGGCGAGAGAGGCTTGGAAAAAGTTACGCAATTCCAATCGTACAAAAAATCTAGTAGAAGTTAAACAAGGATCAAATGAGCCTTATTTAGAATTTTTGTCTCGATTAATGGAGACTGCAGACCGCCTAGTACAAGATGAGAATGCAAGGGAGATTATAGTTAGACACATAGCCTATGAAAATGCCAACGCCGCCTGTCAGGCAGCTATCAGACCCCATAGGAATAAGGGAGGAATCACGGACTTTATTTCACTGTGTGCTGATATTGGACCCTCCCATGTACAAGGCCTTACTTTAGCCGCCGCTCCTCAAGGAAAGACTGTTACTGAGTCTCTAAAATACAGAGGTCAGCGGCATTCTCGGGCTGCTAGACCCCCAGGGCGTTGCTTCTCTTGTGGACAAATAGGACATTGGATGACGCAATGCCCATGCCAGGCCAGGCAAAAGAGAGAAAAATCACCTGGCACATGTCCACGCTGTGGTAAAGGGAAGCACTGGGCTAAAGATTGCAGGTCAAGAACAGATCGCAATGGCCGCCCGCTTTCGGGAAACTGGAGGAGGGGCCAGCCCCTGGCCCCGCAAAACCATGGGGCAGTCCCTCCCTCTTCTCGGCCACAAGTGCATCTTCTAACAACCCCCCAAGATCAGTCTCCGGCCTCCTCCGTGCCACCCCAGGAAGTGCAGGATTGGACCTCTGTTCCTCCACCTGCTCAGTATTGACCCCAGAGATGGGGACACAAGCTCTCCCCACGGGGGTCTTCGGCCCCCTTCCCCCGGGAGTGGCTGGATTGCTGTTAGGGCGAAGTAGCTCAGCCCTTAAAGGGATACAGATTACACCTGGCAAAATTGACCAGGATTTTACTGGAGAAATCAAAGTTATGGCCTCTGCCCCGAAACACGTGGTATCGATCCCAGCCGGTCAAAAATTAGCACAATTAATACTTGTGCCTTTACCTCCCGGGGAGACTGCTAATTCCCCATGTGGACAGAGAGGATTTAGATCTTCTGATATCTATTGGGTACAAAGCATAAAACAAGAGAGGCCTGAGATGACTATATTTATACAAGAAAAGCCCTTTAAAGGAATATTAGACACTGGAGCAGATGTGTCTGTGATATCTAAAAAACATTGGCCAGCCCAATGGCCCCTGACAACCTCTATGACTTCCCTACAGGGGGTTGGGCAAGCAACTGACCCACAGCAGAGCAGTGCGATCCTTGTTTGGAGAGATGAGGAAGGGCACTCTGGTCATTTTCAGCCATTTGTCTTGGATCATCTGCCAATTAATTTATGGGGTCGTGATATCATGGAAAAAATGGGAGTGTATATGTTTAGTCCTAGTGCTGCGGTCACTAAGCAGTTACTTGATCAAGGCCTCCTCCCCTTTAGGGGACTAGGCCGAGCAGCACAGGGGGAGCTAGAGCCACTCCAACCCCAGTCTCACCCTACGAGACAAGGATTGGGGTATCCCTTGACGGGAGCTGTCGTTTGCCCTCCCCCTCATGCTGATCCCATAAATTGGCTCTCTGAACGACCGGTATGGGTTGAACAGTGGCCTCTTTCACTAGAAAAGATCATTGCAGTACAGCAGCTGGTACAGGAGCAGCTGGATTTGGGGCATGTGGCCCCTTCTAACTCTCCATGGAATTCTCCAATTTTTGTTATAAAGAAAAAGTCAGGTAAATGGAGGCTGTTACAGGATTTGAGAAAAATAAATGCCACAATGGAACTGATGGGGGCCCTACAGCCTGGCTTGCCTTCACCCATGGCAATCCCAAAGGATACTTATAAGATTATTATAGATTTGAAGGATTGTTTCTATACTATACCCCTGGCGCCTCAAGACTGTAAGCGCTTTGCCTTCAGTGTCCCCTCTGTTAATTTTAAAGAACCCATGAAGCGATATCACTGGCTTGTGCTCCCACAGGGCATGGCAAATAGCCCAACTTTATGTCAAAGTTTTGTGGCTAGAGCCATTTCTTCCACTCGTGAAAAATTTTCTTCTGTTTATATTGTTCATTATATGGATGACATCTTGTTGGCTTGTTCTGACCCTATCGTCGTACGACAAGCCTTTGGACAACTAAAGCAGGATCTGAGCCTCTTTGGCCTTGTAATAGCAGCTGAAAAGGTTCAGGAACACCCGCCTTTTACATATCTAGGCCATATATTAGGCCCACACTATTTTAAAAGCCAAAAAATACAATTAAAAACTTCACACTTAAGAACTCTTCATGATTTTCAGCAATTCTTAGGAGATATAAATTGGCTTCGGCCTTATCTAAAGCTCTCCACAGGAGAGTTAAAACCCCTCTTTGATCTCTTAAAAGGAGATACCAACCCTACATCCTTGCGCGAATTAAATCCTGACGCCAGGAGGGCCATCCAAATTGTAGAAAAGGCAATTTCCCAGCAACAAATGACCTATTGTGACTATTCTAAACCCTGGGGAGTTTACATTTTAGCTACTTCTCACTCCCCAACTGCTGTATTGTGGCAGGATGGCCCACTTTTATGGCTTTATCTACCATCAACACCCGGCAAAGTGCTGACCCCCTACTACGAATTGGTAGCTAATCTGATACACATGTGCCGAGTGGATTCCCGTAAATATTTAGGTCAGGAACCTCATTTTATCTGTGTCCCATATAATTTACAACAACAAGATTGGCTATTCGCCCATTGCGATCCTTGGGCCATTGCTTGGGCCAATTATACGGGAAAAATTTTGCATCACTACCCGTCTAACAAACTTCTCCAATTTGCTGCGTGTCATACGTTTCTATTTCCTTCCATAGTACAGGCCTCGCCTTTATCTTCTGCCGCTTTGGTATTTACAGATGGATCCTCAAATGGAACGGCTGCTTTGACCATTAATGGGAAAACTCAATCTTGGGTTACAGGTTTTTCCTCCGCCCAAGAGGTGGAGTTAGAGGCTGTTTTACAGGCACTCGTCCTGTTACAAGACGAGCCCTTTAACTTATACTCAGACAGTCAATATGTAATTCGTGCTCTTCAAGTCATAGAAACTGTTCCCTTTATTGGAACTACTAACTCCAATATTCAGACCCAATTTCGCCAAATACAAACTTTGCTTTGTTCTCGCAACCACCCCTGTTTTTTTGGCTTTGTTCGAGCTCACACTAATCTTCCTGGCCCTTTAAGTGAAGGCAATGCGGTCACTGACTCTGCCACCAGAGTTTACTTAACTCAGGTTGAACTTGCTAAGCAGTCACATGCCATCCACCATCAAAACAGTCGAGCCTTGCGCCGACAGTTCAAATTATCTAGGGAAGCATCGAGGCAAATAGTTAAGACTTGCTCCAACTGTGTCCCTTTTTCACCAGCCCCCCATTTAGGTATAAATCCACGAGGACTGCTTTCTAATCACATTTGGCAGATGGATGTCACGCATGTTCCATCATTTGGCCGATTAAAATATGTTCATGTTACTGTAGATACTTATTCTAATTTTATCTTGGCCACCCCCCTTGCTGGGGAAGCCACTAAACATTGTATTTCTCACTGCATTCGATGCTTTGCTGTGATGGGGATTCCCTCGCAAATAAAAACAGATAATGGCCCTGGCTATGCAAGCCGAGCATTTCAATCCTTCTGCCGTTCCTATAATATCACTCATATTACAGGCATTCCTTACAATCCTCAAGGTCAAGGCATCGTGGAGAGAGCTAATGGATTATTAAAACATCAAATTGCTAAAATACAGAAAGGGGAGTCGTATCCCGCTACCCCTGTGAATATACTTAATCATGCTTTATTTGTTTTAAATTTTTTGAATTTGGATTCAAATAATTTATCTGCTGCTCAGCGATTCTGGGAAAAAAGAGAGCAGCGTGCTTTTGCCTTAGTAAAGTGGAAGGATCCCCTAACTGGTGCTTGGCATGGACCCGATCCTGTTCTAACCTGGGGTCGAGGGCATGTATGTGTTTTTTCACAAGGAGAAAATGACGCCCGCTGGCTGCCTGAACGCTGCGTTCGGATCGTGGAGAGTGACAGTGGCCATCCAAGCAGCGACTCACTGGGCCTACACCCCCAACCCTCCAGTGGTGCATCCTGCGACGTGGAAAGGACCTGAGTTATTTGTGCATGTCTATTGGGACTGCTACTGATCCACTTGTTCAACACATTTATATGAGCTGTGTTTCTCCTCCTTTTACTATTATGTAGGGACCTTTTAACATATTCATTGACTCTACACAATTTAATATGTGACATTATTTTGTCTTTACCATCCCTCTTCTTAATAACCTTTTTTGTAAAAGATGCCCAGGTGAAAAGCAAAGGCCTCCAGAGGTAAGTAGAAGTCGGCCGACCCCCTGTATGTCTGTGTTTTGTTTTATTTTTTTATTCTATTTTATTTTATTTTATTTAAAAAAAAAAAAAAGAGGGGTGCACTGTGGGCCTAAAATAGAGGCCTGGGTGGTCAAGGGACGCCTTGACCCCCCTTCCCCTTCTGAGTTTCTTGTCAATATCAAAGCATACCTGAGAGTCCCACCAGCAAGACATGTCTAAATCTAAAAATAGCTGTTAAGTGTATCTGATTGAGTCCAATTTTCTTGTTATATGTCAATGTCTGATTATTTAAAAGTCTCCGCTTCTCTGTCTTGTTCATGTTACATATTTTTCTTTGTCCAGTTTTTGTCTTTAAAATTGGTACCATTTCTAAGTGTGGGTCCTTATGATTTTTCTGTGCGTACTCAAGCACACATCCTTGTTATTTATTTGAACATTTCTGGGCCTAGCATGGCCGCTCCCCCATGTCTGCAGTTGTAACAAGCCCTGGAAAAATAAATTCCAGCTAAGTTGCCTTGCAAAAAGTTTTGTTTCGAACCTGGTTCTCACCTGTAAGAGTAAAATTGGCAAAACTCTCTTGACACAAACTTCCGGAAATTGAACGGCCGATATTAATTTTGCGCGCTTTATGATCTTTGAGTATGAATGTGTGTGAATGAGTGAGTGAACATGTTCAAGGTTAAATGGTCAGCATGCTGAAAAAAAAAAAAAAAAAGGATAAATTTATACTTAAACACAAAGACAATTGGGTAAATCTAAGCTTAAAACTTCAAGAAAAATATTAGGTTTGGATGTTTTACAATGTCTCAAAGAATTATTGTGTTGTCTTAAAGAAAAACTGGTAAATATTTTTCTAGATCCTGAAATCTGCATTTTATTGCAGGGCATACAGCTGTTTACATTGTAAACATTGTGTCCTGTTCAGCTCAGAGGTGTTAGGGAATTTGGGATTTATTACTTTAAGTTAAAGTTTGGAAACATGTATTAGAGATTTAAATGTAAAATTGTTCATTAACGTCAGAAACTTTGCCTGTCCTTTCTTGCAAACTGACACTAGAAATCTGATGGTAAAATGTGGATAATGTGATTAGTATTTTAAAGGAATGTTTAAAAAAAAAAAAAAAAAAAAAAGGAAGAAAACTAAGTCCAGTCTTGGACTTTTGGTGCACTGATGTCTATAGTTCTTGCATTAGGGAAAAACTGTTATTTGAGTTAAACTGTCGTTGGAGTTTTAGACAGTAATCTAAACTGCATAAGAGCCCCTTTTTTCTAAAAGGCAAGAGGAGTGCCTTGGGCCCTAGGGGGCCTGAGGGCAGGAGCTCTTTGTGCCCTCAAAGGTTTTTCAATTGCAAATAAAGGCTAAGGTGTTAATTGTTTAAGCCAGTATCAGTAAAAGTTATTAAGAACATTGGAAATGGGTTTCTAAACAATATTTGAAAGTGAAGTTGTCTTATATGTTTTAAGAAAGAGAGAAAAGGAAAATCAGGACTACCAAAGTATTTGCTTAATTGCTATTTCAGCTTGCTCTTGTAACTTCCAGCTAGCCCATTGGAGAAGAACAGCAATCCTTATTCAGATGTAACTTTGGCCTTTTCCAGGTTCTAGGTAAGCTCATGCTTAGAGACTATTTCTGTGTCTACCACCTTGTTGCTCTAATTGGAGATACATGGCCGTTCGTAGGACTCACTGATCTGAAAACTGCAGTTTTGAGCCAACCCCGGGCAAAGCAAAGTCCCTGTGAGATTGTGGTGTCTAATCTGGCAGCAGAGTGCTATTAAGGCAGAGTTGCTTTGGAGCTTGAAGCCGCAGAGTGCTAGCTCTGAGCTGAACAGCTGGGGGACAGCACTCAAGCACCAAGCTCAGGACTCACAGTGGCAGGGTGCTAGCCTTGAGCTGGAGAGCTGAGGGACAGTGCCCAAGCCCTGAGTTCAAGTCCAGCAACTAAGCAAGTGAATTGCCAATGGGACATTTATCCCTGTGTGGGGAAACTCTACTGGGACACGACGCAGAAAGCCTCTGCTTGGATGGCAGAGATGGTGTCAGATCTTAGTCACTTGTGCTTGGCCGATCAAATTAATCAGAGCCGGGAGGTCATAGAATAGTTTGTAAGCATGCCTTACTAATGCCCGTGCCTTTCATAACTGGGCAGGAACTTGTCAATCTTCTGTGATAGTGGATAGTTTAAAGCCCTAATTGAGTAAAATTTTTATTTATTTATTTATTTATTTATTTATTTTTGACACCAGCCACAAATTCAGGAAAAGTTTGTGGATCTGAGACTTGTGTCTCTATTAATCTGTTTAGATCTGACAACTGAAGCATTGTTAAGGTTGCAGAAATTTAGTTCCCCAGACAATCAAGAAAAGGCTTTTGCAAATGGGTGCTATGTAACTACACTATTGTAGCCAAAGATGGTTTGTGCAGTTGTTAAATGTCAAATATGATCTCTAGTTTGGAGTAAATTATTATTCCTGATATCTAATCCTTGCAATCCCTAATAAACAGGCTAGGCTTTTTAAGGTCCCTGGTCAAGCACAGAGACAACGCCCCTGAGTCAGCTTGAAGAAGTCACAGAAGCCGAATCTCCGCCCATCTATCCCCTTTAGATGAAGGGACCAGTCATTTTTGGAAAGTGAGACAGGATAATGAGATATTAGAGATAGTGAAAAGAATAGAAATTGCACTTGTGTTTCTTTTAAAAATAAAGACGGGGGATATGTCGGGAGCAAGAGTGGAAACAAACTGTACTTTGATTTGCATCAGATAATTGCTTGATTGTCTTATTGTTTTTTGGCCTTCTCCTGTTCAATTGATCTGAGATTTACCATATGAATGTAACCCTCAACAGCTCCCTGATTAACGATCTGGATGTAACACCTGGGAGGGCCCTGGTCTCGGGAGGGGATAAAAACTTTGTGTGAAGAATAAACGAGGCGGCAGTTTTTGCTTGGGCTGCAGACCTCCTGGACCCGATGTGTTTGTCTCTCTTCTAATTTTTCCAGTCCCTGCCCCTTATTTCAGGAACCCCAATTTGCTGCCGGGAGGCCCCGGCACCTGAGCACCTCTCAGCCCCTGAGCCCTTTTGCAGCGTGCCAGGGAGCAGGCAGGCAGCAGCGGCCCCGCACCGCCCGGGCACTCCGTGCCCACTTGAGGAACACGAAGCAGCCATGAGGGGAGAGGGCCAGTCTCCACAAAATCACACACTCCAGGAGCCTGTGTACTGTCTCCATGGAGGTCAACTGCACTGGAGGATCGCTTAACCCTGCCCAGAGCCACCCTGCACCTCTGCCACCGAGGCTGCTGCGTCTGTGTGCGTCCATGCCTGTGTGCATGGATGTTCGTTCATGTGGCATCATGTGTGACTATGCGGGCTGGGACACCTGTGTTCAGGTGTGTTCCTTGTGTGACCTCTGTGCACGCTGCCACCACCTCCTGGGGCAGCTGACCCTCATCCCTGCCCCAGGTCCTAGGAAAAAGGCTGCCAGTGCGGATGTGGCTAGGAGGAGGTATTGGCTGGGAGGAGGTGTGGCTAGGAGGAGGTGTGGCTGGGAGGAGATGTGGCTGGGCTGAGGTGTGGCTGGGAGGAGATGTGGATTGGAGGAGATGTGGCTGGGATGAGGTGTGGAGGAGATGTGGCTGGGAGGAGATGTGGCTGGGATGAGGTGTGGCTGGGAGGAGATGTGGCTGGGAGGAGGTGTGGCTGGGAGGAGGTGTGGCTGGGAGGAGATGTGGATGGGAGGAGGTGTGGATGGGAGGAGGTGTGGCTGGGAGGAGGTGTGGCTGGGAGGAGGTGTGGCTGGGAGGAGGTGTGGATGGGAGGAGGTGTGGCTGGGAGGAGGTGTGGCTGGGAGGAGGTGTGGAGGAGATGTGGCTGGGAGGAGGTGTGGCTGGGAGGAGATGTGGCTGGGATGAGGTGTGGCTGGGAGGAGATGTGGCTGGGAGGAGGTGTGGCTGGGAGGAGGTGTGGCTGGGAGGAGGTGTGGCTGGGAGGAGGTGTGGCTGGGAGGAGGTGTGGATGGGAGGAGGTGTGGCTGGGAGGAGGTGTGGTCAGATGAGTTGTGGCTGGGGATGTAGCTAGGAGGCAGCAGACTCAGTGGGATTCAGGTTTTGTAGAGAGATACCATGTCCATATGTGTGCCTGTTCATGTATAGGTGTGTGTGTGTGTCTGTGTCTGTGTCTGTGTGTCTGTGTGTGTGTCTGTGTGTCTCTGTGTCTGTCTGTGTGTGTCTATGTGTGTGTGTGTGTCTGTGTGTCTGTGTGTGTGTCTCTGTGTCTCTGTCTGTCTGTGTGTGTGTGTCTGTGTGTCTGTGTGTGTGTCTGTGTGTCTCTGTGTCTGTCTGTGTGTGTCTATGTGTGTGTGTCTGTATGTCTGTGTGTGTCTGTGTCTGTGTGTGTCTGTGTCTGTGTGTGTCTGTGTGTCTGTGTGTCTCTGTGTCTGTCTGTGTGTGTGTCTGTGTCTTTGTGTGTCTATGTGTGTGTGCCTGTATGTGTCTGTGTGTCTGTGTGTGTGTCTGTCTGTGTGTGTCTGTGTGTCTATATGTGTGTGTCTGTGTGTGTGCATGTATCACTGCATGTGGGTTCCCAGTGTCCATATCTGTGTGCATGTTTATGTGTGTGCCTGTGTGAGTGTAGTTTTTCTGCATGTGTATCTATGTGTGTAAGTCCCTGTGTGTGTCTGGGCCTGTCTCCTTGTGTATGCTCCTCTGTGTATGTCCATGCATGTGCCTTTACATGTGCATGCTGGTATGTGTGCATGTGTACATGCATGTGCATGTCTGTGTGCATGCGTGTCTGTCCATCCATGCAGGTTCGTGAGGGTGCCCAGAGACACACTTCCCCTGCTGTCCACCCCACTCGAGGGAAGCCCAGGAGCAGAAGCAGGGTCGGCCCTGAGCCCGTGACTGTGCCCGTGGACCTGAGCAGCCCTCCAGGCCCGGGAGCTGCAGATGGCCATGCAGGACTGAGCTGACTCATGCAGAGCTGAGCCTCTCTTTGCCTGGCAGGAGCTCTCCCCTGGCTGGAGCCCTCCCAGGATCCTGCCTTAGTACAGTGCTGCGAACCAGTAGCACGAATGTCTGTTGTCTCCCCTCCTCAGAAGCACCATTCACGGCCTGAGCTGGGCCGTGGCTCTTCTACCCAGGTGTCTCCTATCCTGGTTCCTCTCAGGACCTCCAGACACGCCCACCACCCCGACCTTCCAGCCTCTGCCTCTTGCCTAGAAGCTGGTCCCTTCCTCTGCGGGCTGCGTTACCCAGGAACGTGGGGGCTCTGCACCCCTCCTGACGGCGTGGAGAAGGCTCCAGCACAGGTTGGCTCCGGCCTGGGACCACGCCCCAGGGCAGGGCAGCATCCACACCCTGAGCGCCTCCTCCAGATCCTTATACACCTGCTCCTTTCGCCCCCGGAGCCAGGTGGGGGCCTGGAAACCCAAGGGACAGAAAATCCCAGAAAGTCAATTCACTCATCACACAGCCCTTCTCTGCACAGGGAACTTTTGAAAGTCACCTATCATGTGATTTAACAGGGTTTCTCTCCCTGCTCTTCAGGAAAGAGGGATGCAGACGGGGTGTGACTGTCATTTTAACAGCTCCATGTGAGCAGCGACACGGACCATCCATCTTCCAGGTGACAATAAGGGAGGGCAAGAATTATTGATGTTTAGTAGCCACAGGATTATAAACAGGAAATTGAAAGCAATGTCTAATTGGCAAGTCCTGTCACCGTGAGAAAACGTGGCCCTTCTCCCCCCGGGGAGAGCCGCCAGGTGCGTGGGGAGAGGAAAGGACAGTAGCTGTGTGTACCCTGCTCTCTCTGTCCCGTCAGCACAGCCTGGCCCACTGGAGGGCCGCGCTCATCCCGGCCCGGGGCGGCCCACAGTTTCTGGAGGCACAGGAGACTTTCTCATGATGGTTGGTCTGCACCAGTCAGAAGCACTTCTGGTCAGGGTGTGAGGAGCACACACTGGGCACCCTGGGATCCTGGCACATTCTCCTGGCAGTGTCTTCGGGGACTGTGACATCTTATTCTGAGTTCTGGCCCTGCAATGCGTGTGAAAATGGCTCGACTCTGGCAACCTGAGCTCTGCAGGCTGGGAAGTAACTGGAAGTGTTCGTTAGAATGCAATGCAATCAGAAATGCAAGCACATGTGGCGTGCCAGGGCCCTCAGTGCACTCACCGAGACGGCTGACGGGGACCAGGAAGCAGCGTGGCCTGAGCAGGATCCTGCCAACAGGAGCTGTGTCCACCCACGCTCCTGTCCACACACCCACAGGACCGAGTGTGCAGCAGTTCCTGCGGCGCCAGAGCCTGTTCAGGGGCCCCAAACCAGGCACCACAGAGGCCACTGAGCTCCACACTAGAGATTTGGTGGACAGGCGCTGACACGGACGTGTGGCCTGGCGAGAGACTGGGTGGGTGGCTCAGCCCCAGGGGCAATGCAGGAAGGCCATTCATGGCCCTGTCTTAACAGGAGGACATGGAGAAGGGCTGGGACCCTGCTGGGTGTCCATGGGATCTGCCACGGCCGCCTTGTTCCTGTGACTTTGATTTTATCTGGAGCCTTGGTAGAGACTCAGCCTCCCCCCCACCCAGGACACCGCCAGGAGTGGGTTCTGGGGGAGGCTGGCAGGACTCGCCCGCCCTCCCCCAACCAGCTGGCTCCCTCCTGCCCATCGCAGGGAGACTTCCCACCTTTAAATGCCCGTAGAGTCAGCGCAGGCAAGAATACACCATGTCACACGTCCTGCCACACGTCCTGACTGTGCCGCCCAGGCACCCAGAAATCCACACCTCCCCACCCACGGGGCTCTGCGTAGATACTGCCCCGAGAGACAGCCTTCCATCCGCACGCCCCGCCGGAGGACCCAGAGGAGGACTGCGTCCCCACCGAGCCCGTCAGCTGGTCACGCTTGTCCGCCCCTTGTGTTACCAGGCGCTGTCATCCCTTCTCCATGTCACACAGAGAGCGGCGTTGGGGAGAGTGTGGAGACAAAGCCCACGGCCTCTCCTTTCACCTGGAGACGACTCCAAATTCTAACACCGAGTGTCTGGAAACAACGGCCGGAGCCTGTGTCTGGGCGAAGGTTCAGCCGCAGGCCCCGAGCTCCCGGGGCCTTGAACCAGACCATCGCGGCCCAAGTGCCCAGGCACGGAAAACGGCTCTACACTGTACTGGGAGTGCTGCAGCCGAAAACTGGATTGCACTCCCATGACATGAAGGCTTCGCCCTGGCACCTGGATGCTCACCTGGTCCTCCCGCCCCTCCTCCCGTGCTCTGGTCCTCCCTCCCTGTCCTCCCGTCCTCTGGTCCTCCCTCCCTGTCCTCCCGTCCTCTGGTCCTCCCTCCCTGTCCTCCCATCCTCTGGTCCTCCCTCCCTGTCCTCCCATCCTCTGGTCCTCCCACCCTGTCCTCCCGCCCTCTGGTCCTCCCACCCTGTCCTCCCATCCTCTGGTCCTCCCTCCCTGTCCTCCCATCCTCTGGTCCTCCCACCCTATCCTCCCGTCCTCTGGTCCTCCCTCCCTGTCCTCTCATCCTCTGGTCCTCTGGTCCTCCCGCCCCTCCTCCCATCCTCTGGTCCTCCCACCCTGTCCTCCTGCCCCCCACTCTGTCCTCCCCTCCTCCCATCCTCCCGCCACATCTTCGGCAGGAGCCTGACAGCTAGAATCCCCGCCCTCGCCCCCTCGGTTTCACACGGGGGTGGGGCGACAGCACAGTCTCGGCACATCTGGGTGGATGTGTGTGGATGCTTCGTGGCAGGTGTGGGGAAGGAGATGGAAAGCCACCCACCGACCACCCATGAGAGTTCTTGGCTCCATCCAGCTCTCCCTAAAATGCGCGGCCCGGGGCTTCACGCGGGTGGAAGGGCCGCTCGCTCCTCTGGGCATTCTTAATGTTTTCATTGTTGGCAGTGCTGAGGATGGGGCGGGGGCTCAGTGCCAGGCGTGGGTCACGCGGTGCCAGTCCCCAGCCACACACCCCAGCACGCTCCCCCGAGAAGCCAGGCCTCTGCCGCCGACCCAGAGCGGGGCCCCCGGCAGGGCAGGTGTGGAAGGTTTTGTCCTGATACCGCCGTGGACACTGCGTGGCCCTCTTCACCCTCCATTCCCCTTCCCAAGCTCTCCCCGAGCCCATGACCTTGCTTTGTCTTGTTTTTCTCTCTTCCACGCATACCGGGACCTGTCATTTGACTTCTGTGAGCCCCAGGTTCGTTTCTGCAGACAGCAGATCCCCACTTCCTATGCCTGAACTCGGGGTGTTTACGTCCTCCGTCCACCGTCCGCACAGAGGCACACGGGGGGCCACATAATGTGGCTACTGTGACCACCACTGCCTCGGCCGCTGGTCTCCAGGGGTGGCCGTCTGACTGGGGCGAGATGGAATCTCGGGCTCGGTTGATTTGGTACACCCTTCCGCAGTGGCTGCAAAGGTGAAACATTTTCTGTTTATCAGCCATTGCACTTCTTCAGCTGAAAAGTGTCTGTCCAGTTCAATTGCCCGTTGACCAAATTACTGCCTTTTTGAGCTTAATCTAGTGCCTTAGTCATTTATCTGCCATACTCAGATTAACCTAAGGCCTTGTTCTTGATGTATTCTGAATTTTAATCTCATTGGATGAACACCAGAGAGAGGTTTCCTCGCATGCTGTCGGCGGCATCCACACTCTGCTGTGTCTTGTGCTGTGAAGAAGTGTTTGGATGAGTGCAGTTCTATTTGTAATATTCGCTCTTATTTCGGAGCCATTAGAATTGTATAGGAGATAGCAAACGAACAGGGAAATGGAGACTGACTTGATTTAGAACCAAATACTGGCTCGGTGAGGAGATCAATACATTGGCAGACTGGCAGCTGCAGTGGTCGGGAGGAAGAAGATAGAAATCCGGGAGTGAGAATTCACTCTAGAGTCCATACACGGTACAAACAAATGACTGGAATTTCTAACTCTGTGTCCATAATTTGACATTGTAGATAAAAAGAAAAATACTATAAGATACCGACTATCACATATTGTTGAAAACTAAATAAATAGCCCACAAATGTTGGCATCTACCACAAAAATGGACATTGTTGTTAGAAACGTTCGCACATGGAAAACTCCAGGAGGATTCAGTGGTAATTTTTCTAAACATCAATATTACATGAACTTGAAAAGAACTAAAGAGCATATAACACTTCACAACCTAGTGTGGCAGGAACTATTTTGGTTTTGAACCGCAAACCTCCTAAGTAGATAAAATTACAGGTGTGAGGCAACAGCACCTGGCGAGATTCTTGATAAATGTTTTAGCAAATCAAAGCCAATAAATCTAAAACAGTAAGCTACTGTGCCCAAATGAGTTGTGCCCTAGGAAGCAAGACTATTTTAAAGTTAAAATATTAATCAGTGCAATCCACCAAATGAGTCTTACAAAGGCTCACAGGACTGTCAGAATAGGCTCAGACAGTGCCTCAGACAACCCAGAGTCTGTACTCTGAAAGTTCCCAACAAACCAGCAACAAAAGGAAACTCCATAAAGGGCACCTACTTAAAAACCAACAAGCATAACCAAAGGCTATGGTTAACACACACACACACACACACACACACACACACACACACACACACACACACACACACGAAAACCACTCTCCAGCTAGGAAAAATGTCTGTGCTTTACATGATACCGTCATCTATGCAGCAAACCTTATTTCTAAGAAATTGAAACCAGAATTGAAACAATTCAGAAATAGGAATGCAAAGTCAGTATAGAGAAATAACCATAATTTCTATGATCAAGCAAATCTATATTCCTATAGTCATGCAACAAATAATTCTAATTTTTAATTTATACAAAAACCATTTGGAATCACATTAGAAATACTAAAATACTTAAGAGATAAAAGTGAAAATATTTCTCATAGTCACTGAGGAAAAAAATGAAATGGATAGGGAGATACATGTGTGTTAGCAGATTCAACGTTGTTATGACCATTTTTTCTCAGTCCCAATTACTTTTATTTGGTAGATATGAACAACTTAATTCCAAACTTGAAAATGAAAAAGCTATCAAATATACAACATAATTAAGGAAAACAAGCCTTGAGCACTCAAACTACAGTTCCATAATTAATTATAAAGTTACAATAATCAATAAAACCTAGGATTGCATAAAATATCCAAATATATGAATAGGACAAAGCAACAAAATCAGGAAAAGCCTTTTCAAGTAAAGTGAAAAGAACCCCTTGGGCTCAGTCAACTGGATTGGAGAATAACACTGGACCCAAAGTTTGGTGCTTATAACCTTGCCAAACATCTGCACAACACACGTGAAGACCCTCAATCCTCATCACACACACAACACACGTGAAGACCCTCAATCCTCACCATGTCCAGAACACATGTGAAGACCCTCAACCCTCACCATGTCCACAACACACGTCAAGACCCTCAACCCTCACCATGTCCACAACACATGTGAAGACCCTCAATCCTCACCATGTCCACAACACACGTGAAGACCCTCAACCCTCACCACATACACAACACACGTGAAGACCCTCAACCCTCACCATGTCCACAACACACGTGAAGACCCTCAATCCTCACCACACACACAACACACGTGAAGACCCTCAACCCTCACCATGTCCACAACACACGTGAAGACCCTCAATCCTCACCACACACACAACACACGTGAAGACCCTCAATCCTCACCACACACACAACACACGTGAAGACCCTCAATCCTCACCACACACACAACACACGTGAAGACCCTCAATCTGCACCATGTCCACAACACACGTGAAGACCCTCAATCTGCACCATGTCCACAACACACGTGAAGACCCTCAATCTGCACCATGTCCACAACACACGTGAAGACCCTCAATCCTCACCACACACACAACACACGTGAAGACCCTCAATCTGCACCATGTCCACAACACACGTGAAGATCCTCAATCCTCACCACACACACAACACACGTGAAGACCCTCAACCCTCACCACACACACAACACACGTGAAGATCCTCAACCCTCACCACATATACAACACACGTCAAGACCCTCAACCCTCACCATGTCCAGAACACACGTTAAGACCCTCAGTCCTCACCATGTCCACAACACACGTGAAGATCCTCAACCCTCACCACACACACAACACACGTGAAGACCCTCAACCCTCACCACACACACAACACACGTCAAGACCCTCAACCCTCACCATGTCCACAACACACGTGAAGACCCTCAACCCTCACCACACACACAACACACGTGAAGACCCTCAACCCTCACCATGTCCACAACACACGTGAAGACCCTCAATCCTCACCATGTCCACAACACACGTCAAGACCCTCAACCCTCACCATGTCCACAACACATGTGAAGACCCTCAATCCTCACCATGTCCACAACACACGTCAAGATCCTCAACCCTCACCATGTCCACAACACATGTGAAGACCCTCAACCCTCACCATGTCCACAACACACGTCAAGACCCTCAACCCTCACCATGTCCACAACACATGTGAAGACCCTCAATCCTCACCATGTCCACAACACACGTCAAGACCCTCAGTCCTCACCATGTCCACAACACACGTGAAGATCCTCAACCCTCACCACACACACAACACACGTGAAGACCCTCAACCCTCACCACACACACAACACACGTGAAGACCCTCAACCCTCACCATGTCCACAACACACGTGAAGACCCTCAACCCTCACCATGTCCAGAACACACGTGAAGACCCTCAATCCTCACCATGTCCACAACACACGTCAAGACCCTCAACCCTCACCATGTCCACAACACACGTCAAGACCCTCAACCCTCACCATACACACAACACACGTGAAGACCCTCAATCCTCACCATGTCCACAACACACGTCAAGACCCTCAGTCCTCACCATGTCCACAACACACGTGAAGACCCTCAATCCTCACCATACACACAACACACGTGAAGACCCTCAATCCTCACCATGTCCACAACACACGTGAAGACCCTCAACCCTCACTATGTCCAGAACACACGTGAAGACCCTCAATCCTCACCACATACACAACACACGTGAAGACCCTCAACCCTCACCACATACACAACACACGTGAAGACCCTCAATCCTCACCATGCCCACAACACACGTGAAGACCCTCAATCCTCACCATGCCCACAACACACGTGAAGAACCTCAATCCTCACCATGTCCAGAACACATGTGAAGACCCTCAACCCTCACCATGTCCACAACACACGTTAAGACCCTCAGTCCTCACCATGTCCACAACACACGTGAAGATCCTCAACCCTCACCACACACACAACACACGTGAAGACCCTCAACCCTCACCACACACACAACACACGTCAAGACCCTCAACCCTCACCATGTCCACAACACACGTGAAGACCCTCAACCCTCACCACACACACAACACACGTGAAGACCCTCAACCCTCACCATGTCCACAACACACGTGAAGACCCTCAATCCTCACCATGTCCACAACACACGTCAAGACCCTCAACCCTCACCATGTCCACAACACATGTGAAGACCCTCAATCCTCACCATGTCCACAACACACGTCAAGATCCTCAACCCTCACCATGTCCACAACACATGTGAAGACCCTCAACCCTCACCATGTCCACAACACACGTCAAGACCCTCAACCCTCACCATGTCCACAACACATGTGAAGACCCTCAATCCTCACCATGTCCACAACACACGTCAAGACCCTCAGTCCTCACCATGTCCACAACACACGTGAAGATCCTCAACCCTCACCACACACACAACACACGTGAAGACCCTCAACCCTCACCACACACACAACACACGTCAAGACCCTCAACCCTCACCATGTCCACAACACACGTGAAGACCCTCAACCCTCACCACACACACAACACACGTGAAGACCCTCAACCCTCACCATGTCCACAACACACGTGAAGACCCTCAATCCTCACCATGTCCACAACACACGTCAAGACCCTCAACCCTCACCATGTCCACAACACATGTGAAGACCCTCAATCCTCACCATGTCCACAACACACGTCAAGATCCTCAACCCTCACCATGTCCACAACACATGTGAAGACCCTCAACCCTCACCATGTCCACAACACACGTCAAGACCCTCAACCCTCACCATGTCCACAACACATGTGAAGACCCTCAATCCTCACCATGTCCACAACACACGTCAAGACCCTCAGTCCTCACCATGTCCACAACACACGTGAAGATCCTCAACCCTCACCACACACACAACACACGTGAAGACCCTCAACCCTCACCACACACACAACACACGTGAAGACCCTCAACCCTCACCATGTCCACAACACACGTGAAGACCCTCAACCCTCACCATGTCCAGAACACACGTGAAGACCCTCAATCCTCACCATGTCCACAACACACGTCAAGACCCTCAACCCTCACCATGTCCACAACACACGTCAAGACCCTCAACCCTCACCATACACACAACACACGTGAAGACCCTCAATCCTCACCATGTCCACAACACACGTCAAGACCCTCAGTCCTCACCATGTCCACAACACACGTGAAGACCCTCAATCCTCACCATACACACAACACACGTGAAGACCCTCAATCCTCACCATGTCCACAACACACGTGAAGACCCTCAACCCTCACTATGTCCAGAACACACGTGAAGACCCTCAATCCTCACCACATACACAACACACGTGAAGACCCTCAACCCTCACCACATACACAACACACGTGAAGACCCTCAATCCTCACCATGCCCACAACACACGTGAAGACCCTCAATCCTCACCATGCCCACAACACACGTGAAGAACCTCAATCCTCACCATGTCCAGAACACATGTGAAGACCCTCAACCCTCACCATGTCCACAACACACGTTAAGACCCTCAGTCCTCACCATGTCCACAACACACGTGAAGATCCTCAACCCTCACCACACACACAACACACGTGAAGACCCTCAACCCTCACCACACACACAACACACGTCAAGACCCTCAACCCTCACCATGTCCACAACACACGTGAAGACCCTCAACCCTCACCACACACACAACACACGTGAAGACCCTCAACCCTCACCATGTCCACAACACACGTCAAGACCCTCAACCCTCACCATGTCCACAACACATGTGAAGACCCTCAATCCTCACCATGTCCACAACACACGTCAAGATCCTCAACCCTCACCATGTCCACAACACATGTGAAGACCCTCAACCCTCACCATGTCCACAACACACGTCAAGACCCTCAACCCTCACCATGTCCACAACACACGTGAAGACCCTCAATCCTCACCATGTCCACAACACACGTCAAGACCCTCAGTCCTCACCATGTCCACAACACACGTGAAGATCCTCAACCCTCACCACACACACAACACACGTGAAGACCCTCAACCCTCACCACACACACAACACACGTGAAGACCCTCAACCCTCACCATGTCCACAACACACGTGAAGACCCTCAACCCTCACCATGTCCAGAACACACGTGAAGACCCTCAATCCTCACCATGTCCACAACACACGTCAAGACCCTCAACCCTCACCATGTCCACAACACACGTCAAGACCCTCAACCCTCACCATACACACAACACACGTGAAGACCCTCAATCCTCACCATGTCCACAACACACGTCAAGACCCTCAGTCCTCACCATGTCCACAACACACGTGAAGACCCTCAATCCTCACCATACACACAACACACGTGAAGACCCTCAATCCTCACCATGTCCACAACACACGTGAAGACCCTCAACCCTCACTATGTCCAGAACACACGTGAAGACCCTCAATCCTCACCACATACACAACACACGTGAAGACCCTCAACCCTCACCACATACACAACACACGTGAAGACCCTCAATCCTCACCATGCCCACAACACACGTGAAGACCCTCAATCCTCACCATGCCCACAACACACGTGAAGAACCTCAATCCTCACCATGTCCAGAACACATGTGAAGACCCTCAACCCTCACCACACACACAACACACGTGAACATCCTCACCATACGCCACATATACAATTACCTTCTCAATAAAACCTTGACACTTTGCAACTTCTGGAAGAAAAATGATCTTAGGATGTATTTTTTGCAATAATTTAAGTGTTTGATAAAATGTATGACAAATAGAGAAATCTATATGTTAGGTCTCCCAAGGGGAGGAAGGGAAGAGGGAGTAGGAGTGGGAGGAAGAATGGACAGAAGGAAGGAAGGAAGGGAGGGAGGGAGGGAGGAAGGAAGGAAGGAAGGAAGGAAGGGAGGGAGGGAGGGAGAAAGGAAGAAAAGAAGGAAAGAAGGGAGGGAGGGAGGGAGGGAGGGACGGAGGGAAGGAGGGAGGGAGGGAGGTGGGTGCCAGTGACTCACACCTGTGGTCCTAGCTGTTTGTTCACTGTTCGTCTTTGTCTCCAGCATGCACTACCTCCGCGTTACACTGACGGGTAAGGAATTCTAGGTTGTGAGTTTGTGAACACAGCACTCTCCTCTGCTAAAGTGAGGGTCGAGTCCTGGTAACATCGTGGATGGAGCGGTCCCAGCGGGAGAGGCTGGCCCTCTGCAGGCCTCTTCACTCTGCAGGAGCCCGGCCCCTGCCATACGCTGGGGTGACACCTCACTCCAGAAGGGGAGCTAAGCCAGGCCCTCCGCTCAGCCTGCAATCCCAGCTGCTCAGAAGGCTGAGATCAGAGGGTCGAGGCTCAAAGCCAGGCCAGGCAGGAGATCCAGGAGACTCGGATCTCCAATAAACTACTCAGAAAAAGCCGGAAGTGGTGGTGTGGCTCAAATGGTAGAGCCTTGGTCTTGAGTGAAGGCACAGGGCCAGCATTCAGGCTCTGAGATCAAGCCCCATGACCAGAAAAATAAATAAATACTAAAGAAATAAATATGAATGAGGAGGGAGGAGAGAAGAAAAGAAAAGAATGGAAAAGAAGATCAGGAAGGAGGGAGAGACATGACGAAAACTTGGCTGGGAGAAGGTCCCTGGCTCAGCAGCTCCAGGGCTGTGTCTGCAACTGTGCAGCCATGGTCATACCAAGGTCGAGACTGTGGGGGAGAAGATACCATGTCCACTGAGGAGAAGAGACCATGTCCACTGGGGAGAAGAGGTCATGTCCACTGGGGAGAAGAGGCCACGTCCTCTGGGGAGAAGAGACCACGTCCACTGGGGAGAAGAGACCACGTCTCCTGGAAGAAGAGGCCATGTCCACTGGGGAGAAGAGGCCACGTCCACTGGGGGAGAAGAGTCCACGTCCACTGGGGAGAAGAGACCACGTCCACTGGGGAGAAGAGGCCACGTCCACTGGGGGAGAAGAGTCCACGTCCACTGGGGAGAAGAGACCACATCCACTGGGGAGAAGAGACCACGTCCAGTGGGGAGAAGAGACCATGTCTCCTGGGGAGAAGAGACCATGTCTCCTGGGGAGAAGAGGCCATGTTCACTGAGAAGAAGAAACCACGTCCACTGAGGAGAAGAGACCACATCCACTGGGGAAAAGAGACCATGTCCACTGGTGAGAAGAGACCACATCTACTGAGAAGAGACCACGTCCACTAAGGAGAAAAGACCATGTTCACTGAGGAGAAGAGACCACATTCAGTGAGGAGAAGAGACCACATCAACTGAGGAGAAGAGACCATGTCCACTGGGGAGGAGAGACCACATCCACTGAAGAGAAGAGGCTACATCCACTGGGGAGAAGACCACGTCCACTGGAAAGAAGAGACCACATCCGCCCGGGAGAAGAGGCAATGTCCACTGAGGAGAAGAGGCCTCATGCTCTGGGGAGAAGAGACCATGTGTACTGAGGAGAAGAGACCATGTCCACTGGGGAGAAGAGACCACATCGGCTGAGGAGAAGAGGCCACATCCACTGGGGAGAAGAGGCCACGTCCACTGGGGAGAAGGGGCCACGTCCACTGGGGAGAAGAGACCACGTCTGCCCAGGAGAAGAAGCCATGTCCACAAAGGAGAAGAGGCTACATCTACTGAGGAGAAGAGGCCATGTCCACTGGGAAGAAGAGACCACATCCACTGGGAAGAAGAGGCCACGTCCACTGGGAAGAAGAGACCACATCCACTGGGAAGAAGAGGCCACGTCCACTGGGAAGAAGAGACCACATCCACTGGGAAGAAGAGGCCATGTCCACTGGGAAGAAGAGACCACATCCACTGGGAAGAAGAGGCCACGTCCACTGGGGAGAAGAGGCCATGTCCACGGAGGAGAAGAGGCCACATCTACTGAGGAGAAGAGGCCATGTCCACGGAGGAGAAGAGGCCACGTGGGTGCTGCATCGGGTGTCTCCTCAACAAGCATACCTACCAACTCCTGGCCCTTCATCATCCACAAATTTGAAGGTGTCTGGAAGTTCTACACATAATCTTCCCTCCTCTTCCCATCCGTGCTGGATGGCCGGTGTGCGGCAGACCACCCTCAAAGGCTTCTCGTGGAAACTCCCCTGTGTTCACACTCACACTCAGGTGTTTGAACTAAATTACCTGATAGATGCACTACAAATCACAGTAATTACGAGGGTGGGAAAGGCCAGGCTCTCACACAAATATGTCAGCCATTTTCCCAGCAAGCGACCAAATGATAAGCTGCTGTGGTGAAGCCGAGCACCCAAGTCCGTCTTCCTTCATTTGCTGCCGAGTTCCTCCACTTGTTCCGAGGACCAGAAGAAAAAGGCGGAGGGCATCCACCAGGATCCCAAGAGCAAAGCGCAGGTCAGCGCAGGCTGTGGGTGGGCTGCAGGCGGAGGCTGGGGGGGGGAGTGGAGAGCAGGTGGCACCCGGGGGAGGTGGAGGCTGGGGGGAGCCGCACCCTGAGACTCCAGGGCTTGGTGCAGCTGTCCCACCCGCCCCCACCCGCCCCCCAGCCACCCAGCCTCCTGACCTCTTGAGCCGGGGACTGTGCAGCAGCTCAGTGCAAGGCCTGGCGCCACAGGGTGAAGGGCTTGACGTGAGGAGGGAAACAGAGGCCGTTGTGGCACTGGGCTGTGGTACACTGTAGCCCACTACAGCCACGAAAACATGAGAATGGGGTTACTAGAAGAAAGCTAACACGTCTTTTTCATGAGGGAAAAGTTTTCAACGCATTGGAAAAAAAAAAATCTGTCCAAAGCACAGAAGGAAGGAAAACAGCACACAATGGTTTTAAATGTCTGTCTTTTATCTATCCGCTTTCTACTCGACTATGTGCTGACATTTTTACAGTTACATTACTACATTTATGTTAAATATAATTGAGATGATAATAAAAAAAAGAGGCAGGTTTCAGGGCCAGCTGGGAAGAGAGGCGATAGGACTCACTGACCGCTCTGCTTGGTCACCAGCTCTGCCTGCCACCCACAGAAGTCCTGTGGGCTAAAGGAGATGCTAGTACCATGCACTAGAAAACTAGTGCCTCTGGATTTTCCACAGCCCGGCCGCTCTCAGGCAGCTTTGTAGCCCTGTAGAGATGGAGGCTTGCCCATGTGGCCTCACCCACAGTCTAAGCCTTCCCCTGTCTGGGCATGGATGTGCCACCAATAACCCCAACATCCAGGTCTGTGCCATTCCATAACTCTCCTCCTCTCCCTCAGGACTGAACGCTTCGGCTACAAACACAGCCTGTCTGCGATGGCCCAGCCCAGACTGAGACTCCAGGACCGCAGACAGGATGGATAATTCTCCTGCACCCAGCCCCAGTCCTGGAGCTCCCGACTCCAGAGCAGCCAGCACGACGGCCAACAGGCTTCATGGAAATGAAAACATCATTTTTCCTTCTGTCCATCTCAGGGAGGCCTGAAACTGCCTCTGATAATTAACCCACCGAGGGAAATCAATACTACAACTGCTTGAAGAAGAAGCAAGCCGTGCAGAATAAACTTCTCACGAGGCCCATGTCGCTTCCACAGGCAGATGAGAAGTCTAAACAAACGCTACTGCGTCCCCACTCGCCCTGCCCTGAGCAATTACCCAGAACGGTGCTCGTCCTAGGAACTCAGTAACAAATACAGTCATTCTTCTCCAAATGCTGGCCGGTTGGTTTTCCCTTCCCATTTGGAGTGGGGAATACACCTACAGTTTGATAGCTGAGAGAGTTTCAGATGAGGATAGCACATGAACGATGAAGAAAATCCGAGTTTGACCTATAGGGCATTTGTAAATACAGGGTCATTTCTGTTGTTACTTTTGTTGTGTCTTGTCTTGCTGTTTAGGGTTTTTTTTTAGTTATTGTTGTTATTAACTTTCCATTCGAGTCCACTGAGAGCCCAGCAGAGCTGGCCACGCACCCTGGCTTGACCGAGGGTCTTCTGAAGTGGTTTGTCTGTGGGGTTTAGCATGCGTGTGCGCTTGTGTACAGGCCCACAGCCTGCACAAAGGATGACAGCTGCAGGGAGATGGGAGGAAGCTGTCATCACTGGGCCTCGTGGGGTCCCATTGCCTGGCATTTGACCAGAGAGGCCCCGAGCTCAGGTCTGTGGGAGGGTGTGCGCTGGGGACACAGGCTGCTTGAGCACTGCACATTTTCTTTATCAGCTCCTGCAATGCCCAGTGTAGGAGGGCCACCTCCGTTCCCGCACAGAGTGGGCTGCTGCTGAAGCAGAGAAGGACGTCCAGGGCATCGAACCACAGACTACCCTCGCTCCTGCACCACTGTTGCTTCTGTTGCCATCAGAAAGCAGCCAGAAGGGCTGCCAGTGTGGTTGGCTGCTGGTTCAGTGGTAGAGCACTGCATGCCCAAGGCCCTGGGTTCAATTCCCAGCCCTGCAAAGAAATTGGTAGTAGTCGCTATGGGCATTGTCATGGTCACATTAATTAAAACCAGATACAAAAGGCAGAATTCCATCTGGCAGGGTGTAGGGTGAGATCCTGGCAGAGACGGGTCTCTGTTTCACCCCAGGGGACTCAGAGTCCTGTGCAGAAGTAAACGGCCTCTTCCCAGGATGTCCTGCCTTCCCAGCGACCAGAATTCCCCGGTAGGGCCTGCGCCTGCCTCTGGGCTTCCCTCAGACAGGGCTTCCGACGCTCCTGTTTACGCTCTGGAAACAGAAGGAACCGCCTGCCGCCTGGACAGAGGTGGCATGGATTCCACCCCGGCGGGCCCGGTTTGGGGCTGGCCCTCACCCGTCCATCAGGGGTGAAGAGCCGCACACGGGCGTGGACACCTCCCTTCCACACCTGCCTCCCTCCGAAGCGCCCAAGTTGTCCCTGGAGTTCAGAATAGATTGCAATGATTTGGGAATCCCCCTCTGGGGAGTCGTAAGAGCTCTTTTCTTAGCAGAAGTTGGTTTTCTCCTATCGATCGTTCCTGCAGCCACAGCACGGCAGCGCTGGCGTTTATTTACGAGCAGGCGGCCACAGCGACTCCAATTCCAATCATTATCTTGACAAAACTGTGAGCATTGGCAGAGAGAATCCCAGAGCAGCTCACCATCCTCTGGGAGGTGTGCCTGGATAGAGAGGCCAGAGGAAGGGTCACCAGGACACCATGTAGGCACAGAGAGGCTTGTCCAGTCTTGCCAGCGGGCTGCAGCGCCTGCCACCCTGGAGCTGGGAGGGATGAGGGAGCACTGACAGACACAAAGCAGGGTCCATGAGGGGCAAGGCCTGAGAGGTGACCTCACCTGGACTAGCCCTTGCTGGGACCCCATGAATGGCAGGAAAATGGGCCATGGCATGCACTTCCAGCCCTGTGCTCAGCTCCGAAGGTGCCTGGAAGTTACTCATCTCGTGGGAGGGCCACCTCCATATAGAAGCCCCTTCCTCTCTGCCTGCGAGCCCTGGACCAATGTCAGAAATGGGGGGCCTCCAGCACTGATTGATGGGGGCCGCGCAGGAGCTGTCTCAATTACCTCCGTGCAAACGCTGCTATTCTTCTGCTACAAGTGGTAGTCATGTCTGAGTGGCCTGCTCGGCGAGGCTGTGGCCTGCCTTGTCCACTTAAAAGATCATTAATCACCACCCCCGTTTATAAATCAAGGACGCCGCCTCACTGCGCGCAATGATGAGGTCGACGCGCCCAGGAGTACTTAGCCAATTCCCAGCCCAGCCGCGCTCCTGCCCCTCCGCCTCCACCAGCCAGCCATCCATCATCGCCCAGCCACTGAGGCAGAAGGACGTTGACACAAGAATGCCTGCAGACCAGACACTGTGATCCGTTAAGACTCGGGGACAGGGAGCTCTTTAAAATCCCCAACCAGTTCTTTAGCCCTTTGTGTTAACAAAAACCTATTCATTTCGGGATTTGGCAGTTCAAATTATTTCAGACAAGACCCCAAGACAAATGGCTATATGATAGAGTCACACCACAACGTGGCCGCCATGGGAGAAAGGAGTCTGCTCCCGGCGGGGGAGAGGGGGGATGGTCCTCCCAGCACCACTGACCTGAGATTGGCTGCTGCATCCAGAACCCAGGACGGGAAGTGTGCCCACACACTACCCAGTTCAGCTGGTGAGTGTGAGTGGGCACAGACGTCTGCTCCAAGTCACTGGTAACAAAGCAGTCAAGAGAACTGCAAGGGGTTCCTTATTCTTCCTCCCCTTTGTATCACCTGCGAAGCTGCTTTTATGTATTTTGAAAAGGGCTTTTGGTTATTGGGTTTTTTCTATGAAGAGAAGGCACAAGTTGTTGCTGTGCAGAAGCGAGCAGGAGGAGCAGTGTAAGTGGAGAGGACAGGCCAGCTCCAGCATTCCAGCAGAGAGTGAGTCACAAGGTGGAGAAATGGTGTTGGAAGCAAGGGAATGACGTGAAATAATTTCCTGCCGAATGTGGGTGAGCAGCTCGTGGAGCACGAGAATGCTCAGGAGAGGCCCCGGAGGTGGGAGGCAGGGGAAGGGAGGACAGTCTGGAGATAGAACTGGTGAAAGCACCCTCGTGCAGGACAAGCTGTGCTAAGCACAGCAGCTCGGGGCTCCAAGTTACTCCAACGGACAGAGCCACGGCCGTGGCCTTGCATGGCGCATGCATCAGCACGGGACAGCAACTGGCCCGGACACTGGTCCTCTCAGCAGACGTGCATCTGCCCCAAAGCACGTGGCTCATCCCGTGGCCACTCGGTGAACCACACACGAGTCAGGTGGACAACATCTAGTCCCATCTGAGGAGTACCTTGGGCCCTGAAACACCACCAGTGCCACCATGCTGCAACCCCTCCACGACCACGCAGATTCTCAGGCATGAGCCCTCCCTCCACCTTTCCTCTTGAAATGCCACGTTTCGCTCCTTATGAATTGCGTGGCTTCATCTTGATGAGAGATCAGGCACAAAAGCGTGACAGGCCTAATCCTCACCCCAGAAACACAAGCCAGCCTCTAGAGGGCCCTGCGCCACCAGAGTCCCGGCCACAGCTCCAGCCACGTCCCTAACATCCCCCCAGGCCAGGCGGAGGGGGCTGATGAAGAGAAAGGCCTCTTCTTCCTTAGTGTGGCCAGAGCACAGCTGAACACACCCACAGCACAGCCAGACACACCCAGAGAGCATCTTAATCACACCTAGAGCACAGCTGACGCTGCGCTGTTTCCCTGAGATTGTGTAACTTCACTGTGAGGAGGCGAAGGCCGGTAGTCAAGCTCAGACCCGTTCCTTGGCTGCAAATAAAGGGCTCTCTGCTCCCTGTTTTAACAGAATGTCTGTGTAACTGCCTTCTAATGAATTCTCAGGCCTTGAATAATTAAACTAATTTCTACTCTCCCCTAGAGGGAGGAGACAGCACACTGACGCCACCAGCCCCACAGGGCCCTCCATTCTGTGCGGGATGGAGGCCCCACCTCACCAGCTCCCACCACAGCCTCCTCTCTCCTCACTTGCTCCCACCACAGCCTCCTCTCCTCACCTGCTCCCAGGATCCACTCCAGGTGAGAATCTACATGAGCACACTAAGCTACGATCACACCACAAAACACTCACATTCATGATTGCAGTTGTTCCTGGCACGAACAGCAGCCCCTGGTCCAATTGGGGTCTCACAGGCAGCTCCAGGTGTGGACAGGCTGAGCCCTCCCCTGAGGCCTGAGCAGAGAGTCAGGTCCAGGCTCCCTGGGGACAATGGCAGAGCTCCTGTCTGCACTGCGAGCCCACAGCCAGCCCTGTGCGGTGTAGACAGTGACCAGCAACCCAAGCCCAGCGCAGGCTGTCTAACCACACACCGCTGGCTACTCTGTCCAGCCTGGCTTGCTCCTGCCCTCCTTGTGCCTCCCCTTCCTTTCCCCAGGAGAGTGCCCTGTGCGCCCTGGAATTTACCCTTAGGAACGGAGGACTAATGCAGGGGTGCAGCGCAAGCCTGTAGAGCGCGCCCCCCTCTGGCAGAGGAGGGGAGTACAGGGCCTTTCTGCCAGCTGTGTCATGGAGGGGTGTCCAGTGCCCTCCACTGCCCTCACAGAACCCTGTGTTGACTGTCCCTGACCACTGATCCAGATTAGTGCGTTGCTTTGCTCTGGGCCACATCTGGCCCCCAGACGGCATTTTGAGCAGCCCTGCCTGCGAGGCTCTCCCTTGGCTTGTGGCTCACTTCAGATATTCCCCATCTCTCCCTCGCCGATACCCTTGTCTGCTCTTGTCCTTGGCAAGCCTCCCCACTAGACCTCAGGACTGCCCAGGTCCCAAACCAGCCTGGAACAATCGTTCAGCCTTCACATAAGGATGCCGTCACTGGCCTGTTCTCCAGCGCATCCTTGCACTTCTCTCCTCCTGTACATCAGAGTACTGTGCACAGTCCCCGCCTCCCATCCATCTGAGTGCTCTGAACAGTCCTCTCCTCGTTCCCCATCACCCCCAGAGCCCCGGGCTGCTCTTGTCCTCTACCCCTGGGAGTGAATCTTCGTGTCTGTGCATGTGTGCATAGGTGTGGATAGGAGCATACACGTGCATGGGTGGAGATGAGCACATATGTGTGGCTGTGAATAAGAGCATATGCGTATGCACGGATGTGGATATGAGCACACATGTGCGAGGATATGGACATAGCATGCATGTGTGTGGATGTAAGAGCACATGTGTATGTCAGTGTGGATATAAGCACATGTGCGTGCATATGAGCATGGTCAACACGTGGCATATGTGTGTGTAGATATGTGAGCCCAAGTGCATATATATGTGTGAGTGAGTACATGTACGCACCGTATCTGACAAACTCGTGTCATGTATTTGTGCATCGGCATGTGTGCGTCACAGCTTCTCCCCCAGCACTCCCGCCCTGGACAAGGTAACCCAGGCTTTCCTACTTCCACAAGCGTGGGGTGAGGGGAGAAACAGCAGAGGCAAGCTGCACCACAGCTGGAATCTAAGGGGGCTAACAGATAAGAGAGCAGGGTTAAGTGCAGAGCCACACTCTGTCAGCTCAAGCGTAGGGTGAGCTGGATCCCAGAGTCCAGGAGGATGGTGACAGGTGAGCCGACATCCCCAGAGTCCAGAAGGATGGTGACAGGTGAGCTTCCCTTCTGCTCAGAGCCCAGAAATCCAGCCCCTCCCAACATAGAACCTGGATGACACCTGAGTTGTGCAGACCTCCTGCAGCTCCTGGAGAGGGAGGTTCTATCACAGCTCTGCAGAGAACGGGAGCTCTGGCTCCTCCCCTGGTCCTGGCTGACAGTGCATGAGGACACACACACACACACACACACACACACACACACACACACACACACACTCATGCCCTCACATGCACAAATAGTCACTTGCATGTACACTTGCATGTACTCACACTTACATTCTTGCACACATGCACACAACACATGCCTTTACACATGAACACTATACAATATACTCACAGATATTCAAACACACTCTCATTTATTCACAAGCATACCCATTTACACACATCAATGCATACAACCACACTCCAGCACACTTAACCTATCTGTACACATGCACATGTGTACATACACCCGTTTACACATATGCGCACACATACATTTATGCACACTCCTTTGTCACATACACATGTATACTTATGCCTTTATAAGCATGGGCATGAGTACCTATATTTATTTATACACATGTCCATGGGCATATACCTATGTGCATGCATACCAACACACACGCGTGTACTTTCACATGCATGTATTTATGCCCATGTGCACACACATTTATACACATATGCACACTCACGTATACACATACACACTCATTTATACACATGTGCACATGCATGCCCATCCATGTATCCATGCGCACACACTCATAAACGTATTCAAGGAAACAGGAGCATCTCCATTCCACATCAGTCGCTTCTGAAGAATTTGTTGAACTAAATGTTCTCTTGTCATTGTTTTACTGGGGTTTGATATTTTATGGTATATCATTATTACATACACTATTATAGAAGAATTACAGACTGAAAAGGAGCAATTAAGCAGACTATAAATTACAAAATTATAAACCCAGTTTTATTGTCATTTAATTATAGACCAGAACATGAGTAAAGCTTCTGCACTGGGGCCTCGCATGGCCCACTGGTCCTATCTTTTCAGAAAACAGAGACTTTTTAATCTATCAATCAGCTGCTAATGAATCAAACACGTCTGGGGACAGGGGGCTTGATGGGGCCACCTCGCCTCTCTTCCCTGCAGGTGACCTGGGTTTTGCAGGGACTTGGTGCACAATTAATTGCACAGGTGGCCAGCTGCTCTGTATTGAGGAGATGGAGGCGCCCCTGCCCGCCAGCGCCACTGGACTGCAGAGCGTCGGGTTACTCAGTGAGCCCCGGAAAGGTGCAGACGCACGTCACTCCCAAACCCCTCAACCTGAAGCCGAATAGCAAGGATTTGTATCACCCAGGAGCAAACTTCTCCCTGTGCAACAGCAATGCCAGGCTGTATCTAAGGAAGCTCTGAGGCCTGCAGAGTGCAAAGCCCAGGGCTCAATTCTACTCCCAGCTCCTAAGCTTTATGAATTTGCCTCACGCAGCATGAAGGCTGATTAGAAAAGGTCTTCCCCTCTTCTGCTACATTTCGTCCATCCTAGAGCTTGACTCAGGGTCTGGGTGCTGTCCCTGAGCGTTTTTACTCAAGGCGTCACACCCTGGCTTCCTGCTATTCGGTGCTGAAGTGGAGAGAAGAGTCTCACGGACCTTTCTGCCCCAGCTGGCATCTAACTGCACCCGGCACGGGAGGAGGCAGATCCACCCTCGTGCTTCAGCCCCAGGTCTGGTAACAAGTGTGTGAAATGACTTTTAAACGCAGCACAAATTACTGGAACTCCATTATTCATGCGGGCCTGATCTTTGCCCGCGTTCCCCAACCTGTCGGATCTGCCTTCCGCCTCGGAGGAAAGCCAGCGCCGGCGGGGGGGACGTGAATATTTCAGGAGCAGTCACGATAATTGCGTGATAACTTTATTGACCAAGCTGGGTGGAAAGCCACAGTGTGCTCCAGGCCCACAGCGGAGGAGGAGGAGGAGGAGGAGGAGGAGGAGGAGGAGGAGGAGGAGGAGGAGGAGGAGGAGGAGGAGACTCACAACACACTGTCATTGAACTCCAGGCC